>NC_048896.1:71363054-71475266 GCF_011077185.1 Oxyura jamaicensis | reverse complement strand
TGGCGGGGCGGCGGCGGCGGCTGCTGGTCCTGCTGCCGCTGCGCTGCCTCCTGCTGGGGCTGCTGGGCGGCGGCGGCGGCGGGCAGCCCGGCGGCGGGGAGTACTGCCACGGCTGGGTGGACGGGCAGGGCGGCTACCACGAGGGTTTCCAGTGCCCCGAGGGCTTCGACACGGCGGCCGCCACCATCTGCTGCGGCTCCTGCGCGCTGCGCTACTGCTGCGCCGCCGCCGAGGCCCGCCTGGAGCAGGGCGGCTGCACCAACGACCGGCAGACCCCGGACCCGGGAGTCACCGCCCGTGAGTGCCCGCACCGAGGGGCTCGGGGCGGGCTGGGGACGGACCCCCGGGGGCAGCCTGGCACGGCCCGGCTCGGCTCGGCCCGAGGGCAGGAGCCGGGCGCGGCTCCAGGTGCGGCGGGGCCGGGGGGGGGGCTCCGGGAGGGGCCCCCTCGGGGTGCCCGAGGCCGTGCTCGGGTCCCTCGACGGGTCCGGCGTGGGACCACGCCTGTGGCCACCTCACGGCGTGTAACGGCACCTGGGGCACCCGAGCCTGGTTACTACAGGCAGCTGCACCGCCAGCCCCAGTTCTGGGGTCTGAGGGAACTGGGAGAGGGGTGGGAGTCTGCGAAACCTAAACAGACGGTGGCAAACGGCGTCTACCGTCGGTAACTGTTAACTCTGTCAACAGAGAACTTCTGACTCGTGGCCCTAGGGTATAAACTTTAATTTAGTTCTAATGAGAGCGATCAGGAGCTCTGGGAGGCTCAGTGTCTAGCGGGACGGAGACAATTACATGGGGCTCCATAAGCTGTTATATCTAAGTAAGAGCACGGTTATTTCCACAGGCTAACACTCACACTTTTCCTCATCTTTCTTCTCCCAGAGCCCATCTACGTGCCGTTCCTCATAGTCGGATCAATATTTATCGCCTTCATTATCGTGGGCTCTCTGGTGGCGGTTTATTGCTGCACCTGTTTAAGACCTAAACAGCCTTCGCAGCCGATACGCTTCTCTCTCCGGAGCTATCAGACCGAGACTCTTCCCATGATCCTGGCCTCGACCAGCTTCAGGACGCCGTCAAGGCAGTCAAGCACGGCCACCAGTTCCAGTTCAGCCAGCGGTTCGGTTCGCAGGTTCTCCTTTGCCCGGCCAGAGCCGGGGTGCCTTGTGGCATCGCCGCCGCCGCCCTACACATCTGGCTGCTTCCAGCCAGCCCACGCCGCCCACATGAACCAGCCGTCGGGATTTCTGGTGTCGCCGCCGTACTTTGGGTACCCGCTCCAGCCAGAGCCTGCCCTCGCTGGGAAGAGCTGCTCTGATTTCGGCCAGAGCTGAAAGGAGTCGCCACGGAGTGATGCAGCCCTAGGGAGCACAGAGCCTGCTGCTGCGGGTGTTGCAAGCGATGCCAGAAGTCAGAGCCGTTCCCGTGGGTGAGTTGCCCTTGAAAAGTGCAAGATTTCAGAAACCCAGCCTTCGGTACTTTCCTGAGCTTGGATCGCAGTTACAAATGAATTATAAAATGTTCCAGTCTTAGTTCGACAGATCTGATAGTTCAGTCTAATGCGTGCAGAACACATTGAGAGACAAATGGAAAAAAAAAATTGGGATAAAGTTACTCATTTCATGGAGATATAAATGATGCTTTAACCCTAAATGATATTAACTTAGTTAACAAACCAGCTGTATTCCACGGACCCAATAATCAGAAAAGTGCTATAAAGTAGCAGTCAGACCGAGAAGTAACAGAGAAGTAACATGTACTAAACTGAAGAGTTTGTGGATCCTAAAACAGCTGACTGCTTCCACTTCCATGAGCAATGACAGTAAGAAGAGGTATTTTACTATAGATATGGAAGTGCGTGGGATTTTTTAAATACAGATAATATACCTACACTTACACTGCATATCTGTATTACTTAACTTTAACTGAGATAAAAATAGTATGAATTAGGCTAGTTGAAAACATGCAAATCCCAAGCAGCTGAATAATTATGTATGAGAAAAGCAGAATGTATTCAGTAATATCGCTCATAACTTCTCAGCATAAAATTCTGAAAATGGCATCGAATTGAAGCCTTCTTCGGAAGGAAGTATTTATGGTCGGCCTCTTGCTCAGCAACACGTCTAAGCTGGACAAACTGATCTTAAAGTTCTATTTGTAAAATTAGCCATGTATAAAATGTAAAGACAAGCTTGTAATTTAAAATGTATTTACAACATTGACAACACTAATTATTAAGTAGTCACATCAAGAAAATGTATCAATAAACTGTGGTTGGAATCGAGCGTCACCTGAATGTTTTTGTGGAGATGCTGTTCAATGAGCAAATTTTCACTTTTCTGGTGTAACTATACTGCATTGTTTCCTGTTAAAAACAGTAAATTTTGCTTTTGTAAATGATTTACATCTTTAACTGTGCACCTGTTGTGCAGATTTAATATAATGTAAATTTCTCTATATAGCTAGGTAATAAATTAATATCTTTTTATATGTAACTTGAAACTTAATGTGGTTAAAACCACACTGATTAGTTGGGTATTTTAATCTAAAACATCCTGCCTTAGGAACAAATTTTGTTTGCCCTTCTACATTCCTTCATCCAAGTAAGCCAACAGACCAAATGGAAGAAGAAAAAAAGGTGTCTAAAACAAACACATGCATCAAGCAAATGGAAAATACACAAGAAAAATGTGCAGACATTAAAGGGCTTCCCTTTAGACTTATTTTTCTGAACAAATGCAGTCTCATTCTATGTGGCAGACTCCACGATATCAGAGGATCAGTTTTCCTATTTTATGAGCCCAAAACACCCTGTGTATAGGATTTGTTGAAGTATGTTGTAGCTGGCCTATTTTACACGTATTAACATATAAATGCATATTAAAATTATAGCACTTCTAGTCTGAATTATGACATATTTCACTTCGTATTTTAGAAATACTTAATCGATTTTTAAGAGTTGATTTTATTATTATTTTTTAGGAAATATCTAGCAATCTGTATCTTAGCACTTATGGAAAAATACTTTGAAAAAAACCCTATCATTGTGATTTTTATCACATAATTAATGATACAATCCAATAGACATTCATGCTGGAGATACAGTTGATAAGGAAAAGACAATTCCCATATAATGATGCTTTAAGTAATAGGTTTTGACTTGCGTGTTGTAACTGCTAATTGTAAACTAAAATAACAATACACAGTAGTGTATATGTTTTATGACATATAACAACAACAACAACATAATCTATAAATAGATGTCAGATACTTGACAAACTACTTGAAAAGTGCTTGCCATTCTTTTTAGAAGCAATCTTCAAGAAAGGGAGCAGGTAAAGTTTTGCCCACCTTTTTAGATGTTTTGTAGGGATACGTCCCGGTTCCATTGTGCATTTCAGGTACGATGGGTCTGTTCGTGAAATACCTTTCTGGAAAACTTAGCCCAGAATTCGATATTGCAGTAGGTATCATCTCTGCTGTTTTGAAGCATCCTTCGCGATATACCGGTCATTCACATATATAGCAGAAATAGATATTAAACTATACTAATTAAAGTATGGTTTACAAATGTATAATAAATCCTTGGTGGAAATATTTTTCATCTACTAAGGTAAAACAGATACTACAGGTGGAAACATAAACGTGATCAATTTTGGCTAGGAAATAACAATTTTATTTCCCTTTAAGCATTAATTAGTCATCAGTACCACTGACACGGGCGATGGATAGCTAAAATTCAGTGTTTTCCTCAAAGAGGTGCTATACACACTGAGAAATTATGAGTTTGACAGTCATTGACTACTAAAATTTATTAGTGTACACTAAAGACGCGAGGCTTCGTAATAGTTGCAGCAGGCTCTAAAGTCAATTTTCTTAATGTATTAACATAGGGAATGATTTTTGCTGCACTTGAATACAGACTTACAAATTTTGGGGATTATTAAGCCCAAGTAAAGGCTGTAAATTTTGCCATGTGTTGTGGAATTCAACCTAGCAGGAAGACCTGTCTGAGCTACTTAAACTCCCTTCCTCCTCTCATGCCACATAATGTCTTTGACCTCATAAAAATGCTTGAAAAACTTGACACACAGGAATAATTCCACTGAATCAGACTCAAAAGTTTATGGAGTGCTAAGCACTTTGCAGATTGGTGGCCAGAGTGCAAAAAATCTTGCAGAGGGGGGGCTGAGACTGGGGGAAGGATCAGCTGAAGTTAAAATAGCTGTACTGGGTCACCTGTATGCAGGGGGGGTGGGGATTGCACTGTGCAAATTGGTTGGCCATGAAGAATTGTAAATTACTGTTAATGGAGCTAGTGACAGTGACTTACATAGCTGAAGGGACAGGAAAGGAATTGGCAAGAATACAGAGCCAAGGACTCAAATGGTCATCGCCCACGTCTGTCATTTCCAGCATGGATTTAGGCTCCAGCTTAAAGACTGAACTTCCTTCCTGAAATGTCCTGAAAAGGACATTGTGGCATGGATGCTCCTATGATTTACAGAAAAAAAATAAAATAAAACTTTCAGACAGAACACAAATGACATTCCGATACACAATTTTAATGGCTAATGAAACAATTTGAAGGGTTTATATAGTACTCGCTGAACTGCTCTGCATTTTTTTTTTAAACAGTGCAGGTTTAATTATTTCATTTGTAATCAAGGAGCTATTTCATACGCATTTTATTAGAGTGACACCAATCTAAGATATATCAAAATGAAAGAAGAATCACTCAGGAAACTGATTATTGTCATTCACACACATTATGCACAAAATGCTGTGATTGCGATTAGCTGGTAATTGCATGTATAAAACCCACACCTTCTATGGGCAAAGAATAATGAATAGTGACGTGAATTAGATCAGCCCTTTTCCTATACTGAGGGTTTCTTAAGGCTGTATCTCCAAAACATATCAAAGCCCTTCTGTGCCAAGGAAAATATTACGTGTGCTGGCAGGAATTTCTGAAGGATTTTATTTGAAGCTAGGTAAGCAGTATAGCAAAAATGGCTAGGTAAACTAAGGGACCATTTGTAACACTAATCCCCCAGGAATATAATAAAATGATACCACAATTTAAAAATGATTTCATTGCTGCTATTAAAGCTTGACAGTGAAGATATGGAAATCAGTCCTTGGCACCGTTTTTCCGTGTGTTGTGATGTGTTGTGCAGGCTAAACAGCGACGCAGAACAGACCTGCTTTTGAGGGGACTGCTGCTCCGCTACATGTTCATACAAAGTTTTTGATTCACAATTACATTGAGGCTGTAATTCCGTGGTATGCTATCTTCACTCATGGAGCTAGAAAGAAATGCCTTTCTCTTCTTTTCATTCTCTCCATCTGACTTGTGGTGAATTCAGGGGGCTGTCGCGTAAGTCAGGTTAGTGAAATGATTTTGCTTACAACTAACATTTTCTGTAAGAAAAGAGGGTAGGGATTTGAAAGGGAACCTGAATCATTATAAGGATTATAACCTGAATAATTTGAATGGCTTTATGACTGTCAGCATAGCAGAGTTGACATACTGAGAGGTGGAATCTCCTTAAACCAGCTCCACCATTTAAGACTGGCATCATGAAACAGCTTAAAAGATGCGTCCATTATTAAGCCTAACTACACAGAACACAAAACCTACAAGAAATTAATTGCCTAGTGTATAAAAAGAATCAGTCATCTTACTTACAACCAAAACACTATTTAGCTTTGGCTGTATTGATTTTTATTCTGTGGGTGGGCACTGTTAGGCAAACGAAGTATCTGCTGCTATTGTAACCATGGGATACAGTGTCCACCACTGTCACCTGGAAAATGAGATGACGTTCCCTTATTCCCACTCCACCACGTTTGTACTGCATACTTCTCTTTCAAAATACAGCATCACCACCAGAAGTATCTTAGGGCTCTGCTGCAAGTCACTAAATTGCAGGCTCCCATGCTCCATTTTTGCTTGTTTGCTTTAATGTCTCTCTGGACTTCACATGAGAACTGAACAAGACATTTGAAAGTAACTATTAAAAAAACCAACAACATTTTTCTACTTTTCTTTTTGGTTTACCAAAGTAACATAAGTAGTCTCTGATACTCACGTAATGCTACTTCTGAAATGTCTCATTTTAGAAAAATTAAAAACAAGAATGATGGCATATGCATTTTCTTCTTTGAAAGCAATCCCTGGCATTTGCAACCAATCACTTCAGCTAAGAGTTTTCGTTTAATGGCAAAGTTTATTCATTTTTTTTAACAATTAAAAGACAAAACACTTAAAATTTGCAGTTCAAAACATGCACATTCACCAAATGCCAAGTGACATGTAACACTGCATAGAACTGAATGTGTTACTAAAAGAGAATAACTATTTATAAAACACAGTGCATTTAACATCCAGTTAAAACTAAACCTGAGAAACTACCATAAACACCGACTCAAAAAGTCTTCATTCATGCAGCTTCATAATTTCCACAAGAATTTCAGCAGTAATGGCTTAGTGGGGCTGTAAAACCTCACTTTACCTTGAATGCAAATTTTGCTTGTACATAGTGACTGCTTTCTGCAGCGGTTCATACATATCAAACACTGAAAATCTTAATGAAAAATTAAGTTGAAGTAGAAAAAACAATGTTAGTGCATTTATGGCTTCTATTCTACAATAAAGAAACACCATAAAATATGACTAAAAAAAATGATTCTGGTTGCAGCTTTGCAGTTACAAAAATCACTCAATATACGGAAATGCTTTTATTTAAGCAACCTTCCAAAAGTCCCAACCCTCCAAAGTGCCCGGCTTAGCACATCGTTACTCAGCTGAGCAGTCCTTATACTTACAAACACTCCAATTGAAGCCTATGGGAGTAACGGTTTGCATAAGCAGGAACCAGGTTTGGAATGCTAAAATATTCCTTTGTTTAATGAAGATCTATTGGTTAACAGCGAACAAACTGGGGGAGCGAGGGCAGAGGGGGGAAGGAGAAACTCATTTGTTGAGTTTTGCTACCAGTGAAAACATCCAGTACCAAGAAAGTTGAATTGACAAACTCATTTGCTTACAGAGCGCTAGCTTCTGGCTATATTATGAGGAGACTTTTAACAAAGGCATTAAAAAACAGGAAGAGAAACAACCATGCATTGCCTCCGAACACTGAAAAATATCACCTCATGCAGACAGAATGATAAATTCATCAGAACTACAAGTGCTTTAAGCAACATGGAAGAAAAAAGGGAAACAACATCTCTCCTTAAATTTAACACATACTCCAAGATACTAATCTTGGAGATGGAGTTAAACATAATGAAAATGTCCTAAGACACTTTATACGCATCCTTGTAACACAGAGAATTTTATGGATGTATGTTGACATATAGGAATCTTCAGCTAACTCTCAGTGTTTCAAAATACTTTATTTATTTTATACAAATAGAATGATGTTCAAGTATAAATCTGTTGAAACTGCCTTGCAAAAATAAGTGTAAAATTAGGAATTGGCAAGAAAATTTTCCAAATACAAATTATCAATAGGTTTGTTAAAATTGTTTCCTGTTACTCTTTTGAATCACTCATACACATATATATATATATTTAAAAATAATTAAGCAACAGTATTTATAGAAGATATCTGATTTCTAAGTGGCACTGCTTCAACTTTTTGATGTTTAATTTTTAATACTAACTTGTAATTACACAGTGCACATGAAACAGATGGAAAATTCCACGTGAATTCTGTATTTAATACAAATTTGAATTTTTAAACAATAAGAACAAATGCATCCTTATAAGTATTTTTGCCTAAACTATTTTTTCTTTCAATAAACATCTGCACAATCCCCTTACTTTAACAAAGATATGATGTATGAACCAGATGATAATAGATTATATTAATGTGTACTTAACAAGAAAATAAAGTGCATATTGTATACCTGACCTGATTTTAAAAATGTGCACACATAGCTAGGATGATCTTATATTTTAAAATTAAGATGCTTACAAAAATAAAAAAATTAAGTTGTTTACAAAAATCAAAAAAACACGGTAGAATTGCCACATTGTCTTTTTACTATTTCCATGAAGCAGTATCTTCCTATCACTAATCACCAGACAATAAATAACATAGGGCTTGTGGAAAAAGTATAGAGACAAGGGGGAAAGAAACAAAAAATTAAAATGAAAACTGTACTTTGTGAAATACTACTTTCAATTCTATAAAGACGTAAGGATGAAATATTGTGATAAGTTTACACTACCTTAAAAAAAATAATCACCATCTAAATTAGAACTGTTTTTCTTCTTAATATATATAGTGTCATTTTCAACAAACTTTTACAACTGGGAGATGCCTTTTTTTTTTTTTTTTTTTTTTTTAATAATGTGTGTTCCTGTAATTTTGTCACAATACATTGCAATGGATTTCTCGTCCTCATATAATTTCTGCAAAATCAGTAAATGAATCATTTAGAACAGAAAAATAATATAAAAATAGTCAGAAAGAGAATATGTATGGATTGGACCATTTTATGAGTTAAGTACACTGAAAGATTACAAAAGAACAACAGTGTCATGGTTAATTTCAGAAATGTTTTGAAGTTGGTCATTGTCCCTTCGATGACAGAAAAATAGGGACCCCCGTTTTAGGAAAGGGCCATGCCCCCAAATTTTTTCTTGCCTTAGGTCAAGTGATTTGCCCCTCCCATATTGATCCATCTATTTATCTATGCCTGAAATGGCTTTTCTGAAGGCAGTTCTTGTCTGCATGACTGACTGGCAGTACTGTTTCTAGTAGGATACGTCCCCTTTGTCCCTATGTCTTCTGTTTTCTCTTCTGTTTAGAGATCACTCCAGGAAAGCGTGAGGAAGACATTGCATAACATGCATATGAAATGCAGACTGCCTTCCCATTGATACGCCTTCCTAAATATGTACTTTCATACAGTGTCTTTTGTTGGGGTTTTCATCTATATTTGTAAGCTTCTCCTAGAATGGAGCACAGGAAAGTTGGACGGTGCAATAACATTACATGTTAAGTGTTTGCTTAGATGAAAGGCAAAGAGCTAACATCACCTTTAGTAAATGGTTTTATAAAAATTAGTAAGACTGATCAAGGGAGGTTCAGAAAACCTGTTAGTTTTAAGTTGAAACTGGATGAGTTGGAGAGCAAAGAGGAAAATCTTAATCTAGCAGATCACTAAGGATGTCATTGTTCTGCTTTTCCACCTAGCTGATCTCCATTCAAGGAAAAAAACCTGTCATTTCTACATAATACACTGAAATTTAATTAAAAATAAAATACCTGTTACTACAGAATAATGTATTCTAGATGCAATTACAGTGGCTTTTTAAACCAGAATTAAGCATGGACTAAAAAGCTACAAGATTTAACTAACTTCCCAAATGAAAAAGTAGCTTTCTCTTATTTGAAACCTGATGGTCATTGGGTGGTAAGCTTAGAGATACCAACTTTTACTACTTAAAAACATTATCATCACAATTTTCCTAGTAAGAGACTTTTAATTTACCCCCCCTCCCCCCCTTTTTTTTAAATAAAAAACGTAAGTATCTTTTTCTGCAGTCACTATCCTTCTCTTTTTAATTAAAGGCGAGTATATAGGTATTCTGCTTGAACATTAAGTTCTAAAGAGGCTGCTGCAATGTATTTCACATCTCTATAGGAAGTGACTTCAGTGCAAATAAAACAGTACATATCACACTACTGAAGGGCATGGTTTGCTCTGTTTCAATGTATGTGTTACTTTAGTATAAAAATGTTGAAAATGTAATTAAGTTTAAAAAGTAAATTAAAACAAACTTTCTTTTGAACCTACAGTATAAGCAGATACAATTACCAAATATAAGCATTGCAAAAACAATTCAAGTTTGATGGAGGGAAGTAAGGCAGAGCAATTCTTTAAAATTTGAACAAAAATAATGTGCACTCAATTTTACAAGGTGGTATCCATTTTCAACATATGCACTATTAAATGAAAATGAGGGAAAAGATTCTATAAGGCCAAGGGTGCAATACTTGCAGTTTTGAAAGCAAATGCCATCAAGGCCACACAAATTAGACTCACTGCACGGTAAATCTTTCTTCTTGAGTGCAGAGACTCAAGCATGCAGTTCTGAAATCAGGACTGGAGTTCGTTTCCTTTCAAATTATTTCTGACAACAGAAAACATTTATGGAACTTCTTTGGCAAACGTTTATAGGCTAGTTTGACACATATATCTATAAACATCTTGACTCAAAATCTTTCGTAAAGAAGGTGAGTGAACACCATTAAGATACTATTTTTTCAGCACTTGTTGAAATCAAAGGCTTGTTATCAACTGTATTTAAATATATTACCACTTAAAAACCTCCACAGATGATAATGGTCTGTCAATGTAAAGCATGTTTAGCAATGAGACCATTACCTTCCAAGTATATGACCAGTATTGATTCAACTTCATTGTAAAATAAGCAAGCTGGCAAGATACAAGGTAAATTCCAATCTGCTTACAAAGACTAAGCAAATACTTGTTAAAAAATTTAGAGATGGTGTGTTACAGTATAGTTGCACAGTGCTTATGTCTACTGAATACACAAATCCAAACTTTATGGAATAAGATCATCATAGATCTTAAAATCTCTGATAACTGGGCCATGGTTGTAGCACCCAGCAAAGATCTAGTAGTCTGTCTCACAGAAGTAACTTATGAGGCCTAAATCTTGAGCTGTGTTCCTTCACCATTCCTCAGGCCTTTGTTTTGTGGTATCGTATGCTCTTATTACTTCGGACTGGGAAACTATTCCATTTTCATCTTGAGAGAAAGCGTAGCCATCTGCAAATACAAACCAAAATAGAAAAAGTTTTAATCGGATTTCACATAATCCTCAATATTTTAAAGCTTTAATGAAAGGAACTTAACGAAGACCAATATAGAAGAATAAGTCTCTTTTCAGCTGTTAGTAGGTAGAAAACCTACACTCTTTCTTACATAATTTTGCAATTGTAAAAAAGCAAAGTCTCTTAGGAATGAATAGAATCCTAACCACAGGCAAAGAATATAGTCTACGGTTTACGTTTAAATATGAACATGGTCACACACAATGCCAGTTCTCACAAACACAGTATCTAATACTTATATTCCAAACGTCTTCCTTTTTCTGAAGGCAGTCTGAATTAAAACAACTTAAAGATGCTTAATGTTTGAAAAATTAACCGCAAAAATCTACTAGGCTTAAAAAAATTATTGACTAATTCATTTGTTAAAGATAATGCTAAGATGTTAAAAAACAGTCCTATCCAAAGCTGTGATACAAAATAAAGAGAGAGATTTTAAAAGGTGCATTCTAGAAAGATGTACTAAAAGCCACCATGACAAATATTAGGATACTGCATCTTTACTATACACAAATGCAGTGAAAGGCAGTGTTTTACTTCCATACTGTTAACATATACTACTTTTTCATTGTAAGTGAACACTTACGAAGCAAATTTTGCTGCAGAGAATCAGAGCGATACAAGTTCACATGGTTCTTCTTAAAAACATTCTTCAGTAGTTGGGCTCTTTCAGTTAAGCTAGAAAGAAAGCAGATATGTGTGAAAAAATTACTTACTAATTACGGTATCCTTTTACCTTTGAGTCTGTTAAACAGGAATTAGTTATTAAAATAAAAATGATCTTTTAAAAATTATTTTTATCTGTGCCTGAATTGATTATTAAATAGATGATCAAAAGCTTGCGCAAGGGCAGATTATGATGTCCAGATCCTTTGTATTGTTTTTAATTGTTACAGTAAATGAAAAACATCTGTCTGAAGTACTGTTGTGCACTGACAATACAAATAAGTGAATAATATTGTAAATATTTGAGTGTGACTCCTTTGGAAACATGGTGTAAAGGGAAGGCATTGGCTTTCTAGAAGCAGCATGGGCCAAATACTGCCAGGCCATATTTCTTACAGAAAGAAGGGCTCTTAGCTTCTACTGAAACAGTACCACTGAGTGGGATACGAAAGGAAGATGGAGGAAAAGTCACACCTGTTGCTATCAGCTCTGTGTACAGAAACATATTTCATATCAAAACATTTAATATTTTCCATGAAAAGTGATTTAACAAGGTGTATTCTCCATGAAACTCCGGAGTTTGTTTTTCTGGAGGTCATACCCAAATAATGGGCTATGAATTGGGTCACTTCAGCACATCTCCTTTCTAGAGCAGTACTGACTCTACACTTTTTTTTTTTTTTAATGTGTTTATTATGCTCTCATATGATCCAAAAGGCCTTCCATTTCAGCCTACATAGAAAACACAATAAGTATTACGCTGGCTTTAGACCAACTGAGGCTCAAGACACAGCTGAATCCTGTGAACTGTAGTGAATGAGTCAGGTTTCATTGCAGTTCATCTCTCTTACATTTACAGTTCTTTCAAATAGGATTCTGCATTACTAAATAAGTAGCAGAGGAACTAGCCATAGCACAGAAAGTTCACAATTTTGGTAACGTATGGAAGATGCATAGGGACTGTATTAAAAAACAACAACAACGACAAACAAACAAACAAAACAACAAAAACACTTTAATTTCTTGCTCTAAATTTGATATTCAATGCGAATTAAAGCTTGTGTTTCAGAAAAACACCAACCTGTCATTTAACCATTTCCAGTGCTGGAAAATCCAGTCCCTCCCCATGTAAACTGGTCTAATAAAAATAATTTAATTTACTGATTAATTCTGAGTATACAGTGATTTGATTTTGTTAGTTCTGCTAGATTATCAAAGTTGTCTCTGTGTAAGGACGTGGCACGTATAATGGATTTCACATGCCTAACTTCAGTGAGTTATGACCAGTCAAATTACCCCTTAATATTACTGCCAATTAGCTAAATAGACTACCTTCCCTAACTACCTGCCAGACTAAGTGGTAGGAATGGAACTAGATTCCTTCCCTTATTAGAGTAGCATTCAAACCATTTATTAGAAATGCTTGTTCTTCCTGCACCAAGCACTTAATTTTTCTAGATAAAACTGAACCATTGGCTTAAACTAGGGAGACTAGTGGTCTGTCTCCCCTTTCTGTTTCCCTCCAGTCTCATGTTTAAAGTATATGCCAGGAGGTCAGAGCCTGATGCTTCTATGTTGGAAGAGGGATAAACCTACATCCCCACACGTATAAAGGAAGGCTAACCGTAAAATGTACAGGTAAGAGGATGGGTGTGGTAAACTGCTTCTTTGGCCGTGTTTTGAATAGAATGGGACTTTCTTGTAAAAAGGAATTAGGTACCAATTGCAGGAAAGCAGTCAGCATCTGCTGAGCCAAAATGCCAAGAACGGAGAGGTCGGAGTATTGAGATACATCTTACTCTCCACATTTTCATATGATATATGTATTTTTTTTTTTTTTTTAATTTTTCCTCTTCACTGCTCCACTAGGCAATGTAGATTTTTAGTTCAGAGCTACAACTAGTAAACTAAAGTAAACTAGATTACTAAAAACAATTTAAGGACAGAGGTTTAAACCATGAGGACACACAGGGTGAATAAATAAATACCTTTACGTAAATGGGAGGGCAAAGGGGTGAAAGACCATATGAAAAATTTGATATAGATATCAACTTTATTTCCTCTGCAACACATCTGAGAAACCTTTCTTAAAATTATCTGAAAACATCATTTTTTTTTGTTTTTGTTTTGACAAATGTTATTTTTTGATACAAAGCTATTTTTGTAGGCACAAAAGCACAGTAGAACTATTGCAGCATTTTGGCATCATAATCCCATGCCCTTATTTCAGAATGAAATATTCAGATTGCCTAAATGCTAAGCATTGAAAATAGTGCCTTAAGTTTTACACGAAAATAAAGTATGCACATTTGTTAGTTTATGTATAATGAAGTTTACACTGTGTAGATCCAATTGCTGTTACAGAAAATACAAATAAAGTAGGAAATACATTTTGGAAAACAAAAATGCTTCCAGCTACTCAGGTATTAAATTCTGCTCTATTTCTATACTCAAGGAAATATTGAAATCTCTTTTATTATGCATTGCCTTGCTGCTATCCTAAACTTTTAAAAATCTACATGTGAAGTCACGAAAACTTGTTTTCATAATTAACCAATGATAAATCAGCAACTAAATGACTATACTCATTATGTGTACCTATATGGAAAATCTGAATATTAATTATATTTGAACATGTCATATACAATTACAGGAAAAAAAAATGACTACTTCATATATTCCTGATCAACTACTTGGATGGTTTAAAAAAAAAATAAATTCAAAGCGGCTTGAATGAAAAACAATTACTGTATGAAGTAGCAGTTGTAAATATCTCTAAAGACACAAGTTAGGGCTGTTACTTGTGTTATTTTTGTCCATTATGTTACTTTTAGTCTATAAAATATAAAAATATTTTTATAAGTATTAATATCGTTGTTTCAACTTAAACATTATATACTAGGTAACAGAAAAGCTTTTTTTTTTTTTTTTTTTGAACCATGGATTGTACACAAAGAATATGCTCTTATTTTAGTCCTTTCTATTTTAAGTGTTCAATTTTAAGCTTTGTCGCATCTGTTACAATGTCTTTAATTATAAAAAACATACTTTTTGTGACATAAATTTGCTACTTCACTGAAGATGGTCTGTTCTTTAAGCTCAAGTAAATATTATTCCAACATAAAAGTTTACTTTCAATTAGAAAAGCCAGTGTCCTGGCTTTGGCTGTGATAGTGTTAATTTTCTTCCTACTAGCTGGTACGTTGCCGTGTTTTGGATTTAGGATGAGAGTAATGTTGATAACACACTGATGCTTAGTTGTCACAGAGCTGTGCTTACACAGAGCCAAGGGCTTTTCAGCTTCTTGTGCTGCCCTGCCAGCCAGGAGTCTGAGGATGCACAAGGAGCTGGGAGGGGACAGGATCAGGAGAGCTGACTCAGACCAGCCAAAGGGATGTTCCATGCCACATGGAGTCATGCCGGACAATGAAGCTGGTGGGGGCTGGCCAGGGGTGGGGTGCTGCTGCTCAGGGACTGGCTGGTCATCAGTCATCAGGTGGTAAGAAATTGCATTGTGTATCACTTGTTTTGTATATTCTTTTATCAGCATTTTATTGTTATTAGTTTCCCTTCCTTTTCTGTCCTATTAAACTGTCTTTATCTTAACACATGAGTTTTACCTTTTATAATTCTCTCCCAAATCCTTCTGGGAAGGGAGTGAGCAAATGTGTGGTGCTTAGCTGCCTGCCAGGCTAAGCTACAACATCATGTAAAACCTACACTTTCTTGCTCAAGATATTTTTTTACTTAATGGATAAATATATGTGACAAAACCAATTTCAATGTGTTGCCTACAGAAGAATAGAATAAATTATTTGTGGCTATTTATTGGGAAAAATTCTGATTACATGTTCTTTAGTAAGCAGCATACAACAGGGATGCTCTTCCTGAGTCTTCAATGGTAATGGTTAAAATACCTTTTCAAATCAGCACTGGTAAAATATGAAGAATGACAGATCTTAAGACTGTATCAGCCTGTCCTGCTTATAAAACATATGCTAAAATACAATCAGGATCCTTAAAGAACAATACTTTAAATTATTTCAATCTAAATGACAATTTTATTCTAGTTTTAAGAAAACAGATGGAAGCGCAAATTTGGAATTTAAATAGAAAATTCCCATCCTAAGGCTGGTAGGAAAACATCAAAAGGTTAAAGCTTTACCATCTTAGTTATAGAATCACATAATCATAGAATATCCTGAGCTGGAAGGGACCCACAAGAATCATTGAGTCCAATCCCGATGGCTCCACATATTTAAATGTGTGCCATATCAGGTCAAGACACCTCTAAAAATCTGAAACAAATATATTCTAGTGGAAAAAAAAGCAATTAAAATTAACACTAATATATTTCACTGATAACATGGAAATTAACACTAATATTCAAATGACATCTACTTATAACATCTAGCCAATGAAAGAATCCTGACCCGTTATTTGTGGAAGTTGACCCTCTTATTCTGTGTTGTAGTATTTTAAGATGGGAACAGACATGGTGAAACATTTCCTCAGTTACCTTTCTTACTATTTCAGTTTCGCCTTAATCAAACAGTGTTTTGTATCTTCTAAGAGCCTGCATTTTAGGCTACTTGGCATTTCATGAGAACAAATCCCTTTTTCTATTACAATATAGAATGGTACTTCCAGAATTATGCACACTAGAAAAATATTAGTTGGTACTGAAGAATATACAATAAGGTTGTCAAAAATGATTAGCTGGGCTCACACAAAAAGTGCTGCCACGCAAGAGTGGCATGTACAAGTTCCATGTGCATATTTAGAACTGATGCTGAGGACATTCCTTGCCAATTTAGCTAATTACTCTGCAGTGTTAACTAGTTAACCCAGGTTCCTGCAACATAGATACTAAAAAAAATAAATTAGAATAGTTCAATCAAGTTTCTGAAGGTATAAGTAAGTCAGTCCATGAGACCATCTCCTTAACAAAAAAATACATTCTCCTTAAAGAAGGAAATTTTGGCTTTTTTACCTGAATTAAAACAGCAAAAATAATGGAAAACACTGAGGAAATAAATCCTTAGCATATACTAAGATGTCTAACATCCATTGATTTTGCATGAGAGGCAGATGCTTATACACTTCAAAGAATACAGGTACAAAAAATGAGTTAGTGGAGAATGAATGTATCTAAGGAAGACATTCAGGCATGTAGCTAGAACGATCTTCATGAAGCCTTCCTAGCTATTTAATTGTGAGATTAAGAAATAATTACAAAATCGTTGGTGAAAACACCAAGTTCCTCTGTCCTAAATAACAAAGACTTGTGGAAGAAATTCTGTGGGACGAAGGAATAGCGTACTGCCTAGACAATGGAAATAGCTGACTTTGAGAACACGGGAGAAGTCTTGGGAATGCAAACTTGGAACATTGATAAGGTACAAGACCCTACTTTCTTCTACATCTATAAGATGGTCCCCTTTCAGTACTTTCTAGTACCACTATCTGCTTTCTTTTTTGTTATTTATTCTTTTACAACTTTTCTCTTTGCAAAAAAACACAAAGCATATATTGCTTTCTGGCTTGGAGCTCAATAAGATAATTCTTGTGGGGTGCCAAGATGAGGTTATTTGTTACTTCATATACTTCAGTCAAATTTGTTTGCTCTTGATTGGCATTAGATTCAATGCCAGCTTGTTCTATTTAATTTCATCAGATTCTGGACAGATTTTGCTTGTTTTCAATATTCCATCAGGCAGGTGTTATTATTTATTTATTTGTTTATATTTTTAATTTTTTAAAATATGCTCAGGCCCAATTTATAACTGTATTAGTAAATGATGCAGGTTTAAACTCCCTTTGCCTTGGTTGTTAATACAAAGTGACAGAATTAAAATTTTATCATCTCAGCATATGAAAAATTATGTAGGATGAGTAGACCTGAAACCTTTTTACAGATATCTACACTGAATTTTTTTTTATCTCTATTAACTTGGAAATTCTACTTGATTTTGGAAAATAACCTTTTGCCTTTGATACGTGTATGAGTCTGATGATATTTAGCATTATTATTATTATTTTTTAAATGAAAGACAATGACCTAAAGATTTTTTTTTTACAGTACCTCTTGCCATGCACAACTGCCCCAGGATCCTCAGACTTTGCTTCCAACTCCTGAACTTCATCTACCAGTGTCTTAAAAGTAGCTCTTTTTACTCTGTAATACAAAATACTGCCAGATTTACTTTTTGAAAGTAAAAGATCACATTGTTTTAGCACTGACGTAAGCATTCAGTATACAAATCCATTTTTCCAGGTAACTGAATTAAGCTTTAAAAGAAGAAATATGATAAAGCAAGTCGAAATAATAAATTTTATCAGCTGCTCTTGCAAAGCAGACACAAATATTTTATTTTTAAAACACATTACAATTACTGAAGCATTTAAAATTAATAGCATTTATAACTAGGTTTGTCTAAAACAAGGTGAAAAACAATTTTATATAATTACCAGAGATGATCTTTATTTGCTTTTGTTATAGTAGTAATTAGAACACATGCTTAAAGACAGTACTTTTCCCCATAAATCTCAGCATTTCTGTACTCACACTTTGTATACTACATCAAAAAGTAAAGCTGTCATAGGAATACATAAAAGTCCCATCCAAAATACTCCAGAGCTGAACATCATAGCTGCCTGGAAAGAAAAAGCATAAAATGTGTTGAGGTGATGATGAGAACTAGAAAAAAACAAAACAAAACCAAACAAATAAACAAACAAAAAAACCACAAATAAGCATAGAAATATTAATGACTTGGTTGAGGGCATCAAAATCAAGTTTAAATGACCCTCTAATGTAAAATACGGCTTTAACACCTTTCTAAAATCCCTTGACGTGATACAGAAATCCAGTAAACTGTAAGCACTAATTCATGTTAGGAAGCTGGTAGAAAGATCACACTGCTGAGCAATTTGAGAGAGGGAGAACCTACCCCTTCAGAACACTGCTCTATACCACTATGCTGATTATAGACATCTCAGTATTATTGACCCCCTCACTCCCATCCCCCAATCTTTGTCAATACATCATCAGCACAATCTCTCATTTGCAATCAACCCTAGCAAGTATAATGAATACTGAACCTTGCTATGAATACTGGACACTGTTAAAATCATTTTACAATATAATTCAGATTGAAGTTGAGCTATCGCCAATAGAGCTCACTGTACCACTGTTCCCACACTGCTGCAGGTTCCTGTGCAACAAGCTACTTAATAATGAGATATAACAACTAATTATAAATTAAGGAAGTATGCAACGTAGTGTTAATGAAGATCTAACATGCTAATGCATGGTGAAATACTTGCAAAACATGCTACTGCTTAGTTCTATGTTTCCATTTTTCTAACCCATCCTGTATTACTACGTAAATATGTCTTCTTCTTATAACTTGTCTGTTAACATACTAAAACCTAAATCCAAAACAAATATCGTAACACATGGACATTAGAAGAAAAAAACAACCCTTGTAATACAAGTACGGATGCAAGGAATTAACAAAGGATATTGCTGAAAGACAGTTTTACAGGCAATATTCAAAATAATTTTGTAATGAAATTAGATTGCACAGAGACTGGAAGTAACATTGCTACAACAGTGATAACCTTTGAAATCTTTGTTTCATTACTGTGCGACAAACTCCTTTTAGAGGAATTTAAACCTTAGTACCTGGCTAAAATAAACAATCTGATATTTTCCTAATATCAATAAGCAGAAAAATGCAGGTAGCTTGTGGCAGCTGAACTCTGACTTCTGAATGCACATCCCTGAATATTTTATAATTATACTTGGTACGTTATGTGTGTAAAAACAAAATGAATTATTTTCAGAATAAAAATCTCATTCTCATACAGGCAAAAACTCTATATTTACTTTGTATTTAAATTCCTACTGATTCTTTGGAAGGTATTAGTAAGTATTTGAACTGAAAGTCTGGTAAACTTTTGACAGCTATAGGACATGGATACTGCTCTGAGATTTTAGCAATTATTTTTGCCAACAGCTGTCAGCAAAGGTATAAATACTGAGCAGTGACAGGTTAAAAAAAAAAAACAATTCACAGCTTCAAGGCAAAGGGGGGGGAAAGAGAAGGAAAATTTTTTATCAGGTTGTGGAGAAAACATTTCCCTTGCCTCCTAGAACTCTGGAAGTCTGCCTTTAGCTGAGTTGATAGTTGCTGATTCTATGTTATTTTGGTTATACAGAAAGGTTTGTGAAAGCTGTAGTCCACTGTATCAGAGATACCTCTCAAGAATAGTAGTACTTATTTGCACAGTCACTTTATAAGCAAAACATGACTTATGACATACATGATTAAATACTAATTTCCTAAAACAACAGCTAAACAGCTAATAGGAAATGTCTATCACAACTATATTTTGCAGTATATTTTCTAATTAAGTAATAATTCAGAGAGACTGTTTCCTAAACAAAACCAAAAAGCATAAAAAATGCAACTTGAAGGAATTACAACTGTTACTTCCCATTATTAATAACATTTTGGTAATTTATAGGAACACAGCAAAGAGCTGTTCTTGCATTAGCCACCCTGTATTAAATGTTTGCTGGTGAAACAGCAAAAGTGATAATGTAGGTCTTAGGATGTTAATTCTGACCATTGTAATGCTAACTATGAATGAAGGAACAACTGGCGCCTACTATTCAGTCCATCCAGCCTTTGGCTTTACAAATGAACAACATGAATTGAGGAAAAAAAAAGTTTTTCTGTGTCATATTTGAAAGCCTGTCAGATTTTTTTTCTTTTACAGAGTTAATCCAAACCTAAAAGATTTAAAGCCGACATTCGCATTAAAGACAGAGGGCCTCTTTGTATTTTTTGGACGAAGAGGGGAAAAATAAAATCCCACAGAGGTATTTCCTTCCTTTCTGTACAAGAAAGCTCCCCCCTCACTCTGTAGAAAACATTTTTGTCTCTAACTTTTCACATCTCTCTACACATAGGCAGGTCATCTGGGAAATGGCAAACCAATCCTTTTCAGACAATGGCACTAACAGGAGCAGCCTGTTCTGGGGCCGGACTCTGGCTGCCTCTGTTCGTGGTTTACAAATTGTTCCTAATGTGAGAGATTTGTGGTCTATGCCAAGTTTTAGGCCTTGTGAAACCAAATGGAATCTGCCACAAAAGTGGCTCCCAGGGGAATTCAGAAGTAATCCAAAATGAGAGCTGGAAAGCCTAGTTTATTGTAGGACTAACAAATCCTGCAGGGAGGATAAATAATTTGTTGTTTGCATAGCTCGTGCTCAATATTAGGACTTTCTAAAAATGAAAGAGTTTTGCCTGTACAGTGCAATATACATATTTTTATACTGGTTCTCTCTCTTTTATTTTTATTTTTTTATAAAGTACTGAAAATTATTCCCTTTCGTGATTTAGCAGCAGTTTAGAAATCCTGAATGCAAAATATTTTTAATGCACAGATCAATACGTACTGTTAGGAAATTACATGCCAAAATGAAGAGAAAATAATTCCTTTCTCTTCACTAGGAAACGTCCTGCTGAAACAGCAATCTCAGACTTTTAGAAACGATAGTCTTCTAAAAGTAGAGAGAAAGACGAAAAGAACAGTTTTGTTGCAGTTTATTTCACGTATCATCTATACCCTCGCCCTATAAACCAGAGAACTATTAAAATAATATCTCCTCAACACCATCAGACCAACAGTTTCTCTCCTCAACAACCTACAGAGACAACTTCACTAGTTTTAGTTATCCGCATGTGTTTGTTGTCTTCATACATGTCAAAGAACTTACTGTTCTAACACTAAAACAGATTTGCATTTAACTCCCAGGGCAGTGAACTCCCTACAAGGAGTTATAGTCATGCCTGTAGTACTTCTTTTTTAGAGTTTAAAAAACATCTCACAGGTGCTATTAAGTAGGAACTTTGCTCTTTAGGTATATTAAAAAGGCAGCCTTCCCATATTCTGAAAATGCATTCAAAGGAAAAATAGAAAGTAGCACACAGTTAAGAAGCGGATAACTAGATATTTGTAGGCAGAATCTTTAAGTTTTTACTTGAACAAATCCCCTGTGAAACAAAAAAAAAGTACAGTACATGCCTTCATTTTTTCCTTAGCTCCTCTTACTTTCTTCAGCTAAGGATCCTACTAGCCCGTTGCAAGACCACTGATTTTCCTCACTGCAGATGGGTAATAAAAGGGTGAAATGTATCCCTCAGAGGGACGAATTAGGGTCCCAATTACATAAACACAAATAACGTTATGAATAATAAATGCATATATAATAAAGCCTAAGGACACATGCTATAAATCCTAAAGCTTAAAGAAGCATGTCTGTGGTGACACAGAGTATATAAACATTAATGTAATCAGACAGAGCAATACAGAGACTAAACTGAGACTTAGGTCTCTCATCTACAGAAGTGTCCTTAGTTCAGTCACTTTCAATTAATATTTTACTATTCTAAGTATCTGTTGGAACACATCCTGCCTTTTCCTAGAGAGTACCTTTGTCACTCAGAGCAAAAGCCAGCATCGTCTCTTCTAGTCCAAAAAATATTTGATTACTCCACAGAAAGTGGAACAGCAGAAGACATCTATTTTAATTTTCTATTCTATCATCCTTTCAGCAGAAAAAGCATTACCCTGAAAGCACAGAGAAACATGAACCTGGCTCTTGGGTAACGTTCATTTTGAGTGAGTGTTCTTGTCATTTAACTGTTACCTAAACAGATGCTTTAAAAAAATATAGGTGATATAAGGGTCTAACTGTATGAAGTAGTTCAGGTTTGTGAATCATCAGATTAGCATTTACCTGTAACCACAGTAAAGCACTTGAGTCCAGAAAGAGATGAAATAAATAGACTGAACCATATTAGATATTTTTGTGACTAGCTTCGGAGTGTTTGTTCTTTTTTCCTATGTGAACTAAATTCATAGATACTTAATTCCATACTTGCATTTTATGAAAGCCTAGGTTATCTGAAAAGGTATTTAACCTTTGAAAGAAAACAAAAAAACAAAAACATCCTAAACCCATAATGGTCAATTTTGGTGCCAGGAATAACTGTTAGGAAGAGAAGTTATCAGTTACCATTTCTGTTGACTTCAGACAGAAATAGGGATGAAAGTGCTTTCAAACATAGAAAGCAAGAAAAGAATAAAGAAAAAAAAAACCTTATAAGAAATATTAATACTTGGAAATTTTCCCAAAAACATGAGAGAAAAAAAAGTTTCCCAGGATTTACGAAGAGAAGCAGGTTTTGTTAGCAAAAGTTTGACAAAGAAGGTTGTGCTGCAGTGTGAACTAAAAGCTCTGGAAAAAAAAAACAAAACAAACAAAAACTTCAGAAAATTAAAGAGAATTAGCCACCTGGTTTTGATACTAGACACGGTAGAAAATGTTTGCAAGGTGAAATTTGTTACATTACTTTTAATGGTGCTTGTATGCAGAGCATGTAAATTATTCGGAAAGAAAAGGCTAGATTTTCCTCTTTTGCCTCAGTAGAAAAGATTCTATAGGGAACCCATCCGAGTTGCTTGAAAGAAAACATAAAATAATATCTGGCAAAGGGGATGTAAAGCCACACTGAGTGGATGAGTTCTGGTGGTTCTACAGATTTGTTACCAGGATGTGGGCTATGCAAATTGTAATAGGAATAAGGAGTAGGGAAAAAATGTGACCAAAATAACTGCCTAACTCAACATAACTATTCCAGGTATTAGACATTTTTCATAAATCTGGAAACAAATTTTGCAGAGATCTGAAGTAAATGAAGTGACTTCAGTATTTGTTTACCATATGGGGTACAAGACAACTTTTAGAAATACAGATTGTCAACTGAGTTATCTGAAAAGACCCCTTAAAAGCAAGGCAGAGTGCTTCTCTTGTTTCATTAAATAATTTAAAGGGAATCATTACTTTCTGAGTTTTGGGGGCATTATTTATAACTGTTTCTGTTAACACTGAGGAAATGCACCATCAAAATATCATTAAAAAAGCCATTCAAACTTACTATGCTGAATTCCACAAAAGTTATTAAACTAACACTCATCTGTTTTTAAAGATGCAAGTGACAAGAAATATCCATTAATAGCATTTGGACGGCTGAAGCAAGAACACAGCAAAGCATAGACAATCATCAGGTTCCTGGAGCTTATCAATGACAATGTCCTGACCCAAGAGAAAGAGAAGCCAATGAACAGAGGTGAACTGTCCAACCTAGAGAACACAAGACTCAGGAGGTATTTACTAATGTAGACAAATGTCTGAAAGGAGAGTGTAAAGAGGACTGCACCAGGCTATTTCCAGTGCTACCCAGTGACAGGACAAGAGATATTGGGCACAAACTGGAATACAAGAGGATCCACCTAAACATCTAGAAGCACTTCTTTACTGGGCACGTGATGGAGCACTGGCACAGATTGCCCAGAGAGGCTGTGCAATCTCTGTCCTTGGAGATCTCCTGAAGCAGCCTGGACATGGTGCTGTGGGCACCCTGCTGTGGCTGTCCGGCTGGAGTAGGGGCTGGAGCAGGTGCCTCCAGAGGGCCTTGCAAGTCTCTGATTCTAAGATATTACTTGAATACTCTCCATTAGACTAAAATAAATTCCTCTGTCAAACCAGATTTTAGACAAACTTCTCCTCTGAATACCTGAAAGAAGAGCTGTTCATGAGAGTTTGAAGTATTTAGACAGTTACATTTTTTTTAAACATACAAACACACACACACACAAACCAATAAAACTTTTGTAAAGGATTAAAAACTGAATATTTAACATTTTAACAAGTACAATTCCATGTAAGTTTGCTATGTGCAATAATAAAGACAGAAGCAAAATTTAAAGAACTAATACTGTTAAGGTAGTACATTCTAATATATCTTTTCTACAGCTAAATCATCCAACAAGGAGTTTTATTGTTTTTCACAAAGATTCTGCAAGCCTCAGTCAAATAAGCTAAAATTCTGTACAATACATGTTTGTTCCTTAACTTCAATTTCTGTTAATTTTATATAATCCCCTGGGTCAGACAGAGCAGAAAGAAATGGGGCTCTGGAGAATTTTAAAGTGCACTTCTACAGTATTACAATAAAATTAAGAAGTTCTTCAGATACTGAACTTTCGATTTTAATCTCAGTGTCATACTTCTTCTTTCAGTATATAATTTTAAGCTACTGTATTAATCAGACAGGTGTATAAAAAAAGCCCTAACAGCTCAGGCACACGTTATCAAACCCAAAAGAGTCAGGAGTTACTAGTGTGAAACTCACAAATTGTTTTTTCTCCCCTCTGCAATTAAAGGTTTTCAACTCAAATCACACCCACATTTGTTTAAGAAAGATAACTTCACCACCTTATAAACTTATCATTTTTAATGCAATTAGTTATTGCAAGAGGACTACACAGACAAAAATATAAATCCACTGGATCATAGATTTGAAATGCATTTTGTTCAGCATCACAGATCAGTTTTCTGTGTATTGGAGAGTCTCAAAGGAAAAGACATCATAAAATATGAAGAGATTTGCCATTTACTTTTACATATTTATGCAAACTATGTGTGGTTTTAAAATGAGAAAATACTGCAAATTTGTTTAAAATACTGAACATACAATCCACTTCTTCTCTTTGCTAATATTGTATGTGAAAGAAAATTATATCATCATAGAAGAGATTCATACATTTGATTTACTCAGGTCTACAATGAAAACGTTCTTTTTGTAGTCTGTAGTGGCACCTTTTTCCAACTTAAATGGCATTCCAATTTCAGACCAGGTAAATCACAGTACTGTGAAATTAAAGAATTAATTTGGACACAGGTCACTGTCAGCAGTTTGTGCCACTAAGTTAATATCACAAGAAATAAGCAGTTTCCATGTATAAACCTACGATTTGTACAAAACACTTTTGTAAAACAAATAAACATACAAAACAGAAATCCCCTTCAGCATGTTTTATCTGATCAGGCCAAACTAAAACAGACAAAAAGCTACAGAAATACAGGTGAGCTTGTTTTTCTTAAGTTCTACCAGATGTACTTGGATAGTTCACTTCAAGTGTGGGTCATAACTTGAAGAAATTAGACAAACAGCATTTTAGTTTGAATACTTATGAGAGGCCTGGATTTGATTCTGTGAAACCCAGTGAACTCTGAGAAGGCTTCCAGGATAGCATAAAAAAAAAGAAAAAGAAGAAAAAAAAGGTTCCCACCTGAGGCACAGTATTTGTCAACAGGACAGTATTTGGCCACACAGAATACAGCTCAAAAAGCCAGGTAAGTTTTTAAAATGAGCACTTAATGTCTGTGTGCTAGGAGACATCATTCTGATGTTATAGACTTCTAACTATACTCTTAGAAAGAAAAAACATAACCAGAAAGCAAACACTCAAACAACTGTGTTTATATACATACATCTAAAGCTACTATATATACATATATGCATAAGCAAGCACACAAACTCTTACTAACGAAATAATTAGTTCAAGTATGGATACAGTTTTATCACAGCAAATTGAATACAAAATGTAAGACTATTTATTGTTTAAGAATATTTATTATTAGGTATTTAAGAGCAACAATTTTTCAAAGTTTGTAGGAACAGCATTCCTTTCAACAACGTATTTTATTCACAATTTCAGAGATGGAACGTGTTAAGTAAAATATTCACCTATTTGAACAATGAAGTAGCCACCTTTATGTCATACCAAGCTACCACATCTTGTTGCTCCCACTGTGCTTATTGCTACAAAGGTTATTCTGTCTTAAAGAACAAACAAGACAATGTGCAAACTGTTTTTAAAAATATCTCTTAAAACAACAATAAAAAAACTAACTCCAGAAACAATTCTTCTAAAATATTTCTTCTAAAAAATACAGTGCATAAATGTGAAGAAAAATGCTTAAGTATGATAACTTCAATTACTAAAATTAGAATAATGTACATTTTTTTTTTGAGTAATGGAGGCAACAAGATAACATAAAATTCACCTTTACATAGTGGGATAGAGGTTATAATAGACAGGAAAACCAGCAAGAAATTATGTAATTTCAAATTCATTTTTTTCCATAGGTGTCCAAGGACCTAAGCCAATTCCTTGTGTTTTCCGTTATAACGTAACAGTTACGTAAATGCCTATATACTATTTTTCTTGTAACTACTTATGTGGGAGGTGAGATTAGTGGCTCTGATTTACATCCAAGTGAGGAAGGGATATTCATTTAAGTTTCCCACATCCTGCATGGTATTTTAAATTGCTGAGGTGGAATTAAAGGCATCCACTCTTCTCCTTGGTGTATGGCTTTTGGCTTTATTTACTTGATATGTTTTGAGAAGAGAAACCCTGAGAAGAGTATCTTTGAAACAAGCAGGTATTCTCAGTTTCTGATTCCCAGTAAGACTGCACACCTAACTTTTCAGCTGAGAAAGTATTGGCCATTCCCAGAAGCAGACATGAGTGTCTGGGAAATTTATACTAAGCATCAGATGTTTCTAGAACTGAATGGATTTGAGAATTTTAAAGTTGCATTGGATCATGGCAGTCAATTGTACATCTTTTGTGGATCCAGTCCTATTTGCAATAGTCAGTGCAGTTTTACACAAATAGGATAATAAATGAAAGAGAAACCAATAATTACTGTCAAAAGATTAAAGGCACAGTACAACAATAATGCAC
Organism: Oxyura jamaicensis; assembly: GCF_011077185.1. Taxonomy (NCBI): domain Eukaryota; kingdom Metazoa; phylum Chordata; class Aves; order Anseriformes; family Anatidae; genus Oxyura; species Oxyura jamaicensis. Next base: position 71,448,042 of record NC_048896.1, on the reverse strand, counting down.
TCCAAGAAGCACATTAATTGAAAAATAAATGTATGCATAATGATCAGCTGCCCATGCAGTATTGTGGCAACTCAAATTTCTCAGATATACTAATTTCAAAAAGTTAATAAACTTGTAAAATTTAAAGTGTAAGGACAGCCTTAACCAATGAACTACATGTACTACCCCATTATAAAAAATCTCCAGACGAGTAAGTGCTGTAATTCTGAGTTCTGAATTTGGTTAAGACTTCTTTATAGAAAACTAAAACTTACTAAAAATCTGTAAAGCAGCTTACTTTTCCTTCCTAGACCAAGTCTACTTTTCCTTCCTAGACCATATAAACCTGACTTGTTACAGAAGAGTAAAAACTCAACTGTATTTTAAATAAGCACGACTACCACATTCAAGGTATATAAAAAGCATCTTATATAGCTCTTAACATCTTATATAGCTCTTAGCTAAGAGAAGGATCCAATAAAGATGAGACTTGTAATAAAAACTGAAAAAATATTCTTTGCATAAATTTGGAGATTAGTTAAAATATACTTTACCTCTCCTGACATATCAGGTGCCATAGGAATGACTGGCCACAAAGAAGAGTAGATTCCAAAAAACACTATCCAAAGTGCTATGCTGCCCCAGATAGCTATATGGCTAAACTGTTAAAAGAAACAAGGAAAAAAAGAAAATAACAAATTAATCACAGATATATTATGATATAAAGACCTTTCCTACTTGGTACTTACATGCATTTCTGATAAACTGGGTGAAATTTCCATGCCTAGTATTGATTTAATTCTGTTACTTCAGTTAGCTATTTCTTAAAGCAAGATGATACTTTCAGCAGTAATGTCACTGAATTTTAAAATACTTTAAGCTCAGTTACAACCAGTTTATAGTCACTTAATTTTTCTAGTTTAAGCCTTATTTTTCTATTTTAAGCCTTATCCCAAAGTCCTCATTTTCACTATTCAGCATTATTATTTGTATATGTATATTGTCTTTCCATGCAGTTACCACAATTTGATACTGTGCAAATTATAAGGACATAATATAATAAGTTAGAAAAAAAAACAAAACCAGAAAACAATCATATTTTATAGCACATTTGAGAATATGATAAAGACATTTGCTTACCAAAGTCCAATATGAGGTCTCTAATCCCGCCTTCAAACACACAGTTAGAACCACAAACTTAAAAAGAGAGGCAAAGAGAGGAGAGAAGAGGGATTCTTACTTAATGGCAATCTTACTTAACACATACAAAATTGATCTGTTTGGTTATTTTTCATGAAAACAAAGAATAAAAGGTTTCATTATTTTCATACTTTATGTTGCATTTACTTGCATAAATGAAATAACAGAAAGAATGATCAATCTCTTCAATTCAAATGTGATTTCCTTATAATATTCAAAAAAGTACTATGTGTGTCAATGCACCTATGCAGTAGGTTTGAATGCACCAATGCATTAGGATCCAAACCCAGGTTAGTAAAGCAAAGTGCAATAATTTCTATGGACCTGCAGAAATTATGGAATAGCCCTTCTGATTTAATAGAATCTGCTCCAAAAATGTAGAACTCTCAGCAGCCTGAAAGTAAATTTTTTTTTAGACCACAGGTAGCTGTTTTTTCCCTCTTTTTGGTACATGTGTAAGTTTAGATCTCAGGTTTAAACGCCCATTTTAAATGACAACAGTAAAATGCCAGTATAAGATTTAAAAGGACATCCATGTAATGAGCTAGTAATACAGTACTGCCAATTAGCTTCCACTAATAATCTTCATTCACTTTCTTTGGAAAACTCTTCATTTATATTAAGAATCTTAAACATTTCCCTTGCCTCCTAGAACTCTGGAAGTCTGCCTTTAGCTGAGTTGATAGTAGCTGATTCTATGTTATTTTGGTTATACAGAAAGGTTTGTGAAAGCTGTAGTCCACTGTATCAGAGATACCTCTCAAGAATAGTAGTACATATATTTTCATGGTACTCTACTCCTGTTTGAAATTTATGTTTCAAGAAGTAGTTCCAGGACAAAGATATGAATCTGTGCATGTTCTGGACTTTGTTCGTGGATCCGAAGAACGTGTATTAATTTCTGAATTCCTTTACTACTCATTTTTGCACAAGTGGTGAATGTAGACTTCTTAAAAATGAATTAAAAGCAGTAAGAAGAATGAAGGCTAACTTAGCCTTATTATTTGATTTTCCAAAACAATGAGTGACAACTGTCTGTGTACATACAACTTCACATTGTAAATTTCCCCCTCCCTCAAAATTTGAAAGTCTCTCAAATCTTCTTGTGGGCTCCAGACCTCCTGGAATTCCTTCCTGTGCAAGGACAGGAATACATCAATTGCAGTGATCCTCCCTCCCAGAGCTTTCAATGTGAAGGGAAGGAAAGTGCGGAACCTGGAAAGCAATTGAAAAAGCAGGTTGTTCTGGACTTATAATGGTGAAATAATGGTTTCTTGGGAATTCTTGGCCATTCCATAGGTTAATAACAAGCCATTAAATTCTTAAGATGGTGAAATTTCAGATCTCCAAGTTGAAAACCAGTTACAGAAGGCGACAGAAGAATTGCCCTGTCAGTTGTGATCTCTGATTTACCATTTATGGATACAGTTTCACAGAGAGTACTGTGCAGCTCCATGTTACTATATTGAAACTATTGGAAGGTAACTGATTTCTCAAGGCAGTGGAAATGTTACTGTAAATCTGAAAAAGAAAGCTTTAATGTTTATGAGTCATCCGACATCACAGATGACACTCAGATGTTCTTCACTACCCTAAGATTTCAAGACTCAGCCATTAGTTGATGGGCAACAGTCCAAATGACAGCACTTTTTGAACATTCAGTTCCATAGTATCTAGTGTAATCCACTAAACTCTCAGTACAGCATATGGAACTTGTTTTCTCCTGGTGCCAAGCTTGGCTTTCAGAAGGGAAAACAGCAGAATTACTAGTTAGGATGAATTTCTGAGATCATTTCAGGACATAACTTCGGCTGTGGTTGCAGCACTATGTTGAGTAATTGGGTTTAACAACAAGTATACAGTGCTAATCTACTGCATATGATGGCCACTATAAAGGATGCTTTAAGAGCAAAAGCGGATGCTGGCTGTCAGAAAACTTGGCTCAGGTCCTAAGATAGGCGTAGTTATTCAAGTCATGTATACATACGTAAAACTCACAATATAAACTAGCTGAACTGAGCCAGGTTGCAAATTGTAGGTAAAATAAACAATGAAACATCCATCGGGTCCAAACCTGGTGCAGAGAACCTGTCTCCCCAAGAAAAACCTGTTGCACTTTGAATAACAGGTTGTTCTAGTAGATACTCTTGAAGTATTTCTCAATATTGGAGAAAGCAGTGGCAGACAATCAGATAAATGACTGACTTGTAATCTCTCTGGTGTTGCAAGATCATAAGGTGATTTATGTCAGTTGAGCTACAACTGTCAGGACTGAGCTATGACAATGACTGTGACCTTACATCTTAATAAAATTAAGACTTGCACAGGAAACACTTACCCAGGATATTCAATCCATCCCTAATGGAGATCAGTTCATCATATGACAGACTGCATGATCAAACATGACTACTGCTGATAAAATGTGCTGTGCCTTTTGGACAGGAAAAGTACAGAGTGGATGAACTTTTAACAGAATGTGTTAACAAAGAATTCTTCAATGTGGCCTGAAACAAACAGTTCCAGTCCTTGTACAGACTGGCAGAAGAAACATTTTATTTTAACTGCCACACCAGTAGGAAATTGGGCTCTGGTTATTTTCTTTACGTTCTCATATGGAAGTAAAAGGAACAGGATTGCATGTGCCCTTGCTAAGAAGGCTGATGGTACTCTTGAATGTACTCTTGAATGCATTACACAAAGTATTGCCAGCAGTTCAAGAGAGGTGATCCTTCTTCTCTACTCAGCATTGGTGAGGCTGCACCTGGAGTACTTCGTTTAGTTCTGGCCCACCTGGTATAAGAGAGACCTGGACATATGGGAACAAAGTCCAATGGAGGGCCACCAAGATGTCCAAAGGACTGGAGCACCTCTCCTAGGAGAAGAGGATGAGAGAGCTCGGGATGTTCAGCCTGGAGAAGAGGAGGCTCAGAAGAGTGGGGGGACCTTATCAGCGTGTATAGATACCTGAGGGGAGGGTGCAAAGAAGATGGAGCCAGGCCCTTTTCAGCGGTGCCCAGTGACAGGACAAGAGGCAATGTGCACAAAATGGAGCACAAGAGGTTCTGTCTAAACATCAGGAAGCACTTCTTTACTGTGAGGGTGAGGAGCCCAGTCACAGGCTTCCCAGAGAAGCTGTGGAGTTTCCTCACTGGAGATGTTCAAAAGCCACCTGGACATGGTCCTGGGCACCCTGTTGTGGGTACCCTTGCTTGAGCAGAGGGGTTGGACCAGACACCGTCCAGAGGTCCCTGCCAATCTCAACCAGTCTGCAATTCTGTGAAAAATTAATTGCACTCAACTTTGAAGAACAGAGGAGAGTGAGCACAAGTTTAATTTTGCTTCTCAGAGAGTTCTTGGAAAGCCCTTACCTGTTGGTTAAGACTGATATCTAATAAGTGAGAAACAGGTATTTAGCTTCACCAATTTATCCAATGATATATAAAGATTAAAAAAAACAACACACTAATTACTAATAAGTACAAGTGTAAAAGAGGATTGCTGTTAGGTGGGGTCAAGTATAATTAACTTTGGCACTTTGGTTGCCTTTAAAGAAAGATCCTGTAAGTCTTAGTTCCATGCAGCTATACCTTTCTTTCAAGTTCCTACTATTATTAACAGAGGAAGTACAGAACTGTATCTTCAGAAGGCCACAAACCAGCTCCACATCTAGTAACCCAGGATTTCTCCAATAAGGAAAATTACCTTAAGTTAAACAGGGTATTAGTTGGGGAATTATAGTTCCTGCTATTTCAAAAATAGACAGTTTTCAGTAACAGATAGATACACATTCTGCATCTTTATTTTATTAAACTACTCTGTTTTGGAATCTGGATTTTGAATGCATAAGGCACTTTAAGATTTTTCAAGAAGTCATCCAAGTGTAATTTCTTATTCCTAAGGTACTACAGTGAATCAAGTCTTCCTTACAGGGAACTATAAAAAATAATAAAAACACATCTCAGTAGGAGTTAAAGATAGAGCCAATACAGATAGTCAGCTAATAGAGCATTGTATAGCTGTAGCAAGACTTACAGTATAAACGGTGTTTCCCAAAAGCAGATAATCTGAAGTTTTACCATTGCCAAATACAGTACCTGGGAAAAGGAAACAGACATTTAAATATCCATGACAGCATTATATATATATAAACTCTTATTTTTGGTACAAGAGCTGGCAGCAGCTTCCACAGGGTAATAACAGAGGATTTCACCTTGAACTGTAGTAAACAGTAGGAGATATACAAGTTTTACAACTTTTAGTATTTTAAAACTTTCAGTAATTTCTGGAATTACCCTAGAAATGGAGCTTTTCATAACATAACATACCAATATGAGTGATATCATATCCAGTAATAATTCAATTAGAGTGAATTTTAAGTTTAGTTCAGAAAGGTATGAAATGTAATAGTGTACTTTGTACCATATAAGTAAACAGAAAATTTAAAGAATCAGATTGTCACTGGTTCTGGATATTTCGGTATAGAAACTTATCTTTGCTCTTTCTGCAAATCAGTATTTCTGAAATTAAGACAAAAAAAATATATACTTGGTTTTAATTTTTGAGGTGCTTTTTTTTTTTGGAATTTTGGAATTTTCAAAGTCTACCCAACTAAATCTACCCAACTCTGATGTGTGCATACATATGCATCTGTGCATACATACGCATTTTACACATATGGACATACACACAGAATATATGCAAAGACTCAGAGCCCTAAAAGGAGATGTGGTTTTGCATAAAGATCACATCTATCATGGTTGTTAAGTTCAGATTTAGGAAGCAGGGCCTTTAAGCTTTAAACAGAACTTACGATGACAGATAAGAGCATGGGCTGTTCTGATCCCACTTCAGTGATAGTTCCTAACAGATATGGGACAATACATTACTAAACTATCTACAGGGAATTTCTCATTCTCATTTAAAAGTATCGTCTTGCTGAACTTGTGTGTTAAGTTCAAAAATGCTTTTAGCACTCAAGATTGCTCCTATACTGCAACCAAACCAGAAAACTCTCTCTGCTGTAGAGGTCCCTAATCACTTGGATATTGCTTTTTCACTGCCATCATATTAAAAGATTACAAATACTCTTTATGTGGGAAGGAATAAATGTACTGATAATGTTGAGAGAGAAAAAGGAGGGATGTTTTTAATACATCTGTTTAATACAAGCTGATTAAAGTGCTTTATAGCTGAAAACATTTATTTTTCCCCCACCATCCTTAGCATATGGTGTATTAAAGGTTGCTAATTAAGCATGTTTTCATATTTGTGTTGTGTATTTTGTGAGCCTTGATATCATCTTTGCAGATGCTTGAAATGAAATTTACTTTAGTTATGGATGAAGAATGCTCCTTTCTAACAGCATTTCAGGACTTGTAATGATGGTTTACTACAAAAGAAAGTTCTTCAATTTATGTTCTGGAAAAGACACCAGGTGAAAGTTCAGACAGAATAGTAGAGTAAAAATGCTTGCAAATAGTCCTCTTTAACCTCTGTTTATCTTGATGAGCCCTTGATGGCTGCCTCCTCAGCTCTGGTGGTTCTTGTTGCCTTCCTGACACTTCACCTATTTAACACCTCTCTCTGTATAGACCAGCACACCACAAGGAACAAAAAGAGTTCTGGAAGCCTGAAAACAAGGCTGAGAACATGGCTAATATTACAGTTTATACAAGAGAGGTAGCAGTTAGAGGGAGTATTTCTATGTATAAATTTGGCTTCTGCTATTTACTGCGATGTTGGCAACGTTGCATCAGAATTTTCTGTGAAGATTTATGTCCATTTTACATTTCATATCCAGCTGACACTACATGGAGTGCAAAGACTTTAGTTTTGTGTACTGTCCAATGCGTAGGTCCCATGGGGCAAATCATGGCAAACAACTCTTACAAACCCATAGCTATTCTCTGATCATGTATTTCTTATTAGATGTTATCACAAAGCATACACTCAAACATTTCTGCACTGTGTAATGCATCAGTCTCTCACATGCGTTGGCTACAGCTTTGAATTTGGACTGTAGTTTGGATTTGAAGCTGTGGTTTTAGTGTATGAATTAACATTTTGGGACCTTCTTTTTCCTGAGCTGTCTATAACCCTCCCCATGGCAATCAGCCACCACTGAACATGCATCAAAATGGCTTTTTAGAGATACCAGGCTGCTACCTACCTTCTGGTACCGATCAGAAGTCATTATAGAATACTGAAAGAAGTTTTTCCTTTAAAATTTTTGGGCATAAGCGGCAGTGACTGTCTCACTCTTTAAGGTCAACCACGTACAGTTCCTACAGTTCCTAATGTCATTCCTATGGTTTCAAAATATTCATAAAAACATTTCTGTCACCTATACCAGCGCAGACTGCCTGGTATAGGTGACAGACTGCCTATCAGGGAAACTGAGACAACTACTAGATGTACAGAAAAATTGCTGCATACACACTATTGTTACTATTTAAATTGAAATTTTCTACAGTGTAGAAGCAAAACCAGCCCACCCCTATTGGAGCTCCCATACACACAGGTATTCCCAGAAACTGGAAAGAATGCTTTCAGTCTGCTCTAACAAATATGGTGTTGTCTCCCCAGCTGTCCCATTTCCGTCTGCATCTCAGGTGCATGTAGGACAGCTGAGTGACAGCACTGAGCCATCCAAGATATCTCCCTTGCAATTGTCACAATCCTACTGATACAGATGCAAACTAATGGGTTGATAGGCAATAAAGGCTAGAAAATAAAAGAGACAATGCAAAGGACTGTAGTAATTTATGATTTTTTAAGTACTTTACACAGATTATTATATAAAAATAACATAGTTAAAAACAATTTTCTCCATATTGTTTCAATTTACTTCAAACATACTTATATAGTTTTATGTACATGATTACATATATGTAATATTTCTCCTACTTTTAAACTTTAAGTAAAACATTTTAAATAGACTGCATCTGCTTGAGTTCTAGAAATGGTATCTTGACGCTTGACCACACAAAACTGTTAGTATTCATAAAGCATTACTAAGAAAAAAAGGTATTTAGAAATTTAGTACGTTTGAAGATTTATATTTTTATTTTTTCATAACACTTACCATGCTGGAGGGCTTTTAGTGGAAACCAAAAGAGAATGAATGAGTGGAAGAGGCCATTTAAACAATGAACCCAGAAAACCTAAGGGAAAAGAGAAATCCATGAGAACCATTTGCAATAAACTAGCTCCGTGAACCCTGACCTTTCTTTTTATCTGTGTGTTAGATTCACAAAATGTGTTTCTGTCAGGCCACCACTGTGAAGTAATATAACTGACAGGCACTTTCTGCCTCTTAGCTCTTCATGGGTCATTTGTTTATTTTTTATGTTTTGAAAAAAAGTGTGTATTATCTCCTCCTTTTAATTTCAAATCAGAAGGGAAATTAAAATGTATGCATATGGGAAGACCATCAGAAAAAAATAAGCTAAACCAGACAACTGGAACTGTTACTGCATTCTAATTAGGGAACTAAAATTACTTCAGTTTTTATAATTTACATCTTGTGTAATAAGAAATAACAGAACAATAACCCCAAATTCTATGTATACCTGTCTACATATTTCCACATGCAAAGAAATCAGAAAAGGATAAATAATTGTATCTTCCTACGATTTCTCCTTACAAGCTCCATTCTTGAAGTGCATAGCTTCATCATATTGAACTTCCTTCAATGTGTTTGCTAAATAATTTGAATTTCACTTTCAAGCATATTTTATGTTTTATAAAACATCTTTTGAAAAGAACTGTATTAAGTTTAAGCAGAAACAACCTACTGATGCTTTCTACAATATATATCGTACAAAGATATAAAAAGACTCGATCAAAAATATGTAACCTGTGTCCTTCAGGATAGCAATCGTTTTTTCATTAGCAATGCATTTGACAGTCATAGACTTTATTGTAACTAACTGATGTGTATTATGAGTTAAGGTGTTCAAACAATTGAAATTAAGTTGCCTGCCTCACAACATTTTCCACAACATCTCAGCCCTTTGTTAGACTATACAACTACACTAGGCTGAATGATCCAATTTACACTCCAACACTTTGCACATTTGAACTTGTGCTACTCATTAACCTTTGTCTCTCCCTCTTGCTATGTCATTACCAGAAGTTTTTATTTGACAGAAAGCACAGGTGGATGCAAGAAAAATTAGTTCTACTTTTCCATTTTCCTGACCAATTCTTATTGTCACATGCTAATCCTTTAACCTCTGTCATGACCTCATAACCTTTGATCCCTTTTACCATAACAAACATCTGCATCAACATTCAAGGCAGTCATGTTTCCAAATCTTTAACACCAACTATTCAACTTATATAGCTGGGAATTTTGTAGACATTTACTCCTAATGAGGATTGTATGGGAACAGCCTCAGAATTTCCAATGAAGTCAACAATACATCTGTGCAATAATAAAAATTGTATTAGAGTTATCATTTAAAAACAGAACAATCCAAGAACTGTATCTCATGACATACATTATTGTATTCAAACTATCACAACACAGAAGTGACTGTCGCAATGGACCATGAGAAGTCATATTTGTAGAAGTCTTATAGCTTGTGTCACTGTGAAGTGACAAACTATTCCCTGGTTTCCTTAAAATTTTCAGGTTTGTTTTTGTGGGAGAAAGGAAAGAGGAAGCAAGGAAGAAGAATCTAACATGCTTCTGTGAATGGGGATAGTTTAGACAAATAATTCTCTCCAATTTCTTAATACAATTGGCATGGACAGGAAGCTCAGAATGCTGCATTAGCTCTCCACATCTACAACAAATCATCACTTATAGGCATAGCTAATTCAGTGACAAACTAAAAATGTCTCCCAAGTGCATTATATAATGACATTACTACAAATGTCCTAATTATATGCAGAAAAATCAAATTAAATCAAATTAGAAGGAGCTCATACAAACATCACAGTATTCATGAAATTGCAGATTCAGGAAAAAGTTTAATTCTTTTAATACAGATTATTTATGGACAAATCTATAGAAACAATGTATATTTTATATATAACCCTACATTCTTGTCCAATTTCATCTCCAAGATGAATGTTGACCATTTTCCACTGAAAGTAGCCTCAGATTTCTTTTGATCCTCAGTGATGCATTTTTAATTGTCCCCAAGTATTTTTTCTTTTCCAAATCTCAAAATTAAACCGTAAAATCACAACTCCAAATTGACAAAGAATAGTACCAGGTCCCTCCCTCTACAAATCTAATGACAGTTTTTATTGTCCTCTGCAACACTTCTCCACAGGCTTCAGTAATCCATTTCCATATAACAGTACAAATACATACACACCAATGACAGAGAGGTCTAATCACTTCTGCCTATAGAAGACAGCTTTATTGCCAGCAGAGGAAAAAAACAGAGCTGAAAAAAAATGCTTGCTGTCCCTTTCCATTTTTACTAAAATTGGATAAATACAATTTGTATCATTTATAGACAAATATACATCTACAAACAGTAGCAATAAAACATCCTCTCAATTTTTAACTATGAGAATATGTAGCACAGAAATAAAACAGATAATTATACTGAATTGCTATTAACTTCTGCTTTAATTACATTTGAATTTTTTATCTACCTTGGTATTAAAGTCCAGTGCATTTTGGGAAGTCTTGTATAACTCGGGATATTTCAGCATGTTTTCTTTCCGGCAGGATCTCTCAAATATTCCAAGAGTTAGTGGAGGCATTGCTGTAAACATCTAGAATATAGATTAAAACAAACAAACAAACAAACAAACAAAAAAGAAACAAAAAAAACTTGAGAGGTGAGGACTTGCTTAAGGATTGCTTGGTAGTTGCTGACTCAAGAGACTTTCATAATTATGGTCCAAAATGAAAACACAAAAATTATCTTACCACATTGTAAAGACCTATACACCATCTTTCAAAAAGAATTTGTCCAGAAAAGCCATTGACAAAAGCAAACCAGATCTGAAAAAGAGGAGAACCATATTACTCAAATGTCTTGCAAGGTTTCATAAGCAGATTTTTCTTCAGCTTCACAAAAAGGGGTATTCCTAGAACACATTTACAATGGAGAATGTTCTGGTTTAAACCTATATGAAAAAAAAAAGTAGTACAAAAATGACTTGCTTTCAGAACAGGTGATGGGCAATCTAGTCCAGTATGTAAGCAATTCCATCTAAATATGAAAGCATTTCAGGGAGGTAGCTATTTTCAGAAGGAATTTTGTATTCTTTAAGCATTTAAGAGTAATTTAGCTCACTGCATTTGTATTGAATTGTAAGTCTTAATGAATTCTGAAAAACATAGAGGAAATAAAAAAGAGGAAACACCTACAGACACACTCATCTTCTAATCATTAACAAACCTCCTAACTAACAGAATTCTTACAGCAAGATGTAGTTTAGAACTGAAAACTATTACCATTACTCCTTTTTCATAGAAGCAACTCATGAGATCATGAGGCTTTACCAGAGCACTAAATCAACTGAAATGTAATAAGCACTGACTCAGTTACAGAATATTGTAGAGGCAGTTGTAAATCTCTTTCATAAGTTTTTCCATTCTGTTTCATAAGTTTTATCACTTTTTGCTTAATGAATAAAAAAAATAAATTGAAAAGAATGATGACACACTTTCTCATGTTTTTCAGCACCAGCATACAGCATGACTGCCTTCTTATACTTCTAACTTCATGTTTATATTAGTTCAATGACAGAGTGCAGAAGAAGCATGTCACTGTGCAGTGACTGTGCTACAGTGCACATTTCAATCGCCTTCACTATGAAAGTATGAATTACTACAAATTAACTGTTTATCAATATGTACACAGGCTGGCATCCAGATAACCAGACCCTATGAACAAACTCATGTTCTTTTATCACACGGAGGAATGTCTGAACATTTTTGTAAATACTTTGAGATAGAAAAAGAATGGAAGTTAGCAACTATTAGCACTAAAAAGGAGAATAAAAATCTAGTTAAAACTGCTGTTTGTATAGCCAATAAAAGTATTTTTAATGTCCAGTTATTGGAACACGACTTGTACAAAATTACAAACATTAGAGCCTACAATACAAAGATATAAAATAATACAAAGATATAAAATACAACAAAGTTTTTTAGAAGTCCTCTTAATGCTAAGTTACTTTTGTTGCAACAAGCATTCTTCTTTATTATGTTACAGGGTATTCATGGAAAAAGCAATATTATTTTACAGAATTGCTTTATAAGTAGTTGATGAATCAGATTTTTATTAAATCCTGTGCATTTTGATTTTGGATTTTTGAAGCAGGAGTTATGATTCCACTGTGGTAAATGTAGAAGACATTTACTAGCAGCATTTTCTCAGCAGTTGAGTAGGAGGGAATGAGTGTGTTTCTTCATTACTACACATCAGCACAAGTTTTTTGATATTTTACATCAAGCTAAAAGCGTGAATATAATCCAGAACCTCATCACTACTGTTGGATACAAGTTGTGGTCCTCAACTGCCTTCTCTCTTTTCAACCTTCTGATTACGAGTTCCTACAAGATTTTACTCCAAAATAGGAAGATGGCTCTTGAGAGGGGAATGAAGGACAGACACCATTACATGATTTACTCCTTTTTAAGATTCTTAATTTGAAAGGGTTTAGGGTGATGGAAAAGGACTGTATTAATAAAGAATACATGCCTCAGTAACCAGGCATAAATACATACACCTCTTTGCTGGTGATTTTAGGCAGTTTAACAAAAGTACAACACTAGAAATAAAATAAAACAAGTAGACGTATTTGAGCTGTCATAACCAAAGAGTATTTGTAAAACAAAAACAAAGAAATAAAAAACACGAACTTTCTGTTGTGATTTCACTAGGTCTAAATACATATAATGAATCTATTCCACATATTCTCTATTACTAAATGTAAGTGATGCTAAGTGACAGTTTTAAAGAAAAACAAGTATTTTAATTTACCATAAAATGCCATATATTAAGTTGCTAACAAGGTTCTTTGAAATGTTATGTAGCAATTCATTCCTCAAATACCCTGTTGCTTTCATTTTTATTTTGTACATAATTTAAAATTTTCAAGCTATTAGAACTCCAAAAACTGCAGTTTTACTGTAAAGTAAGAAGGAAATCCTTTAATGAATAACATTAGCTTCCTGAAAGATTAGCATTTACTTTCTTCCAAAGAAAGCACATAAGTTACAGGCATTTCAGTTAAAACTTTCAGTGTAATAAAGAACTGGCACAACTCTTGGTCAGAATTCCAGATACAGTCCAGGAAGAAATGAAGTTTGGGTTCTAAAGTTCATGTTGAAACTATCAACAAAATGGGTAGAGAACCCTTCAAATGTAGCTAAAAATCAGTGCCCTCTAGTAGAAATCCTACTATTTAGTGGAATACCAGATAGACTACTATAAGAGAATTTTAAATATCTAAGAAGAAACATGGATTTGCTTCTGCTTACAAGACAGTATTTGAATATTCATATTAAGAATAGTTATGGCTCCAAAATAATTAGCAGCTCCATAGAGGGTAGAGGTTAACGGGAAGTAGAAGCAAGGGTAAGTACAGCCCTCATCTCAGACTCTAAGACGGGAGGAAAGTAAGTCAGATACTTACCCTCACTTCTGAACCTTTGACCCTAGCAAATGGCACCCTTAACCTTACATGACGAACAAACTCTACAGAGATGAGTACAGTATTAATAGTGACAAAAAACAGTTTCTTGGTTCACAATTGGAAATTTAATTATGGATAAGTGTGCGCCATCTTGATTATGATGGAGAATGAAGGCAGCTGTACTGGCAAAATATGTGTTTTTATGACATATTATACATCATGGTAATTTGGGGGCAGATGCAGATACTTAGGGAGTATCAAATTACTAATCAAGCACCCCTATAACAGAAGGAAAGGAGATGCGTGTCTCTGAGAAGCAGTTTAGACTTTAAGTTGGGAAGAAGTAGAGGTTTAGATCATTTTGTAGTTCAATGGTACAGAACTTCTTTGGAAATGAAAGACTGAGCTTTGCAGCATTGCTAAATTTTCAAAGCATGTAATACAAGAAAGTGGGCAAAAACACTACAGGCTGCATGCATATATAACATGCATTCAGTATATAACTTCTAATGTTATGGGGACTACCATTCTAAAGATGAGGTACATATTTAAATCTTGGGTTGTAATGGAGTGGAAGGAAAGTTATTACTGACCATTTCTAATTTCTTATTAATAGGAGTTTAAATGTTGATAAACACTAATCAGTGTTCATGAAGTTCTACTTTAGACCCTTAGCATTTTCTAAACCAAGAAACTAATGGAGCTCACTTCACATCACCCCATAATTGCCTAGGAAAAAGGCTGTATTTTAGATTACATGGAATCTATTATATTACTCATTCGATTAGTACTGAGCAGACATTTAAAAATATATAACACATATTAAGTAAAGGCAGGTATGAATTATTGTCAGCTAGTAAAAAGAAACTAAAACTTCCAGACATGTCTTTCATAGTACTATTTTCTAAATTCCAAGACAGAAGAGGCGTGGTCACAAAAGCTTCACAGACGTTTTCCTGATGTAGCATTTCTGCATATTAAGCAGCAGCTTACAAATACTCATTGAGCTCTCTGCTCCCACGCCTGATCTGTACAAAAAACTGAAAAGAGAGATTCAAGACTGGCAGTTGTCCCTTCCAGAGACATTCAATGATGAATTTCTGCCCATTCACTCACAGTATTGACATGAGCTATTAACATCTGTGAAAGATTTTGAGCTGACAAATGTTCGGTACATAGGAATTGAAGTAGAAGTCTTCTCGTCTTCCAGAAAAGTTGTATATGATAAAAGGTTTGTATGTATTATATATAAAGGGTCATAATCCACATAAAAATGATTGCTTTGTCCTTCCATCTGTTCAGCGTGTAGAGACTACTTTTTCTAGTATTTTGTATTTTTACTCTACGATGCCTGTAACATGGATTAAAGTTTATCAGAAGGAATACAAGTGGTGGGATATTTATATCTTTTTTTAAGCTATAAATTTAAATTTTTGCAGGTGACAATGACATTTAGACAAATTAAGAAAAACAAGGAATATTTTCTAAAGCCCAGATTTGTAAGTTTTTCTGTAAACACAAAATATACATTAATAGTGCTTTGACTAAAAAGTTGAACAATTTGAAAAAAAATATTGATATAAGAGCTACTGCTAATGAGTACTTTTAAAGGTAAGATCATTTAATTAGATATTTGTAAGTTTTTCTAAAGAGTCTATAAACTTGTTGCTACTTGCATTGAAATTTATTTACATTAATAACATGATAAAGAAGAAAGGGAAAATTCAGAAAATTTTAAAAACATGTTAAGAAAAATGCATACTTTTTGGTTACACTTACACAGAATATATTATAAGTATAATAAAATACCAAGTTTTAAGTATTTTCAGATATTGCAACAGTATAAGATCACCAGCATAAATCTCAAAATCAAAAATATTAACCTAATGTTTAGATTGTGTCTAACAGAAATATTTTTGCATTCTTAACCCATAGTATCATCATTAATTTAAAGTTTGAATCAAATATAAATATTCTTATTAGACACATTGGGTTATAAGAAAGCAAGGGAGAAGAAAGGAAGAGACTGTTGAAAGAAAGAAGAACAGTAAATGAAGTTAGAAATTAAAAAAAAAAAAACTTTTAAAAGGTATATTGAAAACTGTAAAGTTGCAATGTGGTCATGAAAACTACAGCTGTACATGCTGTTTTAACTATAAAAACCAATAGGCATACATTTATCACAACACAGTACTCTCATACTACCGTATTTTTTCACAAGATCTCATTCTGCTTAAAATCTCAGGTGAGAAAAATACTACAGTTACTTTAAGGAAAGTATTCAGTTCATAAAATAGAGTGTAAAGAAGTATGGTTAACACAACAACAACTAAAAAGTATGCCTCTGTGTAATTAAGCATGTATATAAAAACCCTAATGATTGTTCTGAACAGCATTGTGAAGTTCAACGTTGACCTGGAAAAGGTCTTCGGTTTGCAAATTAGACAGTTAATGACACCTGCTCTATAAAGAGCTTAAGCGTACAAACCTCTTGGTAAATTTAAGTATACTTAGGTACTGAAATGATGTGAGAGGTACATACAATTTTAATAAGTATGATGCAGTACAAATATTCAGTACTAATACTAGATATTTAGTACTTAGTAATAAGACTACTGTTGGGATTTTTTAAAGTAAAAAAAATCATTCTATATTCATCAGTTTATTACAGATTCGGTATTTGTGTTTACTAGCAGTTAAATGCTTCTTAAAAATCCTAGAGAATAATCAGAAGCTCAAAATAATGTTTTAATTTTATAAAGTAAAATTTACTATACTGTAAAATTACCTCGATAATATAAAGGACTATATTCTTGTAGAAACAATACAAGATGCATTTAGCTACTCTGTTATAATTCCAGGCACCATGAACCAACAACAAGTTCTTCAAATACTTGAACTGCAAAAAATGGGAAACAAACATACATTTAGAACACGTATAGACTGATATTAATCCAATATTAAACTTTACTGTCTTATGTTACAGTGTAATGACTTACCTGAGCAATTGAGTAGTCTGAAGAATTAGCAGCCTGTAGACCTTCATTTCCACTAATACCAACACCAACATGTGCTGTTTGTATCATACTAACATCATTTGCTCCATCACCAATTGCTAGAGTTACTACCTTAACTTGTTTTTTGACCATTTCTACAACTTCAGATTTTTGAAGTGGAGATACCCTAAGGTATAACAGGGAAAAAAAATAACACAGAACTTTCAAATTAATGCACTTGCAAGACATACATTATTCCTTAAAAGGCAATAAAAACAGGTTAACTAACATCCCAGTCAGTGACATCATCTTGTTGTTGGCCTTTAGGCTACAGCTAAAAGCACATTTCCTTAAAAATTCACAAAAACCTTGAATTTGTGGAAGCAAGACATTAATAGGACTAGAGATATACAACTCAAACAGCAATGGGCCCCTAAAACGCAGTACTGGAAGAAACCCCAACACTACTACTAACAGTATTAACTTTGCATAACTGTAGATTGTTTCATATTTAACTTTTATGATTTTTATTTTCCTCTGTTAAAATATTTCTTTTATAAACAGTAAGATTTTTAAGAGAGAGATGTCAAAGCAAACAGGAACAAATGACAAGTGTGTCTATGCTTGCCTTTGCTCACATATAGTATTCTAATCCCCACTGGGTTTCAGTAACGTCCTTGTAGCAATTCTAGTTCTCCTCTCCATGTACCAGACAACAACTTCTCAAAGATCAATGTGGGTGATGTCCCATCAGCTGAAAAGAAACCCAATTCCTATTCTGTTCTAATTAAGTAAAATTTCTTAATCTTTAAGTGCAACAAGTCAAAAAAAGATTGCATAAAATTGTAAAAATAATAAAACAAAACGTGAAAAATAATACAGACTTTGTATGGAAGATAGCTATTTAGTTACTTTATTCATCAGCTTATGTAACATATGCTATTAGATTTTTGAGAAGGGTACTTGGGATGAGTACAATGCTGTGGTGAGCTTGGGATGAAAGCTTCTGGACAATGGTCTTTCAAAAGAATTCTCATGGTCTAAGCACATCAAGAGTTATTTCTAAGATTAAAATATATATATATATATTTGAACACTGCTGGTGAGTCTAAAGACTAGCCCTAGCCAGCTTCCACAACAGATTCCTTAACTGAGAACTAACTTTTTAATCTTTTCAGCTTTCCATGTACAGTGGCTTATTTCCCTTTCAGAAAACATTATAGAGGCAGCTGGAGGATGGCACTTTCATTGCCAGGTGAAAGTAAAAGCGTTCACTAGATACACCTGAATTTATGAAACCAATAAAAAATACCTTCCGTTCAATTTGTTTACTCTTAGCTGTACATTTTTACTACAGAATAATCAATTCAACATTCTTGTTGCACACATTAGTCAGAAGCCAATACAGAGTTGGAATTTAGTTTGTCTAAGTCTTTAAGCCAAACATCTGCTTGGAATTAATAACATATGTAGATTTTTGAAGTGAAATGTCTACTGAGTATTTGTCAGCTTCATCTGTGTTATGGCTACTCTTATTAAGAATTCATTGGTAATAAATGCCTCTGAACAAGTGAACAGTCTGAAAACTTCAAAGAAGTTGATGTAATTTGTACTTTTAAAACCAACTGCTTAAAATTTTCAGTGCTTTTACATGGATGGAAAAGAGGCCTACGCTTTCATTTAGTCAGGATGACATATTTAAGTGATTTATATTAACTTAAAATGATAAAGTTTTTTGTTTTCATGCTCAGAAACAAGGAAAAGCTATTTTACTTATGAAAGATGGAGCTTGAACAGAAAAAAATATTTAGATTTTGATTTTTGTGAAACGTGATATTAAAAATGCACATACTCGAACAGTGAGTGCTACAAGCAAATATTTTAGTTTGAATCCTGCAGCCAATTATTAAACAACCACAAAGTATGTCAGAGCATATACCTACAAATGCATTGAAACCAGATGATCTAAATGTATTATGGAAATACAGAAGCGGTAAGGAAAATGCTACTAGAACAGAGACCTTCCTTTTGTTGTTTTATCACAGAAAAGTTAGCAATAAAGGGTAACTATAAGTACAAAATACCCTAAAATGGTTTCATAGTTCAAAAAAAACAACAATAATGTCTCTTCAAAAAGCACAAAAGGTAGTTTCAAATCAAGGAGAGAAGAAGAAGGAACACTGTTGAAATAGTTCTACACCCCTCTACTGCTTGTTATTTATTGTAATGAGCAAAACTGGAAACAACAAAACAAGCACAAAACTACAACTTTCCCTCATTGCCATGAGAAATATGTTTATACACAGAATAAACTGTGATCAGTGTAAGACCTTAGTTTGAAGAAGTGTTTCATCTTGGAGCTTGGCTACAAAGCTAAGACTTAAAAATAAAAAAAACCTAAAAAGTCACAAGTAGAACACACTACTTGACAGAAAGGATAGGAAGATCATATGATCCAGGGATTTCTTTGGATGCTATAAACCCATTTGCTTTTCCAAGGCAGAAAAATAGCTCTAATTTGAACATACTGATTTTGAGACGAATCTTTTATTTTAATGAATATCATTAAACTCTGTACCTGAACACAAACACTTTCTACTTACTTACTCATCAAAAGACAGCCTACTAAGGTATATTTCCAACAGTTTTTACATTTGTGCACTCCAGGCCTCTTTCTTCAGATAGACAATAAAATATGTAGAGAATAGGCATGAAACTTGATTTACTGAAAGAAGATCTGAATTTTGGAAGAAATGATGCTGAATACCTAGAATTACTTTGTTCTTGTACAAAATCCAGACTTCCTTTTCCATAGATTCTTTTTCTAAAGCAATTATAATCAGAGTACCCTACATAAAACAAAATGGAACTGCATGCAACAAATACACAGACATCTCTATAACTTTCAGAAGTACATTAACTCTGAAAACGCACATTTATAGCACTTTTATATTGTGAAACAGCAGGATATTGGGGTTGTAGACGAGCCTGAATACTTTGTTTCTGAATTTACTACTCCTGTTTTAATATACCCACCAGCTTTTTCCATACTACTACAGAGGTTAAAAGAGTGAAAAATGTTCTGAGAACATTAACTGGCTATCCTTGTAATAGTTACCTCAGACACTGATGAAAATAACAGCTATTTCCACAGTTCTGGATTTTTTTATTGCATTTCTAATAAAGATATCCTATCTGTGTTGCCAATGATCTTGTAAAGAAAAGTTCTCACTTCTGCTTTCTGACAGATAAATCGCTTGGACTAAGCCAAATTCTTTGAAAGTCAACAGGAGCAGTTCTTATTTATCTAGCTACTAATCACCCCTTTAGTGCAGTCATTCGAATGTAGAAGAGGTGATGTACTACTCAGGAGATGTTTGTGGTTTTTGTGTTTAAAGCTGTAAAAACTCAAGTAGGCCCCCAAACAGACAAGCTATCAATTATACAGTCCTTCCTTAATATAAATACAAGAATGTTAAAAGGCAAGCCAAACTGCTTTAATATTGTTTATGTTTGAAAAATATATGTATTTCTCTTTAATCACAAAAAACTTCCCTTGTTAAGGTAAGCCTAGAGCTCCAATAGCTGATGTTTACTGGAAAAGATTAAACGCTTGATTGCATTACAAGAAGTCCAAAACAATCAGGAATAATAATAGTAATAATAAAAAGGTGTTTCCATCAACTTCAGTAAATACAAATCACTCAGCATAGTACCTTTAACATTTCTGTGCACTTTCTGTGCAGTGTAATCTGTGGCTGAGAGGAAAGGCAAGGTTATAAAATCTTGCCTATGGAGAAAACTCTACAAAAGAAACTAGATGTATTGAAACCTGCAGTTAACTGCAGTAACAATTTAAAGTTAAGATCAGTGTCTTAATCTTGCTGAGACTATTCTTTATGGATAGCATGAGTTTCCTGCATATATGCAACCTCAGTAACTTGGTTTGGCAGGTATACTCCCGTTTCAGGATTCACTACGTAAGTATTTTGCTTAAATGATTGTATTTGAGAATGTTAGAAACTACGTTTTAGTTTCATGGTTAGAAGACATGGATATAAATATTTGCTCTGAAGCAGAAACAGCTTGTTAATTATTATTTGTCAATAAAAATATTGTAGAGAAAGAATAATGTAAACCTTACCTGCAACAAATAACAGCTTTGCATGACAAAGCCAAATCCAGGAAATACTGTCTCACTCCAAATGTCAAAGCATATTTCAGAGATTTACCATCAATGATGAGAGCAAAATCATTTTCCTTCCTTAAAGCATCTCCAAGAGTACTGCAATGATGGCTAAGCGTCTCTCTTGTTCCCTATTACACAAAAAAAATGTGTTGATTATTTTTAATTCCTACTACTTGTAGGTCTAATAATTCCTTCAGCAATCAGAAAAACTGGCATACACTTGAGGAAATTTTCTTTAGATTATACTATCAAATAGATTGTATGCATTAAAAAACAATTTGCAAATTTGCAACAGTTGTGCCATTAGAAACCACAGTACAAAAATATGTAGGATTGCTCTCACCCTGCCAAAAATATCTAAATTGCTGTGGAACTTTTAATGCTCTTTGAGTGGTAGCAATAGTTGCATAAATGATTGTGAAAAGGTATTACTAAAATACGTTTTCTTTTTACCTATGGAAAGGAAAACTCACAGATACAGATAGATGCTGTAAGAAAAAAAAAAGCTCCCAATTATAAAAAAACGGTCCTAAACATTTAGAAAAAAAGAAATTTCAAAGATAGTTCACAATAGAAGTACAGGCATTATAGCCAGAAGCTCTAGCCATCAGATTAAATTTACATTTTAAGGAAAGGCAGCATCAACTACACATCGTATTTTGCCTTTTTTCAATTGCTAAAGGAAGGTTTGACTCACACCTGGTCATGTCACTGTTCTGTGAGCCAGTACTAAGAACTTCAGATTATATTCAGTATTCATCTGTATTTATGCAGCAGTATTTTGTATTTAGCCTGCTTTGGGTAGGTCTAGTTAGTTAGAATATGGTTCTACCATAGAGTGTCATGAAGAAAAAATAAATAAAATTGTTGTATGTTTTTCAGTGAATGGCCTTCATAGAGCTACAACATTTTCTTCAAGAAAGATGAAAATTTGTGCTTAGAAAAAAAATCAATCTGACAAACCGTCACATCCTATGACTACAATATAACTAGCAAACAATTGTGCTACTCCTGTGATACCAGGCACACATAAATAGAATTTGGTGTAACCATCTAAAAAAAACATCAAGGAGAATAACAAAACTCAAATATTCTGATATGAAACTTATGATACTGCTTTCCCACCCAACTTACACCCATAATCTTGACATGCTGCTGTCTACGGTTTTGGCCTAGTTAGCTGCTACTGAGCTTCTAAAGATTCATTGGTTTATCTAGAAGAAGATAAGGCTGATGGGAAATTCTGCACTTCAAGTTTCCTGTCTCCCTCTCTGTAGAAAGTGCAAGGGAAAGGAGGTGCCACATTTTTTTTATTTTTTTTTAGTAACATTAAAATGTCTTAAAAATCACAGAATCACAGAATTGTAGAGGTTGGAAGGGACCTTGAAAGATCATCGGGTCCAAACCCCTGCCAAAGCAGGAAAATGGACAACTTGTGTAACTATTTTGCAGAGTGCCTTCTTTTATTAAGAAATATTGCAATACACAAAAAAGTATCATTTTTTCCTCATCTTCATGGATTACTTAGCTTCTGACAACATTTAAGCAACACAATAGCCTCTACCTTCATATTCTTCTCATCTATTATTTCTCCATCATCACACATGCATTATAAACTCTCCTGTTTAAATTGCCCTTAATTTATTTTTTTATTTTTAAAATCACAAACAGACGAGATGTCAGGCAGATCCAGGCAGGCTACAAGCTAAACAAACAGCCCCTTCCGAACAATACAAATCACTTACCCCAGCTGTAAAATTCCTTTGTGGGCTCTATGCTCTATGTCAGCTCTATGCTGAAGTCCAGTGTCTTCAATTAAAAGCATTACCAAAATATCCCTCATTTACTTCTACACCATTTCCATGAAGTGTTTCTCAGTGGAACTGAATGGTAATCAAACTAGTTTCTAGTTTCAGTTTGAAGCTCAGAATTAGAAGAATAAAACTGTGTTTTCTGTCCATGACATTTAGCAGCCTATGAAGTTAATGTGGAGGCAAAAATCAATTCCAGTATTCTTTTATATAAGAACTTACTACCAAAACCACATTTTGTTTGTGAAGCTAAGATGACGTTCCTGGGAGTGGAGTCTCAAAACAAATAATATTGCAAAAAAATCAAAATATTTAAATGTTTTCTGGAAGTGATTCCAGTTCTACTTCACCTAAGGGATGCTAAAATGGGTGTTTGGGTGAACGTTTTTTTTAATTTTTCTTTTAATTCCATAAATAAGGGTATTTCTTCATACAAAGATCTATTTCTACAGAAGACTTTTTTTTCTTTTTCTTTTTTTTTTTTTTTGGAGACAGTTCATGGAGTGGGGACAAAAGCAAACAAACCTTTTTTAAAACTCTGGTATCCTATGTTTTTCATGCTAAGGTTGTAATAATGACCAAATTGAGGATACATTTATTCTGTTAACTGTTTTACATGTCTTAGGGACAGGGGACACTGCTTGTCCCTGAAGGATCAGCACTGAGCGAGTTCCTTTTTAGAAGACACCACTGGTATGTAACAGATATTGTGCTATGTAACAGCAAAGGCAAGAAGAATCCACTATCATTGCAATGTCATAAAACAGTTCTCTAAGGCTGTAACCACACAGGTTACACTGTGGGGCAGGGAAGTTCTGGGCAGTCCAAGATTCTTACAACATGATACCATTTTTTCTCCAGGGTTTCATGGCTGCTCAGTTCCTCCGCTACTGAGGGAACTTGGCCTCACCTGGAGTACTGTGTCCAGTTCTGGGCTCCCCGGTACAAAAAAGACAGGGACCTCCTGGAAAGAGTGCAGCGGAGGGCCACAAAGATGATACAGGACCTGAAGCATCTTCCCTATGAAGAAAGGCTGAGAGACCTGGGTCTCTTCATCCTGGAGAAGAGAAGACTGAGAGGGGATCTTATCAATGTGTACAAATATCTGAGGGGTGGGAGACAGAAGGATATAGCTAACCTCTTCTCAGTGGTTTGTGGGGATAGGACAAGGGGCAACAGTTGCAAAATAGAACACAGGAAGTTCTGCACCGACATGCGAAAGAACTTCTTCACGGTGAGAGTGACGGAGCACTGGAACAGGCTGCCTGGAGAGGTTGTGGAGTCTCCTTCTCTGGAGATATTCAAGGCCCATCTGGGCGCCTACCTGGGCAGCCTGCTCTGAGGAACCTGCTTTGGCAGGGGGGTTGGACCCGATGATCTTTCGAGGTCCCTTCCAATCCCTACAGTTCCATGAAAAAAAAATTAAACAAACAAACAAACAAACAAACAAAAAAACAACAAAAAAAAACTTGGTTGTCCTGCAGCCCTCACGGAAGCACAGTTCCACTGCACAGTAGGGCAGAGTCTCACTATGAAGGGTGGATCTAAGCTGCTAAAAAGCCAAAGTTTTGGCCAATATCCCTTAACAGATAATATTACAACTAGTTATTATGGGCTCTTGCCAGCTGTTTTGGCATGCAGAAAAGAAATAGAAATTGCATCCACCCTTTCAGCTGCATTGACTGAAGGCTCTATGATCACAGAACCTCTCTCACCATCTTCTAAAGCCCACTTTGCTCCCACAGAGATTTCAAGGCAAATTTTGACTCAACCAGTCACACTAAAAATAGAGACTGACATCCAATCCCAACCATACAAGCAAGGGAAAACCCACAGGTAGGAGACAAGGTATATATTAACCAAACGGTGAAACATACACCATCAAACAAGGAAGAAAACTTTTAACAGTCACTTGTTAAAATATTGGCACAAATTTATTATTATTATTATTTTAAATAAACCTCACCTCTTGCCCTGAAACTGATTACCACATTTAGTTATTCCTGAAAAAAACATGACGTATATCTTCAGCACAGATGGATTTGTAAGTGACCAGTTTGCAAAGGCAATTTCAGTTGCCATGACATCTCCATTCCCATGTAATGGGAACTTACTTCATGCATGTAGAGAAAGGAACTCTTGATCTCTACACAATCTAGATACTTCAGTTTGAATACCATTATTCAGTATTCAAATTCAGTTTGAGTACCATTATTAAATTAGATAATACAGTGCAAGAAAAAAAATACGTTTTAAAAATACATTTCTTAATATATGTTCATTCAAATTTTTTTGTCATCACACTAGAAATAGCTAATGTGCAATGTTTGGTTTCTGAGTTTTTATTGGACTCCTTTTAGAAGTTAAATAAAACCACCTCACTTTATTTCATGACATATGAAGAAGCATACAAAATAGTCAATTCTTTGTATTTCAATTCCATTAAGTATTGCAGTAGTTCTGAAATCCATTAGTCTATGTATTATTAATTTTTACAGATTAGTTGAGGAGTGAAAAATTCAAAAATCAAGTGTTTGAATCAAAATTATTTATTTTTTTTTCATACCAACAGTGATCACAATCTATTGTGATCACAAGCTATTCAAATAAGTAAACTAAGAAAAGACGAAAAACGCTTCTCTCACAAGCTATTAGTGTCAAAAGTTGCTTACTGTATCAGACTGGTTCCAAACATTAATCAATATCTGCTGTCTGTTCTGTGTTTGGGATTTTATTTTAAGTTTTTAATCAGGAAAAATATGTTGCTTAAAATAGGTCATATTTAAAATAAAGTCATTGTGATTAAGTTCACACTTCAAAGTTGAAAACATTATTTTAAGTTGCTCAAAATATTTAAATAAATACTTATTAATTAAAAAAAAAAAGTAGAAGTATTTTTAATTCATGTTATAGTCTCCTTTTACATGCCAGAACTGAACGCTACAGTTAAGGCATTCCCCTCTTGCTGATTCCCATATTTCCCTTTCACTTTTCTCTCCCTTTCTTTCCTTAAGTCTAGTCTCTCCCTTCCTTTCCCTAAGTCCAGTCTTAAGCAACCCAAATAATACAGAGTAAGGTAAGCTTAGTATAATGGTTTCTCCTGAAGCCTTTTCGACAGTAAATTTTCGTGATGAGGGAATTCTTCCACTTTTAAGCTCATTTAATGCTCCCTTAGAGGTAGTAACAAGAGTTATGTTTCCCCCTCTCATGGGATTTTTCACTTAATCTTGCATTCTTACCTTATCGAAATAATTTCTTCTCTATGAAGCGCTGTTGGTGGTTTTAACCCTTACCTGTACTTCAAGATCTGATTACAATTCCAGCTGTTAAACCACACAAGTAATTTTTGCCAGATACTAAGTTTGTAAGGACCAGCATTAGAAACAAACTCAGGATTAGTTTGTTTGGGTACTACTACAAGCACCTAGCTTTGTGCCTGGATGGAGTCATTACATTATATGGAAATAGCTCGGTAATCATTCTGAAGTCCATTTGTTTATTAGCTACACTTTGTTTCTGGCAGACATAGCCAAGTTTTGCAGTTATTCATCAACATTTTGTAACAGAGACTGTGCTGTCTTCCAGTTGAGCAATCCCAAACTGAGAAGATTAAAAAACAAAACACCCCCTCCCCGCCCTGAACAAATAAAAGCCCCCTTCCCCCCCCCCCACCAGTGGTTTAGCAGAATTTTCTGTATTTGTCCAGATAAATGAATGCTCCAAGTTATTTTTCAAACCACTTCAAACATGATATCTTGATATTTTAAGCAGTAAAAAACCCACAATGTTTCATTAACTGAAAACTTAATGTTTTACTTACGTCAAGAGAGCCTTCATTTATAACAATTAGTCCCATGTTCTTTCTCAAAAGTTTACAGGAGTGACCTGTTAAAAACATTTTGTTTTCAACAATTTGTTTCACTAAGTCCACTAAAATATAACAGCACGTTTTTTCTTTATTTTCTTTATTTTCATTTATTTTTCCTCTGTAGGGGACAGAAGACTGCCCCATCTGAAATGACTGGTAAAAAAAATACTTCTCATTCTATAAGAATAAGACATGCAGGTAGTATACCAGCATGGTCAGAACTTGCCTTGTTGCAATTTGTGACTGTTGTTTTTTGTCCTTGTGCTGAGCACATGTGACTAAGATACATGTTTTCTGGAAATTCCTTTCAGGTAGTTGAAAACAGCAGAGAGATCTCCCTTAACTTTGGAAATCTTTGGAATGCAAGCTGCATTCTCATTCTTTTCTGTTATCTTTGATGCTTTAAGCAGAATTTGTGCTATGAGTTAGTGATGCAGGCTACCCAGACAAATAACTATATGCTATTATTCATAAAAAACATGACAATATTGTTATGACATGTATTTCCTCAAACCTGAAAGTACTAATGAAAATAACCACAGACTAACTGTATCATGGGCACATATAAGGTTATTTAAGTTCAAAGATAATTATACTAATAAAAAGAAACCATATAATCAAAATTACATTTTAGGGCACACTTAGGCTACTTATTACTGAAATGCTGATATGCTCACATGCAAAGAGTATTAGGTCTTAAATGCAGCTTTCATGTATTAATATTTAAAAATACAGATTTATCACTGTTTGACTTAGTTAATTCATGATTTCCTTTTACCCCCATTTAAAATAAAAGGAAGCTACAAAAGGAAACCTCTGATTGATGGTAAAGATTATAGTACTTTAATGTACTAAGAAGAAAACTGTATGCTTTACTTTAGTTAAGATCATGGTCACTACCAGCTTTCCTTGAAAGAAGAAATACAGGAAGGAAACTAAAAATTCATTTTCTTAATATTACTCCCCTCTCATTGTCAAAAAAACCAAACCATATATTCTTCATCAATTTAAATGCTAAAAAAGCACAAATGCCCATTTTTTCCTCCTAAATCTAAATCTAAATCTAAATCTAGATTTCTAAATCTATCAACAAAGTAATCGAGTAAATGTATATATAATACCGATATTAATGGCAGTCTCTTGTTTGTCCCCAGTAAGTATCCAAATTTTTATGTCAGCTTTCATGAGTGTCTCTATGGTCTCAGGCACTTTGTCTTGTAGTTTATCTTCAATTGCTGTTGCTCCAAGTAGCTGAAGATTCTGTGGATATAAAATATTCTGTACATGAAGTTGTTCCAGTTTAAATTCACTTTTAATCTTTTAGTGTCTTTTGTTTAACTTTTCATGTTTATGAAAAGATTAAATGTTATTAAAATTCATGAATCAGACTAGGTAACCACTAATAAATTTCTTTGAGTATATTCTTATGAACTTTAAGTATCTATGTGTTGTGATAAACTGCCAACTGTATAGCATGAACACTACAACTTCACCCAATTATAGGTGAATACCTTGTTCAGCAAAAGCTGTCCCAGTGCAGGGACACAAAAGTAAAGCTAATAGGGTGATTCCAATTCTGTCTTCTGCTAATTAAAGAGGGCTTACAGAGAAGCCATCCTCCTCTATGATGTAAATAGTGAAAGAACAAGTGTCAATAGTCACTTTCTGCAACAAAAGAAATATAAATTCATGAAAGGGGGAAAAAAACAGTTCAGCACTAAAAAATATAAAAATTGCCTACTGTAGCTGGGAAGACTCCCTCCTTGGAGACACTCAGAACTTCATTAAAGTGCTGGACAACCTGGTCCAGCTTTAGAATTAGCCCTGTTCTAAGCAGTGGGTTATGACTAGATGATCTTCTAATCTTAACTTTTCTCTATGATCATTATACAACAAAGCACATATTATTTCTCTGTTAACCACTTTATCCCACAAAACAGCAACCCTGAAAAAAAATAACAGTAGCTCAATGCAAAATCAATACTTTCTGGGAAGCAAGTTACTTGCTGCAAAAACTTTGTCAAATTAATCTTCATTTCAATCATCTCAACTACAAGGAGTATGTGATGTATCTGTCAGTATACCGCTAAAGCTTTTTCTGTTAAAGTGTTATTTCTCAATGGCTCGGATTTCATGGTACATGTAAAGACAAATTTAGAAAAAAAACATCAAAAACAACAACAAAAAACAAAACCAAAAGAAACTACTCCCCCCGAAAACAAAAACCCAGGGAAATGCACATACTTTTTCAATTAATTCATAGCTCTCCTCAAGTTTGAGCGCTCTGTTCTGTATTGCTGTAGAAGCCCGGTGATAGACATCTAACCATTCTTGATAATCGCTTTCTGAAATCTCAGCTACAGCAAAACACAGAGTTCTTAAGCCTACCGAGAAAGCAGATAGTTTGATTCAATATTTTTTAAGTTTCTTCCTTGATATGCCTACAATGAGTAAATATTAACAGTTTTTTTTCTCCTGTATTTTATGTTTGCTTGTGTCTGATTTTCAACATATTGCTGCACATCTTGAATAAGTTTATTTCATGCATCTAAAATATAAAATGTGATAAAAAGAGAAATTTATGCAGGAAAGTAACTCTTCCAAAGTAGCTGAATTTAATACAGGTGTTACACCTCAGGAAAAGATGAAAATTTTGCAAAACATTCAACTTATCTTAAACTGTAAAAGAAAAATGAAGCTGATTACACTTGCTGAACAGATAACATACATTAGATGTTTAGGAACATCACAACTCTAAGATTGAATTATACTCCCAAACTATGATGGGAAGCAATAACTCTGTAATGAAAGTTAAAATATATCACCACAATTTTACAAATTCCCCCTCCTTCATCCCTTCCCAAATGTCCTTATGAAGTTATCAGTTGAAGTTAGAAATTTACCATCTAGAAACCAATTGTGAATCCCATCACATTTATTTTCCCATATCACAGATTATTCCAGCTTTCCAAATTCGTAAGATCTTTGTATACAGGCAACATTTGGAGATTTAACTTAATCTAGTAAATACTATATAAATATATATACACATATATATATACACACAGACATGTATATGTACTATTTATACTTCATAACAGATTTTTTCCTTCACCATAAACCTAGATTGAACACTACAGTGAGAATCTGAGACTCTAAAATAAAAATAAATAAATCTCTTTTCTGACAGTACAGACTTAAATTCAATTTAAAGAGACAGGTGTGAATGTCCTAACAGTTTGTTTTCATGTATCACGAGATTCTTATGTTTCTAGCACATGAAGTTGGATGTGTCCTTTGTTATTTACCCACTATTCTCTAGGAGATGAAGAGCATCTTAACCAAGGGTGGCTAAACACAATCTTTATTTGTTCACAGGCTTCTGCTGTG
Organism: Oxyura jamaicensis; assembly: GCF_011077185.1. Lineage (NCBI taxonomy): Eukaryota > Metazoa > Chordata > Aves > Anseriformes > Anatidae > Oxyura > Oxyura jamaicensis. The sequence continues at coordinate 71,417,991 of NC_048896.1, read as the reverse complement.
CACAGACCAGCACCAGCAGCAATTCTGAAATAATCCAAGAGGCTGGGCATAACACAATATGTCTGAAATTTAAGATAATAATATAATATAATCAGGACATAAATCACTTGTAATTCTAATATGTTAATAACTGAGCAGTATTAGGAACACTGCTTTTTACCATCTAGACCTAAAGAACGAAAAATTCAGTTGATGTTTTATTTTTTTGTTTAATATGAATACATTAGCAAGATTCAAAAAAATGAATATGAAGTGAGAAATGACATGAGGAGGAATTATGACTAATAGCACTTTGGTTTCCATGATTCTTTCAAAATATTTTAGGCAGGTGATAAAACAAAGAGAAGAAAATCAGCATGTATAGAATATCAGCAAACATGTCCCTCAACACATTTTTCCTTTTAAATCAGAGCCTCATTTTTTTCTATTTTAATTTTTAAAAAAGTTTCTTTTCATTTTAATTTAAAGGAATCTTTCAAATAAAAAGTGGAAAATAGAATATCATTAAATCTGCTTCTTAACAGACTGGAACAACAACACAGGAAAATTATACACTTTCTCTATTTATCCAAGAAGGCATTAACACTCAAGCTTAATAAATGCTTAAATATAAATGCCAGCCATGCTAACCACTTCGTTTTTGAACAACACACCAAGAGCATGCAGCAAATGCCAAGGACATACTGTACTGCCACATGAGAAACTTTGCCACGTCATTGGCTGTAATTTAAATCTGATGCAAAAATAAATACCAATTTCATTAATCGATTCCAGAGAGAGGTGTACTTTTTTTTTTTTTAAGATTAAATTTAGTGTTTTTGAAAGGTTAGCAATTCACTTCTGAACAGTAAATCCTTTCATCTCTTTAAAAGAAGGGTAAAAGAGCATTTGAACAAATTTCTTAATACTAATTTATATGAGCACTGGTTTTAAAGAAGGGCAGGATTTTTCACTTTTTATTTTTATTTAATTCAGTCCAAGCTGACTGATAAAGAAAAATGGTATCATTTGGAACAGTGATTTAATGAAAACAGTAGTTAAGAATTGATATATTTTTACCTTTTCTGTAACCAAATATATAGCCTTATGACCCAAACTAACTGATCGCGGTTTGACTGTTAAAAAACTGTCCCAAACTTAGCTCGTATAACTGGATTCGTAAGGTCAAACTATGCATCTGAGGCTTCGTGTTGTATTATCAGTCAAATTTCTTTGGTTTTAGTTGTGTTTTCAGCTTTCTTGCAAAGAAGGAAATTTATTTTTCTGAAGAAAGAAATTTATTCTAAGTTTGAAACTCTCTAAGGCTAACCAAGTGTTTCCTGCAGAGATCTTGATACGGAAAACAAGCAAAAGAAAGATCTCTGGCTTGCTTCTGCTGTCCCCTATGAACTCAAGAGCCTGAAGATGGTGACTACAACACTAAACAAAATGCTTAGTTCCATAATAAACCACAATAGAAAAAAATAGTTAAGTCATATGCATAACATACAGAAAAAGGATCTCTCTTGATATAACAACATCTGAACAGACATCAGTTATGAAAAGGTAAGGAAAGTATTTTAGGTAAAGAAAATATTTCAAAGTTTGCTTTCAACTATAAGCTTATTTCTTAAAACACATTAAAGATACTTTTAATGCTCCATTAACAGTGTATTAGAAAAAACTGATGAGGTAAAAAAAAATGAATTTCAGATTACCATAACTCTCTCCCAACTCATAAATAAATGAAAGCACTATGATACTTCACAGCACAATTCTATAATTCATGCCCTTCCTCTTCTGCTCCCCTTTCTGCTATCTTTGTAAAAAGGAAGAACTAGGACCATTGATGGAAAAACTAATACCAAAACAGAAAACTTTCTACAGTGTGGTTTCATGCTCGTCTATATTGTGGAATTTACTTTTATTTAATAATTGGCTGTTTGTATCAATAGTCTTAATTTCATAGTCTCTTACATTTTACTTACCACTCCTACTTCATGAGCCATAATAGAGCAACTGCTTTGAAAGATTGGTTGCTAAAAAGTAGCATATGGAAAACTAGTAATTACAATTCTGTTACAGTGAGTGGTGACAGAAAAAAATACATTGTAACGTTGCCTTAAAAACACTATGCTAGTCATATGCAAGTATATTCACTTCCGCTGCTGTTTCTTATGCTACAGCATTCATTGTGTGAGGGAGATTAAAGTGATCACGGACGATGAAACATTCACTAAGACAAAAAAATGTACAATATGTTTTCTGCTCTTTGGAAAAATATATTGTGTTTAAAAGCCTCTGAAGTGTTGTTTTCTGTCTTTTAAACTTACTACTGAAGCTTTTTCAGAAGAAGATTATCTTTTAGGGAGGCATTACTAAAATGTAATTTTCTAACTTCATGTGAAGAAAACATTACAGCAACAGAAAACTGCAAAACTGAATAGTTGAACAGTAACCACATTTGCATTTAGTTTTAAATTGAATAGTATCACCCACCTTCTGTAGCAAACTGCTCTAGATGTTTTAAGGTGATTTCTTTGTATTTTGAACTCTCAGCAAGGCGGTCATAAATTACAGTATCCTACAACATAAATAAAATGAACACAAAACAATTTAATAGAAAAATGTATTTTGTAGACAATAAAAACACATAGGAAAAAGTGGCAGAAAAATATGCAGTACTGTATTAGTTTACTTCAGTACAAATATATAAATGAATAGAAGTTAATTTATTTCAGTGGAAGGAAAAAAGGACACTCTAAACCCTCTGAACCTCTAAAATTAAAAACTACATCACAGCAGAATTTGTCTCTCCTACATGTTTTGCTGTTATTTCCCTTCATTTTGAAAGGTACAGTATCTTCTTTTGTCTTGCTGTGCGGATTATTTTGATCTTTTAAAATGCTGTCTCTGTTTTAATATTAAGCTCAAAATGTAAAATTACTTTTGCATAACTGTCATTCATAGGCTTTTGTAACCGGCTTGATATACAGAATGCTAACGAAAGCTTCTTGCCTTCTCTTGAGAAGATGCAGAATGGAAATTTATATTCCATCAACTTTAGCTTTTTAAACCATTCAGGAATTAGATTTGCATCACCATCCCTCCTCCTATCAAACATGAATTTAGATATGGACCAAGAACTAATGAGAAACCCTGCCATTCCTATATGCAAGCATGATTAGGCTATCTTCTGATCTTACCTTCGGGAAGATTTACTTCTGGCATAACACCGATGATAGGTAAAAATTCCTATCTAGTTGTTTATACTAGATTACTATTCCCACCTACTGATTCATGCTCAACAACCCCAGCAAGTAAATGATAGGAAACCATACCTTCATCTATTTTCTTGGAGTACAGAAAGAAACAATTAGTAGGAAGTATAAAGGTATTAGTCGAAGTACAAAGAACACAGAAGTACAGAATGAACAGGCCTCTCTCACCTTCTTATGCAGTTAGTAAGGAAAAAAATAAACTAGTTAATCACACTAAACAACTACATAATAAAATCATGTAAACTGAAAAAGGCATCATCCTCTCCCATCCCCCACCAGTTTCAATGTTTTGAAATTCTACCATGCTAACAACTTTTTGCTTTTGTATGTTTAAGTGCATGTTCTTTGATAAAGTGAAAATATAATAAAACTCACAGCTCCTTTGCAGTAGAGTCTTAACTTTCCTGTTGGCGTGCGAACTATCACTGACATTCTCTTCCTAGAGCTGAAAGAGAAATGAATGCCCAGTAAGTGGGTAGTTAATAAATATTTATATTTAACAACATTTTACCTACGAATATTGATATATAAGTTACATAATTCAAAAGAAAAGGAACAAGGCTATTCTGAATGATGTTTTCAGGTGACTGGGATGGAAAAAAGGATTCGCTATCTAATAACTAGAATTAATGCAGTCTTTTTGTGCACTTCTCTGTAGGTCTTTTTCCTGTAAAAAGGAATTTAAGAACCTTTACTGTCACCTTAATATTATTAATATTGTCTACTGATCACAGAAAAGCATCTTATGGCATAAAGCATATGTGACCAAGATCATAAAGACCACTTCAGCATTTTCTTCCTTCCCAGCCAAACAGAAAGAGTCCCTAGTATACTGTGCCTTGTTACTGTCATCAGAAAGTTCAGAGTTCTATTCATCACACATTATTTTAAGCATGCTGAGATTTAGAAGGTGCCTTGCCTCACGTTAACTACTCTCTGACTCTCAGTTCTTAATGAGATCTATGTTTTTTTCTTTCAGTCCCAATGACTGAAGTCAAGGTAGGAATGGGAACAAAGGATGGACAAGATGGTCACGTTTGCTTTCTGTCTTCCCTTTGAGGGCCTCCAACAAACTTACTTTAGATTCAATATCATATCCAGTCAAAATGTGTATTTATACCATAATTCTTTCAAACTTTTTTTTTTATTATTATTATTTTTTAATATCTCCACAGGAACTATTTAGGGAACAAAAATAATTTGTCATGCATACAGCTCACAGTAAAATACACAAAAGAGATTGAAGTAAATGGTCCTTTTATAAGTTCAGTTCCTGTTGGGAACTGGATCCCATTTATAGATCATCAAATACCATTGTATGAATGGTTTCTGAAGTTCAGACTGCCAACGAAAACATCCCATAAGTGGAATATATGGAGATAGGTTAAGGAAAGAATTTTAAAATTACTTGTGAAGTAACTGCCTGATTATTATCTTCAAGAAAATCTTTTCCTATTCCACCTATGTGTGCGCTTTGCTTCAAGTGGAGATCTGAGCAGCAATATTTAATTACATTTCTACTGTGACTATTGCATAAGACAGCATAAAAAGACATTAACTGCTGCAACTCTTTCTTTATTTCTTCTCTAATCTAAAAAATCTCAGATAAAACCCTTAGACAGTGTCCAGTTAGGGATTCACTAAGATAACCATTGAGAAATTCAGATAATCTAAATTGCAATTATGTTGCTTAAACTTTCTTTAAAATCCTGAGATTCAATTGATTCCTGGTATAATTGTTTAGCTTATAGCTACCTTAATTCATTACATCAGCCTGAATGTTCAGCTAAGGAAAAGAGGAGAAACCTGTTATCTATCTATTTATTTTTAAACATATGTATATATATGTGTATGTATATATATATACTGTTTATACAGACACAAACACACACACACACACTTCACAGCTAAAAATTAAGCAGTTTTGTACTTTTCTTGTAATACAACAAAATTGCAATCCTGAAGTTCCGCATACAGCTGCATGCCTATCAATCTACTGAAGATGATGCACCAGAGAATAACCAATGCTTTCCTCTAACCTTCCAAAACTTGAGCTGTGAATACAGACATGGAATCTTGACTGACATATATTCTTCTTAGCAAAACTGCAATAAAGCTTATCAGCAGGACTTACTGTCAAGGACTTCTAACTTTTTATGAGCCTTTTTACTGCAGTGATAGTCTTAAGTCTGTTTTGTGGTAAAATAAGAAACCATAAAATTGCGGTATTACATGAAACTCAGTGCGATACCATTTTTTTGTTTTACTTTCTTCACATAGGAGAGACAATAGCTGGTAATTCCCATGGAACTGTCATGAGATTACAGCTCAGCTGAATCATTGTGAGGGGACAGAAACAGCCCTGATAGGCCCTCTGTTACTTTGCAAGGCCTATCTACAGTTTAAGATGAAACTTTCATCAGAGTTTATCCACACAAACACAAAAAACAAATATTACTCCCAAGGTTTTGGTACATCTTCTGTCAGCCACTTTTCCCCTCCTCCCCCTACATTTACAAGTATCAGTCTTCATTCAGAAGTCAGAACAGGATCAGTACATTCTGTCCCTCTTTCAATGATGGAGAAGAGATAAGATCTGAAATGCTCTAGGCGGCCTTCAGTCTGCACAGTATAACAGCCAAGGCAATGTGCATTATTCATAAAACTGATTGGGTCTAAGACTTGTCAAGCTATTGATGCATTTCAGACACATTACAGTGTTATTCTACATCTGTCTGTTTTTCTCTAGACAAGGAGCTTTACCCTATAACTACCACAGAAGACTTATACTAGAATATGGAGATGTGCTCCTGGGATGCAGAGGAAGATCAGTCATTAAATCAATAGACGATGCATACTCCAGATATTGAAATACAATTACTAGGTCTATAGTCATCAGTGAAATTAATTCTGGTGCTAAAAATTCAATTAATTCCTCTACGAAACAGATACAATCAAAACCTCCATCAGCAGAACTGTGTGTGTAATGACACATTCTTGCACTGATGTGCAATTTCTACACTGAAAACGGACATAGCTTATGTTTACTGAAAGAAGGAGTCACATACTGAAATTCATGCTACCTTGCCCAGGTGAAAAGACAGTTTATGTACTCAGCACAGGGATAACAGTAAGCATAAGATTTTCTCTGGTTTTGGATCCTTAACTGACATGACTTGATTTTAACTTGGTTTTGGCTCCCAAGAGATAGCTGCACTTTTTCTATTTGTTATAATTTCAGGTGACAGAATATGAGAATGAGCACAGCATTTCCTTCCAGGATTCCTTCTCCTGACAGCATGGGGAGCCCTGAACAGCACAGGGTAAGAACGGGGTCTGAAAAACTCTTCAGTTCCTTAAACTTGGGGTACCACAGCAGTTGTGGCATCTGAGCAAAGTATCTGTTGGAGACAAATGAAACTGAGTACAACTCATAAGGACACTAGTTACTCCACAGACATTAGCACTACATTTCAGGAATAATTCCCAGCTGCGTTAGGATTATCAGTTGTTTTCAGTATTCTCACAAGCCAGTTGGACTGAAAGCTACTGCCTTAAAAAGGATAACTATCATATTGTATACTTCTGTTTTCACAGGCACACTTCTGATCTCTGCAAAAACAGAGTACTATAAAACACAACTCTATCAAGCATTCCTACAAGTTTTACTTCTGTAACTTACTTCTCTGAAGGACTACTCTATCAAATATTGACACTGTTGTGCTCTTGTTGAAGAGTCTTATCTGGTTTGTACTGGAAGGCAGTAAGAAATTAGTTTGCATTTCTTCTGGGGAAAAAAACACCGTAGAACACCTGGAAGCTCTTAACTCAGGAGGAGTCTTAATGGTTACAGATTACTACTCTGAAGGTACATGCTGCTACCCATACATATGGTGTTACGTTTTGAGTCAAAATTTCTCCTGCTATGGAGCAAGGGTGACCTCTAGTGCTTCCAACAAGTCAGTTCCAAGCAAAGCTAAACCTAGAAAAAACAACAGCTATAAAAACAGAATGCATGGTAAAGTTTTGGTGGTTGGTATCCACTGAAAAGCTCAGTCCTCCAGAGGCTAAGATTCAAAAGGAATTCTCGATTCTCCATGAAGTATCACTGTTTAAAATATAGTTTTAGACTGACACAGAATTTTAAGATCTATGAAATCAAAAATAGGAACAAAAGAGGAGGAATCTTTTACTGCTACCCCATGAATAAAGTATGAACTTACACAAATGCCAAACTAACAACATATAAGCAGGTGTGCAACATGCTTGATAAATTTCCAGAACAGAAAGTGAAAAAAGTGCCTACAGGAAAATGAAACAATGGCGGAAGTCTGAAAAATGTCAAGTATGTTCTCTACAATATAGAAAACATTAATGTTAATTGTAAGAAGTCATTAAAATACATTCAGAACTATAAACAAGGATGTTGCTTTTTTTTCCCCCCACTCTGTTGATTCTTCTGTTATGCTTTGCATTATGATTACTATTATTATTATTATTGCATTATTATTACTACTGTTAGAACTATAGGCAACTACTTCTGACATTTCACACAACCTATCCATCTACAGCCCCTTTTCTATTGCTTTGGATTTTTATTATTTGATCTTTTAGAATCCTCAAGGTAAACTCAAGGGAAACGTAAGAGGACAAGGAAAGGCAAACAATGATCACTTTCCGCAAGCAAAATTAGAAGGAAGTATTCTAATAAAAGAAGAGCTTCCTCTACGTACAATTCTCTTCCCCATCCTGTGCCAAAGTAAGCAATAGAACTACATGAATACTTAAACCACAGATTGCATTCATAGATACTGTTTAGAAAGATTTATACAACAAATGAAATGGCATCTCATGCAAGCCTTTATAATTCCAATAGCTTGGACAGGAAATTTTTACTGAGAGTAAAATATATGTTAATCTCTTTTTCCAAGGAAATCCACTAGCCAATGCTCTAGTGATGCTGCTCAGAAAGGACTGGTCTTCAGTCTAGATTATTTAAAGAAGTAATAAACAAGTACATTCAAGATCAAATACAAAATTACACTCTATCAGTCAAGTCAAACACAAGTTCTCTCTAACATTTGAAGCTTTCCCCCTGCTGTCAAATTTCAATTATTTTTCTATTTCAGATGGTGTTAGGGCTTTCAAAAATACATTTAAAACTTCAAATATTTTACTATACTGCCTTTTCACATCAGTTTTTGAGGTTTTGCGAGCAAATGTTTTTGAAATTGAGCAAAAGCAAAAGTGGAAAATATTAGACAGAAAGGAGATGACAAAAATATATGCCTCTGGAAATATTTTGGAACAAAACCAGAAGCATGATCTTAATCAAGTGCACTATTTTGCCTATGGTATCATCACACGCTATTTCATTATAGAAATAAAAGCCAAGCCTGCACACTTTGCTTGTACAAGTATCAAAAATGCAAATGTTTACCCATAACGTAAATTCATTAACTATGTTCACAAAAAGGTATTAAGTGCTCAACAAGCTGTTTACCTTGTAAATTCCAGCACATTTAACAGTTCATATCTCTCTTCTTGTCCCAGCTGAAAAATAAAAAAGATAAAAATTAATGCAAAAAAACTAAAGCAGAACAATCAAAAAGAAATAAACAACATCTCAACAGATAAGTACTATGATGCATTTATTCAGAAATTATTTAATACGGTAATAGTAAATACAGAAAATTATAATGGTACCCCAAAATACTTACAGACTCTATGATTACTGAGTCAGGTGTCCTTCCAGTGAATACAAAATGAAGATGCCTGGCTGCTCTGACCAATGCTCCTTCATCTGCAACAAGTTAACCAGTAGTACTTATTTTACAAGATGTACAAGAAAACTGTTAGCTTACGCCATGATTTAATTGATGCTTTCAATTTCTTTTTTCCTTTAAAGATCTGTAAGACTAGACTCAATGCTGGTAAGTAGTCTTTGTTTCTCCTGTTAAAACTGTGACGAAATTAATTTACAGTTCACAGAAAAAAGAGCACATCTCTCAGTACAGTGATGAGAACACACTCTCCAAAGCTTTAACTTGAAAACTGATAAATTATGCATTCCGGTAGATGCAATGACACTGCTTCATTGAAAAACGAGACATTCTGCCTTCTTTCTACCCCTAAGCATACCTTCAGGGACTCAGATATTTGGATGCTGACTAAACATTGCTTAGAGAACAAACCTCACATTTCCTAAGTGCCTTATTCACTAGGGAGCTGCACAAGGTACTTTCCCTTTTATGTAAGTTGTGATTTAGAAGAAAAGAGTGATAAATAATTCCAGTAAATAATAGGTAACTTCAGTAGGTACCTTCGGGAACCCAGTCTCCAATAGGCATTGGCTCTCTCCAAATGGTTTAAGACATCAAAACAGAATTAGCTCACCGATGCTAAAAAAAAAATGCTGCCACGGCCCAGATAGCTTTATTTATGGCCCTACCACTGTCCATGTCTTTCAATTTTGAAGGACAGAATTGCCAGATAGATGGCCACCTAGGAGTCGGGGCAGACAGGGATGACAAAGACTGAAGAATATCTGAATCACGTAATATATTTCAAAGATTTTGCCTTGGTACGTTGTGTCCCATATTCAAAAGTTGTCTATGAACCAAGATAGGCTTCAACTAGTCCTTTTGTGCTATGATCTTTTCTCAGTCTCTAGTAGACTTGATCACTACTTTTATCCTATTAAAATAATTTCTTGTTCATTTTTTATTACAAACAGTCTTTGTGCTAATTACCATGGTTACAGAATAGGTTCACAAGCAAGGAGAGTTTATCTCCTGGTTTGATTTCAATTTGCAATTGAGCACTTCCTTTGGACTTCCTCACCAATCTGATGACAGCTTATGGATGCTATATAGTTAATTACCCTTTGTCCTCATATAATTCGCAGGACATCCATATATATATTTTAAAGCAAATTAGAAAAGTCTACATTCATATTCTTAGACAAAACTGATTCTAGCTGACATTTTTTTTTGAGGGATATGATTTCTTTTTTAATTTCAGAAGATACTTCAAAATAAACAATACATTTTAAATAAAATTTTCTTGTTGAATAAATAGTTTTTATTATTTTTAAAACTTTACTACATGTTCATTTAGTTATTTGACTCTCACCTGGAGATGCTGCTTGATATACAATCTTATCACCTTCTCTTTCTGGAACTGCTGTATGACATACTGCCATCATTGTCAAAAACTCACATATTATAGGTGCAGTTGGCTAAAAAAAAAAGTCAGGGAATGATTAATAATTTAATCAGTAAGCAATTAAAATGTAATAATATGGACAAAGAGTAACAAAGAAAATTTTAATGAAAGATTTCTCTCTCCTTTAAACTAGCAAGAATTAAATAAAACAGACATTATCTATCTGTACACCGATTTCAACATGCAAAATAATTTCTTCTTTCTGTACCTCAGTATAGGCAATGTAGATTGAGTTTAGTGGCATTCACTATCATACAGTCAAAAGCAAATAACCAGAAACATAGAATAATTTAAATAAGCATTTTATAGGGAAGGTAAATCTGAATGCTGTATTGATAATGTAAAATGATTTCACGGATAATTTTTATTATTTACTGAAGTCTCTTTGGATGTTGTTTTTATTAAAAAATATTCCTTCTAACATTACTTTTGCCTAACACCTTATTTCTTAGCATATTTTTGAGAACCTTTGGAAAGATGTAGCAACCAAACCTGAAAGCCATTTGGAAAACGCTGCAAGGTCAGGCAACAGTTTTTAAAAGAAGATACTAAGATGAGTATCTCAGGCACTTCAAAATCTACAAAGCTAAGAATTTCACATGGTTTAACCAAGAAAGGGGAAAAGAATGTTTCTAAGCAGAAATAGTTGTCTGTTTTTGAGTAAAAAGAACTAACGCCTTATTAGTACAGCTGAAGTTAGCAAATGAATGAACTGACTCCTGAATGATTGCTGAAAAGAAACCACACTGCATTCCCTTCTAAATAAGCTCAGTTGCCACTTTAACCAAGATTTCTCATTGCATATTTGTAGTATTTCTTTACACTACTTTATAAAATATAATAATCTCTGAAAACCTAACCTAATTCCACAGTACAAAAACACTAATGGGTGACTTGTAAAGCTCAGATGAATTCAAAGCTTTTCATAATCAAACACAGGCGCAGATTCCTGTCCTCTCCCAGTGATGCCCCCAAGATGCTCTAAAGATCTATTCAAAAGGCTGAACTACAGATTCTTATCCAAATCACTTATAAACATATTCAACATATATTGGTGAAACCTCTTTGAATTCTTTTAATTTGTGCCTAAATTTTAAAGACATACACAAATGCCTTTTTTCTCTTTTTTTAAAAAAGGTAAATAGCTCATTAGATCTTGCTCATATTACATAGATCTAATACTGTGTATTTACCAGAAAACTCTAAAGATTCAATCACCTGTGCACCAAGCATTTTCTAGACAACAGCAGCAATAGGATGATGCTTCTTCAAAGCAGTCCACGTAACTAGCACTGAAACTGGCCTGTGCAGGTAAATACAAGAGCCCCCTCTGCTTTAGATATGCTTGAGAGTTGCACTACTGTACCAGGCATTTGAGGCTGCCCCAGTTGTAGGAACAAAATGCTTCATTGCCTGCCAGTTACCCTGAAATTACCCTCAGGGAAAGATAAAATTTAAGGAAATAGGAGTAATTTATTTACACTCCAAATATAGAACAACAACACCTGCATTGATAGTGTAAATGTAAAGTGTAAAAAAAAAAGTCTCTTGTACAAATGAAAAAAATAAATAGTAATGGTGGTACTGCTTCTTATATCATAAACCTTGTATCACAAACCTACTAATTTTCTGTTAAATGTATTTTCTCTTTGGGGCAAAGATTAGTCTCTGGAAACATGTGACAATGACAGAATGGCCAAGGTTAGAAGGAACCTCTGGAAGATCCTCTAGTTCAACCCCCCTGCCAAGCAGGATCACCTAGGGCACACTGTACAGGATGGCATCCAGGCAGGTTTTGGATATCTTCAGAGAAGGCAACTCCACAACCTTTTGGGGCAACCTGTTTCAGTGCTCTATCATCCTCACACTAAAGAAGTGCTCTCTCATATTCAGCCATCTGTTTCATCTCATCATCTGAGCTGATGATCTAACCTTATGTAAGCGTGTACACAAAAACAATGTATATAGTTAATTCCTGATTCTTGTCTAAGCCTGGGCACTGAAATAATTAGTCGTGTCGTGAGAGAAACTTAATTGACTGATCCTGAAAGCTTTGACGGAGATCTTGATGTTGTATGCACAGCATGACTTAAGATAAAACACCCACAGAATGAAGAATGTAAGACTTATATTTCAGGCTTAGAAAATTCTAAATCAACTCTACGGAAGATAAGATTAGATATTATTTCCAATTGGATATAATTAACATATATCAACAATGACTATTATAAAAGTATTCATGAAGGCATGCTGATTTTGTGTAAGTACGTTATGTATTTTCCTTCAAAGGACATAATGTTTTGACATAGTTGTAATTTCATAAAACAACACTAATTGTTTCTATATCACTTACATGATTGTTCTGAAGGTTCTCCAATAGTGATGAGTCACTAAATATCTTTTCTTCTCCATTTTGTGAGCCCTGCCTAGATATAATGAAGTAGAGATCACCATTAGTACATTCTTAACAATTCATATGCAAATCACATATGTTACCATGCTAGGATCAAAACAGAAATTTTAGTTTGTAGATGTTACAATAAAGGATGCAGTCACACATGCTGAGAAAATGAAGTGAAAAGAGAATTTGTTTCATTACCCCAAACTTTATCTAATTTTAATAAACCTTGATTTATGTTAAGTACACTCAAATCAAGGGAAGTTTTTCTGCTCAATTTAGGTAATGCAGGATGAAGTAAAAATCAGTCTACACTGTAAGACTGGCTCCTGATCTCCATAGGACGAGATTATTGGAAACAACTTTGAACAACATATACCTGGACAGGTTATATTTCTTTGAGAAATTAGCAGCTTTGGAATATGTTAGCAAGGGTCTGCAGAAAAGAAAGTCAGGTACCTGAAAGGGGTAAGCAAACTGAGTTCAGGCATTATGGAAGTCTGAACAGGGATGGTTTGTTTCCTACTGCTTGTGACCAAAAAGGAGCCTAGTAAACTGATTTGTAAAACACAGCAACAATGGTGAAGTAGCAAAGGATTGAAGAGACACAAGGTGGAAACGGTTCTTGAGAAATGAAGTCATGCACTGACTTTCACATTGCTCAAATCTTGTGGCTGAAGCTGAGAGCTCAAAAGAAGTTACTTCTAGCAAGACCTGTTACTACAGCTGATTGTTGAGTATCAAGACAATCCAGTTGAGTTTGGGACCTCAGTGAAAAAACAGTGCTGAAAATTGAACCCACTTGGAGGAAAGTGTTCATTATTTTTCGTTTACTCTGGATTTTGCCTTGAATCTTAGAAGAAACTGAATATATTCAGTGATTTTAACTGAAGTATAAGCCACACTTGTCTCAACCCGAGTCTAAAGATCTATGAAAAACAAAAGTGAACTGTTCTAGTACTGCATTATCACAAAGGAATACAAAATGACAGCACTCTGTATAAGTACTCAAGGACTGCTTTTTCCAAAAGCCTATTATGAAAGTGTGGAATTCAAAGCATCCTCAATCACCAAGATTTTATTTTATATATATATTTTTTTAATGCAAAGCAGTTGGATATTGTAGTGCTAGAAGTTACAGATTTCAGATACATTAGATTTATTTAGAGCTTAAGGCAAGCTTTGACTGTTTAAAGCTTTCTGACAGAAAGACTTCAGGACATTTTTCAGATTTTCAGTACCAAAAAAACCTGAAAAATATTTGCAGATATTGCTGTTTTCCAGGAGGACAGAATGTATTTCTAGTACTGAAAATAAATATTCAAAAGCTTTGGAATTTGGTACATTATTCATTTTAAGTCTAGAAAAGTTAGCCAGATTTATTTAATTATAATAGATTTATATACAAAAAATAATTTTCCTAAGTAATTTATTTTATGAATATTTACACAAATTTCACAGCTTATAAAAGGGATATTTTTAACTACTATTCAGGCATGGGTTCATTTTCCTATTTTAGATGTGCTTATTGAAATTTTGATGTGTATTACTAAAAAATAGCCTTATTGCATAAATATCTTATACAGAAACGTGCTTTATTTCACTTAAGCATTGCATTAATGAAACCACTCATTTGTGCACAGTTCAGAACACTTTTGTTTGTAATGAACAACTATAAAATATTATTAAATTATATATATATATAAAGTAATAATAAGAATGTTTGTAATAATCAGGTCATAACATTGAATAAGGATCTTCAGATCAGTTAAGTTTTTGGGGTGTGTATATGTACTACTCTTTTTGGAAATATGTGAGGGGATTTTCCAAATAAAAATTAAATCTAAAGAAAAAAAATGTTAGTTTTAAGCTATCAGATCAACCTATTTCTTGCAAACCTTTTAAATATAAGAAGACAACATATTACAGAGTTTTGGGTGATATATCTTGCAATGACTTTCAACAAATACAATAAAGATAATTTAAAAACTGTGAATGAAATTTTGTCCTGGATTTCTCTCACTTTATTTTGATTGTAAATAATTAATTAAAGAAAGAACAATAAGGAAGCGCAAGCCATCATGCAGATGGCAGCAGAAGGGATGCCTGGACTTAGCCTTTCCTGAGGTCCCTGTTCAGAGACTAATGTTGGCCTCAAGTGTAATTGTGTATTTTAATTGCAGCAGGAAGCAAAAATCTATTATTTTTTTTCCACTCTCAAACATAGATTATTTTTCAAACACAGTAGAGATTATTGCTGAACTATTGCTAGGTAACAGTAGAAAACTGTGATGAAAGCTACCATAACACCAGCTACCTTTATAAATGACAAACGTCTCTCCAATAATCAATTCTGACTTGTACAGGCTACCTGTAGGATAGGAGTAGAATATCTCAGTGACCCTACTAACAATTCTATCCAGAGTACACAACCTAATGCCATAGAATTCTTACATCATAAATTTGTGTAATACTTGGCTGGCCTGCATCAACTTGAAACATAACTTCTGAGTAACACATCTTTCACTTAGCTGTGTTTCTAAAAATCTCAACAGCTTTAAGCTTGAATCTTAAACACCACATACTAAATTACTTTTAGAGCTTACCAATCATCTGAAGGAACACTATAGTCCTCAGGCTCAGGGCAATGGCTGCACAAGAAGCAAAGGAGGAACAGAAACAGGGAGAGGAAAAAGAATCAAAAAGGCTAAAAAAATTTGATCATGTATAATAGAGAAGTTAGTTAATGAAGTTGTATGACTAAGGAAAGTTTTAGTAGCATCTCAACCGAGCATTTTGATATTGCCTAAAAAGAACAAAATATGCAAAAATATTATGTTTCTCTTCAGACTTTAAAGTATAATCGATCATTTTTGTTTGATTGGAAGCATGTCTACTTACTAACTTATACCACCTGATATAAGAGCATTAGCCCACTTTACAATGATAGCTTTATATTTGAGTACACATTTTAATAACATTTTTGTTTGTAAACAAAAGGTATTTTTTTTCCTATAATCCAAAGCTATGCTAATGCAGCTTATCTGGCTGAGTTCACAAAGTGTTTAAAAACACAGCTAGCCATTGCACATCGGGATTCAGCCCTGTGATGACACAGTTTTGAATATAACAATTTAGAATACATTAGAAAGAAGAGGCATAGGAGACACAACAGCCACTTCTATCCTTTTCCATTTTCCAACCTCTCATCTGCATCAATACAGAGAGAGAGTGATTCTGTTCCCTCAGTAGCTATGGTGCTGTAGTGGCTATGTAGTGTGAAAAGAAACTGCTTTCTAAACAGTGATGCTTATCTGACAAGCATCTGATATCTATATATTTTCAGAAAGATGTGGATAGGAGGTATGAAGTATAGGAAGAAGAATCAGACCAAATTATTATTATTATTTTTAAAGTACAGTCATATCCATTATTTATAAAGGAGAAATTTGAGAATTTGTGCTATACTAAGTGCAGGCGAAGATATACAACAAACCAAATACTGATTTTAAGTGCCATTACCATTAGTGCATTTTTTTCATCTTAGCTCACATGGTTGAAGTTGAGCCATATATATATAGTTATGCGTATGAAACATCAAGGTTGGAAATTTATTTTATTACAGCTGTTAATTAAAAAATATCAGTATGTTAATGCATTAAGGATCTAAGATTTTCAAAAGAGAAACCCTACATTAGGCACTGCAAAATTAGTTTAGCGTTTTCAAAGGGATCCAAACTATAAAAAGCCCAAACGCCACTTTTAGCACAAATCCAAAACTTAATTTCATAACCTCTGTCTGGTTTCTGCCCAGCTCTACAGGTGTATAATTATCTGCTTACTGATCAGCCTAAGTCCAGCATCTCATGTACTGGTAAGGCATGCTGATATTTACAATATAGGTGCTACAGCTCTATTCATTGCTCTAATGAATTTATTTGAAGTAAAAAGCCTTAGAAGTTTGAGGCCTTTACAAACTCAGTTGAAGAAGCTGGCTGCAACTGTTGACTATTAAGTAATAAAACGCTTTGTTTGCATTTAGTTCAAGAGGTTTCTTAATAGCAGCATTGATACTAGGAATTTATGCCACTTGAACAGTATTCATAAAACCCATCTGGATTACATGCTAGAGCATTGTAATTCAAATTCTTGTTCATCCTGTGTTTTGTCTAGTGCAAAAGTACATGCCTACATAAAACATGAAGCATGGACTACTGAAGTAGCTTTTTTTTCAAATATGAGGAAAACCCCTTTTTAAAGAAAAAAACATCAACAGTAACCAGACACAGCAACAGAAAAAACAGGCATACTGAAGTTGTGTTACAGCAGTAAGCCTATCTAAACTTGGTTTTGCTCCTGTTTGCAAAAAGACGTGTCATGACTGAAATGTTCATACTTCCTCTAAGTACCATCTGATAGTCACAAATTGATTCCTAGTTGTATCTACTGCCAGGCATAAGTTTATTTTAACTGTGGTGTTAATATAGTGTGTGCACATATTCATAGGCAAAAAAAGGAATACAGATAAAGAAATAAGTATATATTAAAATACCTACCCATAAGCAACTCCTGCCACAGTACATTTTTTAAACTGCATGACATTGCATGTCAGGGTACCCGTTTTGTCAGAAAATATGTATTTGACCTAAATGAATGATAAATTCATTATATGTTAATATTCAACAGTTATTTACATATCTAGTATAATTCAAGGCTATTAACATACTATATATATATATGTATATATATGTATTTTTAACCAGTTCCTCAATCTTCACAGAATGGTTTGGATTGGAAGAGACCTTAAAGATCATCTATTTCCAACCCCCCTGCCATAGGCAAGAACACCTTCGACTAGATCAGGTTGCCCAAAGTCACATGCAACCTGGCCTTCAACACCTCCAGGGATGGAACATCCACAGCTCCTCTGGGCAACCTGTTCCAGTGCCTCACCACCCTCATAGTAAAGAATTTATTCCAAACAGCTAATCTAAATCTACTTTCTTTCAGTTTAAAGACACTACATGGACCTGTTCTAACAGGTCCAAATCTTTCTTGTGCTGGGGGCCCCAGATCTGGATGCAGTACTCCAGGTGGAGTCTCATGAGAGCATAGCAGAATGTAAGAACCATTGCCTTTGGTTGTTCACACTTCTGGTCACATATCTTCTGATGCAGTCCAGGATACAGTTGGCTTTCTGGACTGCAAGTGCACAGCTCATGTAGAGCTTCTCATCAACCAACACCCTCAGGTCCTTCTCATCATGGCTGCTCTCAATCCATTCTCTGCTCAGCCTGTATTTGTGCTTGGGATTGCACCGAGCCAGATGCAGGACCTTGCGCTTGGCCTTGTTGAACGTCATGAGGTTTGCACAGGCCTACCACCCAAACCTTTCTAGGTCCCTCTAGATGGCATCCTTTCCCTCCAGCATGCCAACCACACAGCTCAGTGTTGTTGTCAAACTTGCTTAGGGTGCTCTCAACCTCACTGTGTCACTGACAAAGATTTTAAATAGTGTTGGTCCCAGCACTGACCTCTGAGGAATGCCACTGGTCTCCACCTGGACATTGAGCCATTGACCACAACTCTTTGAGTGTGACCATCCAGCTAATTCCTTATACACCGAGTGGTCCACCAGTTGAATAAGTCAGTACTTATAGAAATGTTTCTTTCTGTCCTTGACATTCCTGGCTAGATTTAATTCTAACAGGGCTTTGGCTTTCCTAACTTGAACCCTGGCTGCTTGGACAGTTTCTCTGTATTCATCCCTTGCTTCCACACTTTGTGTCTTTGTTGAATTTATAGGAAATGAAAATATACAGTACGTAAATGTGGTAGATGGAGTCTTGATAATCATTTCCAAAAATGGCAATCGAATTGAGATGACTTGAAACTTATGCTTGCTTCAATTCATGGTGGTATACATAACTATTCCCTACTCTATATACTTTGAAATACAAGAAACTAGCAAAGACCAACAGCCTTTCTACATGTTCTAGGTCTCCTATTTCCCTAACATCATAAAGCTTTCCTCTCTGGAAGTGTTAGTACTCCATAAATTCTAGGTAAAGTATTTTAATAGTTGAAGCTAAAAGAACTGGATCTGTGTATCTTTAAATCTAATTCAAACACAATAGAAAGAAAAAAGTTTATATATGAAGAAATGAGATGGTCTATGATGAAACGAAGGCTCATAAAATCTCAATGGAAGCTCAGTGAAGGCTATTAAAATCAAAGACAAACTTCAGTTTTAATTAATTAAAATTTATTTTCATGAAAAATCTCTGTATTTTTAATTAAGAATTAACTGTGTTATACATTATATAGATGGAACTTGTAATGGTATGTATTAGTAGATTAAAAACTAGATTTAATACTAGATTACTGGTACTAAATTACTAAAATTTACTCAGTGTCTCCAATTTAAAGATTCTGTTTCTCAGGGATTATGATTTTGCCAAATCAGCAGTTGAGAGAAATCTTCCATGCCAGGTTTACACCTCAAGATGCACTTTTTCTGTGTGGGTAGAATGGGGGGGAAAAAAGCAGGAATGGCAGCTAAAAAAAAAAAAAAATCAACCTTTTTTCAAAACTAAACTTTTGCCTTTCTTAAAACCTGAAGATCTCTTGTGAAGAATCTTCTCTTAATTATGTGAAGCTGACATACTTCAGAGAAGAGACTTGCTCTTTTTGTTAGCACATTGTCCTTTGCAATTGTCTTTCTGCCCTACAGAAATCTACCCCACTTTGACCAAAAAAGAATCTGGCAAAAAAAGTGAAAAATGGAGATCCAAAGAAATCTGACTAGACCTTGGTAAAGAAGGAGATTCTGATGAGAAACTTTAAAAAGAAGACAAGAACTGCTGAGGTGGAAAAGTGGGGATGTGAATGACAAACTAATTCCAGAGGGAGAACAAAAACAAAAACAAAACACAAACAAAACACATTGTTTAAAATGAGTTAGAAAAAAACCCTGAAGATTTGGAGTCTCTTTACCACTAAAGGAAACTGTACTTTCCTGTAAGGTCAGGAACAGAGCCAAGTTTTTTGCAATCTGTACATATTTCGTAAGTCCAGAAAGCAAAGATCATATCCTCCACTCTTTGTAGTCTAATGGCAGAGCATGTTAATCTACAACTGTTGTTTTCCTAAGAGGCAGATCTTTTAAGCATTTGTCCCTGAGATTTGTTTGCTAAACAGTTAAAATTCTGTTTGTAGCTTTACAGAATAAAGAACAATAAAAAACTTTTACATTCCCAAACAGCAAATTAAAGACCTAACTAGTTACAAAAACTCGTAGGCTAGGAAATGCAAGAACATGTATACCTGTGCTTATAATAAAGCTCAGTTATATGAGCACATCATATTTTTTCCACACAATTTGCATACCAGCACCGTGTAACAGAAAACAAAATGTTTAGCTGTTTAGCATGTTTTTAAAGTAAGACTGCAAATACAATTGGCTGAAAAAGCAAATGTAACATTCAGTTCTTTTAGAAGTGTGCCCTGTACCCTAGACAGTTCTACAGAAGTCAAACTTTCATAAAATGTAGACCACTCTTGCAAAATGTGACTGATTTTACAGTATTAAAAGGGAACTCTAAAGCAAAATGAAGAATTAATCTGACAAAACTAGTAAAAAATAAATAAACATGTAAAAATGCAAGAATATAATTATTGTTTGCTTGTTGAAATAAGTCCTCACATTATCTTAATAATTTGGATTGTAAAACCCACTGAGTTAGAACCAGTAACTTTTTCTACCTGTCCAAGTTCTTCATTAAGATTGGAAGTGCGAGCCATTGCAGCAGTGTCCGTAGGTTCATAGTGCATGTCTATGTCCTAAAGAAAAAAAAAGTATATATATATTTTAAAATTAGTCTTCCATAATTTGTTACAAAAACAAACCAAAAAAAATCTAGTATGTAAATAGAAAGATATACAACAGCAGACTGAACATAAAAATAAGGTATCTACTTTGTGACTGCCATGTTGAAATAAACAGAGACACACTAAGATCACTTCTAAGAATGCCTCAAAGAAATCAGATTTCCTCTTTAAAACAAGAATCTATATGACTAAGATTTTACAGGTAGTAAAGAAGTAATCTGAGAATTAACAAAAAACTGTTAAATGCATGTATCTAAAACAGATTTGTCAATAAGCAGAAATACTTCATTGTAAAACTTATCGGGAAGTCAGTCTTAAATATTTTTAATGTATTTGCAACTACTCCTTTCTTAATAATATGATAAATACTCCTTGAGATAAAGACAGAGATAAATTTAATAGTACACAATAAATTTAGGGTACATTCTAAGTTTTCTTCCTTTTATTCCCCTTTTTCAAAACCAAACAAACACAAAAACCACCAGAGTTTATTTTTAAATAAAATAAGAAATATTAAAACATTGCAAGAGTATGGCAGTATAGTGCTACAAATTGTGGCTGACGAAATTCCCTATACCAACACCATATGCACACACATATAAAGATGATGTCTAAAACGGTAGAAGTCTATAGTCCCGAATTAAGACTAAATTGATTTAAAGACAACTAATCCCTTATGTGAAACAGGGGGAATAGAATTTATAATTGTCTTCTTTAAGATTTATTGCATAAACACTAGTTGCCAATCTGCACATTCAAAGGTTAGCCTTTACTTAATATTTACATCCTTCCATTCTCTTATGTGACAATTTGTGCTGTAGCACAAGAGAAAAGAAGAAATCAAAAACAGCTGACTGCTCAGAAAAAGATTTAACTTTTAAAATGAACTTCAGTGGCTACTGAATATTCTTTTATCTGTATCTGTATGACCTCACGTAAGTCTGTTTACATATTTGATCAAGGAATCAGATTAGAGTTCTGAATGGTATGATTAACTTACATTTGGATAAAATGGAAAAATTGAAGGTATGATAATAAAAACACATACATTGCTTTAAGGAAAGAAAAAATACTTCTCCCTTTCTCTTCCCAACCCAACAGACAACCGGGAAAAGATGACACAAAAATGATTTTTATCTATTTTATAAAAGATAGTACTGTTTTTTTGTTCAAAAACCAACAAATTACAGTGATACAAAGAAAAAAAAAAAAAAAAGGAAAAACATGAGCTAATCTCAGAAAGAACAAAGGACAAAACTCCACTGGACTCTACTTCCTTCTGGTCATTCTGATTGAAGGTCTGAGACCTCAGTATTAGTGAGAAAGTACAAAGCACTGGAAAAAGTGCTCCAAAAAACTATCCCATATGTATATAAAAACACTAAATAAAGCCATATACCATGACCTTCTTGGATCCTAGTAATAATAAACTGCATACTTAAGTATTTACATTAAGAAATGTATACATAAACAACCAATCATTTAACTTACTTGTAAATCATTTCGTTCTAGAAATCAATGTATATTATAAAAATATTTACCCAATTTATGAAATATGCTTGGATAAATTTAACAACTTCAAGTGTAACCAACAAACTGATGGGAATAAGATTATTGAACAGAATGATAAAAGTCAAGAAATTCAATCCAAAGTTGCTTGCTCCACCATCTGCCAAAAGACAAAGCAAATAAAAAAACAACAACATTTAAGACTATACTTAAAAGCATGTGTATATAGTGCATTTGGAGTACTGTCTTAACTACTAATTTTTATAATGCATCTAAAAAGACACTTGAGAATGAATTATAATATCACTTGCCAATAAATACAACCTTGGTAAGAGTTAAGGGTTTCCATTAAAATAAAGTGGAGTTCTAATTTGGAGATTTTTGCTATCTTCTCCAATTTTTGAAAAGCAAACTTTCCAGTCTTTCCTAAATTTAAGATAATAATCTAGGAATATTTAGACATAGGAGCCAAATTCTAAACTGTAAAATTGAGTGTTTTTTTTTTTTTTTTAAGTGGGAAACAAGAAGAATGAAATTATTTTCCATCTATCCTCACACCTTCCTACTTCCTCCCCCAATAAAAACAACAAAACTTTATGAAAAAGGTAAATCCATACCACAAGAAAAGGAGGGATGAAATTAGAGAGATTAATGTAATATTTAGGAGAATCTGAAATCAAAAAGCAGTTTTAGGCTACTTCTCCCTTTTAAAGTTTTAGGTAACACTAGTAGTTTGGAATTTAAAATTTCTTTCCTAAAACTTATTGGAATACACAAATGCTATCGTAGTTCTAGCTATTCTCGTGCTCTAACAGTGTCCAGAATACCAGACACTCTAGGAATACTACAATAATCAGCAGTTTACTTAAAATACTGAAGTTTATAACAATGCCAACAACACTAAACAGATTATGCAAAACAAGACAAAAAAGATAATTGTATTTATAACTAAGAGAAAGCAACCTGCTTCGATTCCTTTAAAAGTAAGTCCTGCAGAATTCAGATGTCAGAAAAGCTGATTAAAAAGAACACTATGTAAAGGATGGTAATCATCCACTTTTCCAAATATGAAAGATTTCAGGACAACTAAACAGTAAAACGTTAATACATTATTTTACAGCTTACAATTTAGATCAAGATACCAGTCTCTTCCAGTATGCCTTCGATTCCATATAGCTGAACCAATTGAGCAGACCAAAGACATGGCGATAAGGATGCAGAATAGAATCAAAATCTGAATATTTGTAATTCGTTCCACATTAGACATTTTAAGAGGTGGACTTGTTGAATTCTGCAAGAGACAAAAAACAATACTGGCTATTGAAAGTAAAAGATGTACATACACACTGTTCTCATTCTCCAAATTTCATGTTATTGCACTTATTTCTAAGCATTCTTCCAAATATATCATCATCATAAATGACATAGCTGTTTCACTCGAAGAGAAAAAAGGAAAGAAAGAAAGGAAAGAAAGGGAAGGGAAGGAGAGGGGAGGAGAGGGGAGGGGAAGGGAGGCAGGAATGAAGGAAGGAAGGAAAGCTTATAAACCCAGGAATTTGAGGTTTAGGTTTGTGTCACAAGCACTTTAAACAGTTACACAGAACACTCATAACACCAACAGCTAACAGTAAACATTTAAAGTATATGTGCATATGTACAACCTATCAGAGCTATAGAAAACCATTGTTAATTAATACAAACAATCAAACTTTCAAATTACTGCTATACAAATCAGAAAAGCAATGAGACATGCATGACCAAACTGAAAGCATTCTTTTTGCTCAACAAATGCATTTCAATTTTGATATTTCAAACATCACTAGGAAAAGTGACTTCATAATTCAAGAATGTTTCTCTTCCCTCCTTATTTTGCAAATAAAGTTCCACTTTATTTTCTGACAAGAATGCTTACCTTTGTACTTGAAAGAAAGCTCCACAAGAGGACAGTTTAGGAGCAATCAAAAATAAAAAAAGATGAACAGGCAAACTATAATGATCCAATTTGCTAATAGAATAGTTTTCAAAAATGTAAGTTACAAAAGAGAATCAACAAATATGCTTACTAGTGGAAAAACTACTCTAAGACTAAGCAACTGGTAACTGTAACAGTTCTAACAAGTAACTGCTTTATTTTTATTGGTTTTAGTTCATAAAAAAAGATGCACTTTTACTGACATCTCCTATATTCATTCTAGCTATGCTTTCTTAAAGATTTTTTTGTTCTATGAAACAGCAGTCTAAAAAGGTAACAAAACAGGTAATCAAAAGAGGAACAAGTGACAAACCTGCATGAGTTTTGTGTCATGTCCTGTATAGACAACTATCCCATGAACCCACTGAGTATTTCTCAGCTGAGCTCCTCGTAGAAGAATCTGATCAGATCCCAGTGGAACAGTACTAGAAAGAAGCAGTTTTATATTTTAGCATCAAAGCTATCAATGTCAATGTCAATGAACAAATACATACAACAGTTGTTAAAAATGGTTAGCTCATTTCTCAAAATTTAGATGATTGTTGTAAATACACTAAGTCATTTTCAGAGTTAACAAAAAATCATTTTCAGAGTTAACTTTTTTTGGTATGCTGGCTTAGAGAAATTCTGACAATTTAGGGCAAATTGCAATAATATTACTTACCATTTAATTTTGACTATGGTTGATAAAGATATGGTACCACTTAGTAAGCATACTGAAACTAACAAAGGTTATTTTTCCTCTGATTTAAGATTACAAAGTCTTTGCTAATTGTATGCCAAAACACAACTACTCTTATAAAATTGATTTTTCCAAAGTAGTTCTCAGATTAATTTTCTCTGAACTCTCAACTGAATCCATTCTTCCAGTCAAACACATACTCTTTGTCAACATGGATAATTATGTAAAAATCCCAGCAATATTTTCTGCATCTTTAAACTGCAGTTTTCCTGTGCTGTTCTTTTAGAACTGCACTGACTAAACAAGGAAAAAAAAATCATAAGATGCTGGAAACGTTCAACTGTTTTCAATTTAGACAACTGACTTTATCCATATACTGTAGGTCAGGTTTTCTTAAAATAAAGAAGTTTTAGATTATTATCAGTCTTTTTCTGGTATAATGCATTTCCTATTTTTGCACATTTCTTTCTACAAATACTAGCTAGCAGTTCAGACTTGTCAATAGTACTTTAGTGTTTACCATTCTCACTTCAATCTATCATTTTACAGTTGTTTGAAACCAACATGTTATTAGGAGAGCATATAAGCTGCTTGAAGACAGCAGCTATACCTCTGATATATAAGATATAAGTTGAAGAAGCCATGAGATTTGGTAACATTTCTGGTAGCACAGAGAACATAAGGTCAGTCTCAGCAAGTAAGTTTCAGAGAGTAATTTCTTCTGGACCCTCATGTCCCTTCCCTCCTTTCATACACAAGCTTTAAAGATGCAAAGACTGCAAGTAAAGAAAAAACAACACATTCTTCCTCTGCTAAAATTAACAGTGTCAATACATTTTTTTTTTTGGTAATAAGTTCTTGCAGAAATTAGGAAAGAACTTGTTCCAAAAAAAAAATATTTGAATGCTTTCCCATATAAAGCAAACAAATAACAAACCCTACTGCACCACAACTTACTGTCTAGGACATTACTGTGGAACATACTGAATGTTTAAGGAATCATTTCTCCCTCCCACTGAAGTGTTGAATGACAAAGCCATCGAAAACATGGGACACTTCAAGGTGCATGTACACCATCATAAAAAGAATCAGGGAAAAAATACGAAATATAAAACATATTCAAAATACTGAAATTGACTTGCTATCTAAATTTGAACTGTGTTCTTTTCATATTTGTGGTATATTCCTATCATGGTAAAATTAAAAGAAAATAAATTTCCTTGACAGAGCTCTCAAATCTGTATTTCATGGCCTCAGGCTTCTCAAAACTGCTCCAACTTATCTGATTCTTCTTTTATACTCTGTAACTAATGGTTCCTCTGCAACACACCTTGTTATATTCAGTAAGGGATGTTCTCAGTCTCTTCAGCACACTATCCAGCCATATTAAGAACTACTAAGACATGTTTGAAAGCCTATATACCAAATTGATTTTGTTATCATGCATACTGCATCTTGCTATACATGCATACAATTTAGTTAAACTAGCCTTCAAGAAAATGTTTATTATAGATCTGTCCTCATTTTTAACTTGTTCCCTCCTCCTTCTCTGGGTCATTTGTTTAATCATAACTGACATGATACTATATGTTTATGAGCATAACAAAGAGCTGCACCCTTTGCAGAAAGTGTTAACACTAAAATATCAATATACCAGGACAACTATTTTGGCCTCTTTTAGTCTGCAGATCAAGCCAAGAAGCCAAAAATTGTAGCGGAGTTTTACTTCCTTGCATACTGAGTATCTAAAACAGGAGAAAGGAGAAAAAAAAAAAGGTACCCTTTTTCAGCTGCTTTTACATAAAGGCAAGAAGAAAAGACTGAAAAGGCCACCCAGACACAGCAGTTTGATGCTCCAATGAGTTATAGAATCAGAGAATCATGTAGGTTGAAAAAGATCTCCAAGATCATCAAATCCAACTGTGAACCTAGCACTGCCAAGTCTATTACCAAATCATGCCTCTAAGAACCACATCTACATGTCTTCTGAACACCTCGAGGGACAGTGACTCAGTCAATATAGGGAGAAAGAGAACTCATCCCTGATTTTTCAGTTTGGAAATAAGGTCAGTATCCAAAAAGAGTTACTTACCTGCAATTCTTTTTCACTGAAGGTAAGCATTATATTAGAACCACACGTCTGGAACTATTCTACTGCACAGGAACTATATTCTAAACTGAATTTTTCAAATGACAAATTGCTTGACCAGCAGATGGCATGCTCCTACACATTCTTGAGGCACAATAGCCATGAGCGCATTTAATGTTTTCTTTTTACTCAAATTTTAAAATTAAATAACTCAATTAAAAATAAAAGCATGTTTTCTCCCTAGCCAGGGAGGAAGGACAGATGTGTGGATCTATTATAACTATTACCTTCAGAGAAGAATTACAGGTAAATGTTTTTCTCTTCTTAACGACAAGTACAGTGGAATTATAATAGATCCACACTCTTGCGACTGAAAACTCCCGGAATGCATCTGTAAGAAATCAGTAAATAAAAAATGGAATATAAAAAAAGTATTTAACAATTAGTTAGTAGTATATATTATCAGTCTAGAAACAGAAACATGGATAATATTGTATTGGAAATATGAAAACCTATTAAACTAGAAGAGACTGAAGCACATAGGACTTCAGTTCCCCTCCAAAAACATAAAATATTTTTATATACACACTCAAATGAAAGAACAACAAAAACCCTACAACAACAACTGAAAAAAAACAAACACAACAGATAAGATATATTCAGCTTCAATAATAGAGACAGTCAAGAAATGAGATCCTTACAAAGTGAGTTACTATCTACAAATCCCTGAAGTATTAGAATTTGATTCATGCTCCTCTATTTTTAATATCTATTGGTTTCTGAAGGTCACCTAGTATAAAAAGTCAAATTGCAGACATCCTGATTTTACCCCATAATCTTTAGAAGAATGAAGACTAATACAGAATACACCAGAAATATTTTTTTTACATCTCTAGTCTTATATGAATAAAGACTTCATAATTTATATTTTAACTTGAGTAGTTTAACAACATTTACATATCTACTGATAGATTGAATCTATTAAGATCTTTTCCCTTGCATTTACATACCCATGCCCATCCAGTCTGATGTTTCCAACAAAGTCATAGAGATGTCGGTTTGGGCTCTCACATTCAATTCTGCCTGAAAGTCTCATCAAGCTTTCTATGTCCTTTATATCTGATGTTAGAGGCAAACCCTGTAAACAAAATTTGTTTGTCATGACATTAAAAATTACTTTCCAATATAAAATTCGATGTATTATAAATCTGATATGGCATGGCCTGAAAGGCAGTATTCCTACATGAATAGAATACAACCACTACTTTTTGCTGTCATATTGCTGGATGCTAGAGTGAGTAAAAAAGTCACCTTGGTATCTTAAAATACCATGAAGAGGACAGGGTCACAACCAATCATATAACTCAGCAAGAATGTCCCTGCACAGGCACTGCACACTCAGCCAAAAACTGCCATTCCCTACCTGCTCCTCAAGTACAATACTGGCACTGGCAGATTCTTTCTGCAGTGCTTCTCACTCTTCTATCCTCTAAAAACAAAGCAATAACCCAGACTACAAATCCTTCCACCTATTCTCCCAAAGGAAACCCCCTGAAGTGCAAGGAATGACTTAGAAAAAAGCATTCATTCCTTCTATTTAATGCATTGAACGAAAACATTTATGAGATAATAATAACCAATAACTTTTTTTACTTAATCTATTAAAATCTCAGAGCCTTCTAAAATGAACATCAATGTCTTAAAATGTTTTATAAGCAATAATAGACTTGAAATATTGGTAATATTCTCAAAAATGAAATTCCTACCTGTCGAATTTTTAAGTTTGTCTCACCATCTAAATTAGATGTTTCGATGTAGCACATAGCTTGTGGTTCACTATTAAGAGAAAAAAATCCTTAATTTTATATTATAATGTCAAAATCCATTAACTTTCTTTAAACTTTTAATACCTATTTAGGTAATCAGCTTTTTTTTTTCTCCTTATCAAATCTTCAGAACTAGAATAATTATAGTCAAATCGGTAAAACTACTAAGAATACTCCACATTGTCAGAAAAGTTTGCCAAAAGTTATCATCTTAAATCAAATTCTGCTAAAAATGCTGTATAATTTTTATTTATTTGTTCATTTTCAAGTTTTTATATGAAATTATACATAGGCACAAATGAATTACAATCACAGTGCCTACTACTGCATGCAGCAGTAGTATAGATAAGAACATCTTCTTATAAAAGGTTTTCTTAAATAAAAGTTCATATTATGGCCTTTTTTTTTTTTTTTTTTTTTTTTTTTGGCCAGTTTTAAAATATATCCATCCTTTCCATGTAATTTTAAAACTTTTTTTTGGTGTGTAACACACAGAAGTGATCTTGTGTGTTGTATAACACTTCTAGATTTGAAAACATGTAACCATTATAGAGATGATAACTAGGAAAAGAAAAAGAAGGACAAGATGACTTTTCTGCAATTAGATGGTAAACAAGATCAGGTCAGGATTTCTAAATTACTCAACTCAGCTCCCATCCTCTGGGCATAAGAACGGAGCACTTACTATTTATATTTGTGATATAAATTAAGATCATGTAAAGGACCAGGGTCATCATGAAAAACCTTTACAACTTAGAAGAATTAATGTTTACTCTACATACCATTTTAATGTTTTTTTTTTTTTTTTCTTTTTCTTTTTCTTTTCCTTCTTTCTAGCATGGAATTCAAGAATCAAGAGCTTTTTTGAGTTTGTGAATGCAACAGTGGCTACTGATAAGTGACTTTATGCTAACTTTATCATTCTAAAACTGTGTAGGTTATTCAAACATAGTATTTTTTGCAAAGCAAAACCACTAAAATGTGCAAAATCATTACCATAAATTCCTTTTAGAAAGTATTTTCTGCTTGGCAAACTTTTCTAAAAATGTAAACAGCTTCTGTCTAGATTGTTTGGCTGGCATCACCTGTATAAAACACTACTACAATTCTAGCATTCTAATTAATTGATAGTAAACACTATTTCTGTGGAGCACTTAAGAAAGACTAAGGCAGCAAAGACATCTGAAGTGATACACATGCTTAATTATAATTACTTTAGCAGATAGCGGTGACCTCCATAGTAAACAAATTGCAGTTAGATCAAGGCAGGCCCATTGATTTGTTAGGAAAAAACAAAGTCCAGCAACAGCGCAAATGATAGCATAAAGCTGACATGTCTAAGAAACATGCATTTTGACACAGTACACAAGAACAATGCTGCTTTTGCCATTGCATGCGGCAGAGATTGTGCAACATTCACATTTGTGCAGAGGGTCCTCTACCAGTCCTATCAATAATAAACTATATTCTGTGTTGCAAATGAGTTGGTACGAATGTGTCTATTTTTAATTTGCTTTAATGAATTAGGCATATACTTATCCCAGTGTTTTACTGTGTATTTATTTAATGACAACTTGTCTGATAAAATTTCATGGGGATAGTTTAAAAGCTTAAAAAGAAGGTCTGAAACCAGTTCTCATTTCTTGGAATCTTACCATGTATTTACACTTAAAAGTATGTGCACTTTTATCAACTGAACCATTTCTCATTTTATAAATGTGTGGGTTTTGTCTAAGAAAGATGGACAGTAAAGCAAAGATTATCAACATATCAGTGTTCTTCATATTTGGTATACGAGGACCCACATACACGTATCCTGTGCAACTAGTTTATTCTAACCTTGATGACAGGCTGATGAGATCAGCTGGGAGATGTTCCCCATTGGTCACTTTCACTACTTCCCCTACTGCCACCTACACATCCCAGTTTGAAAATGATTAGAACAGAAAAATAAGTGATAGGGGAAAACAAAACAAAACAAAAACAAATGGACAAAGACAAAAAGACAGAGTTTGAAATTATTATACAAACAATACATGTTAATTAAAACATCTGATGACAATTTTTTCAAAATCTATTTTAATCAGGTCAGAGAAGAAAAACAACTAAAATATTTCCATTTCTATTGTAGTGGATTGTTTTACTTTAAGGTACCAACTTTAAGCTGCAGAAAACACTGACATTTAACAGTAAAAACAAAAAGCTGTTATGCTTATTTCTCAACTGACAAAGTTTCTAGCCACACCATATGCTATCAAAAACAAATAAATAAATAAATACTATTACAGTTTACACCAACATTTCTGCAAAGTCAGGCGACAAGAACCCTTCTAGTCAGCTTGCTGAAAATGATTTTGTATTTGGTTTCAGTTTTGTTATTTTTGATTTTCAATGAACTTGCAAGAACAAAACAGAATTAAGTCTCAGAGTAAAAAAATAGGAGGATCTTAATCATCTTAGGAAACTGTAATTCTCCAGAAACTGCTATTACTGGTAAAAAAAAAAAACAACAACAAAACCAAATAATATTATTTTGATATAAAACCAGGCCCACAGACTTGAATTGCTATTGAAGCATAAAATGTAAATGATTATCAATAAACACCTGGAAAGCAAAACTGATGAGACTGTTTTTTTGCAGAATGCATAGCCATGGGGAGATGAGAGCTGGAAAAGGAGAGCGTGTGCTGGTACACACACAGAATTGCAGGTAATGTAGTAGCACAAAGTCGTCTCTTGTCGGGAGGGCTTCCACAGACCCCCAGTTACATAACTAAGATGTTTTAGCTGTAAAAAAAATGCCAGAACTGGACCCACAAAAGCAATCAGTATTCAAGGAATCACCTTTGCAAACTGGATCCTAGAAGAAAAGCTGACTGGAAAATTCAAGGTGAATAACAGCCTGGGGTTTATTTATTATTTACAGAATGGGATTTTGTGTTTTGACAAGAGTGGGGCAAAGCAAGGTGAAGCGAAGAGGTAATGTTCCCAATAAGTCCAGTAGCAGCAAAGTATTATTTCAACTTATTGACGCATGATACCGGATTCCCTACAAGGGACAAGGCTTGGAAAGGCAGCTTTGCAGATGGGTGGATTCTTCTATGCCTACAACTACAACGGGAAAATACTGTAATGCAAATGCCCTAGAAATTAGAAAGGGTAAAACAGTGAAGAAATCTAGGCAAAGACACAAATGTAGGAGCTTACTCAGAAGGATTATAAAGAATGTGCTCTGAGAGGATGTAATCTGTTTTGCCTGCAAGACACTAGAATTAGCATGAAAGAAGCTGTTATCAGGCCAAAATGTTCTTGCTGCATGGTATGCTGTCTGTGAAGATCTTGGTGGAGTAGCACCACCAAACTTATAAACGCTTCTCAAAATGCAGAAGTAAAAGCTTTATAGATGATACTGAATAGAAAAACATCTGAAGTTACGGTAAACATTAATACTGAACAAAGAGACTGTGGGAGAATTTACAGAATTACCTGGAATTGTTTAACACAGTAATAATAGAAATGTTTTGAAACTACTACACTTAATTTTGAGATATTATCGAACATGGCATAAATAATGTACTTGTGCACACCATAATTTGTCACAGAAACATGGAGGATTCTAACTTCATTAATTGTATGTATGAGTAGATTCATTAACTTCTGTGGTAGATGGTTTACACCTAACCCACAATTATACATAATACAATAATGCTTCCACCTGTACCAGAAAAAGATAGCTGTCATTGCATAGTAAACACTGAGTAATAAATCAAAATACAATTGATCCTACTTAGATAATCTTAAAGCAAATAATAATAATAAAACAAACAATTCTTAGAATATATTGTCAATTGACCTGATCAAATAGATGTTGAAAAACGTTCATCTTCCACATAGTAAAATGTGGATTTCTTAAATAAAACTGTCCAAGGAAATGATGATAAACAACCTCTGATTGTCCATGTAAAAACAGTTACATTACACACTATACATTAAGTCTTGCTTTCACTGCTGTAATTATTCAAAAAATATCTTAATGAATAAAATTATTGTTCAGCTCAAAGACAATGCCAGTTTGATGATTTATTTTTTTTGTTCGTTTTTTTTTTTTTTTTTTTTTTTTTCTTCTGATTTAACTACCAAACTGGTGACTGTATCTATTAAACACATTTCTGTTGTCTGCAAAATATTCATTTCAATTTAAATATAAGACACAATTTGTTATGTACAGATCAAAAAGCCAGCCTGGTAAAATACAGCAGTCAATGTCCAAGTTTTGGACAAATCAACCTTTTTTGTGCTACGTTCAATAAAAAATAACACAATTTTTTTTTGTAGAAGAAAATTGAATGGTAAACATCATGGCAGTGTAGTTTTAGAATTGCAACTGACACAATTTAACGAAATACTGCCTGAAATGATAAATTCCCAAATGAACAGAAGGTTATACTCAAGAGAAGCAGCATTTTTGTTTATTCCTTATTTCCTTGGAGCAATCACAAACAAATAAATAAATAAATAAATGCAGGGTAGAGAAACCAGCCTCTACACTATAAGCATCAGTGGGCATCTCTACCTTGATGAGAGCAGTACAGTGTCAGCAGGTATATACTCTTTGCCTTTTATTATAACTATATCTCCAACATCTACCTGAAAGAAAACTGGGAATTGGTTAATGGTCTCAAACAAAATATGTTATCCCTTTGTTTTAAGCATAGTAAATATTTACCTTGCTGAATTTGCTAAAAAGACTGTTAGAAATTTAAAACACTTACAGAGAAGCCTATAGGCATCAGGTACACAAAGCCCTTGACTTACTTGGAAATCTCTTCAGTAGGCCTTATCTTGACACTGTCTATTCATTTCTTTACTTTGTTAGTTATTGTAATAAATATATCTATATTTAGAATACTTGAGTTAAAAATCAAATTAATCTATAGTGCTAATGCTATAGCCCTTACCCTTGTTTCCGCAAAGGTTTCATCAGAATTTTCATCTGACTCTTACCTCCAAATTATTGTGGATCAGATTTTTGTTCATTTTTTTCAGGTATGGAAACCAACAAAACCAAAAGACTAGACGGAAAGCTTAATATTTACTCCCTGAAAGTTACCTTTAACGGTCCCACCCCCTAACTACTACTTAACAGTCTTTAAAGTTCTTATGCTTTAAGCCAAAGTAATTAAGTAATTCCAAAAATACACCAAGTAACTAGCTTCCAGAAAGAAGCTTCTTCATTGGAACTCCATATACTAAGGAACTCCATATAATACTAAGGAACTGTACAGCTTTGCGATATATGAAAAATCCTAAAGCAGTCATACTGATCAGCTGATTTTTCAAAGAATTTAAAGGCTGCCTTTAAATGGTTGTTTTGGCTGACTCATGACATCAAAACTGACTTGGTTTAAAAGTACTTTTAAAGAGACAAATATTAACAAAAAAAAAACAAAAACAAAAGATTATATATTTCCCATCATAACAGTTAATTCTTCTCAGTGATACAGATTTGGAGAAATAAAGCAAACATTAGATCTGTATTCTGCTCCAAAAGTCATCTTGAAAATATAAATACACACCTTTTCCCAGTGGACAATCTCCCATGCACCATTTCGTAGTACTGAAACAAAAAACAGTAAAAAAGAAAGAATTCTCCAGTTGTACAATCTAATTGCAGTATATGTCAGATTCCTTATGAAAAGTAATGAAAACACAGCACATTTACTGAAAATTTTACAGCATATCTTGTTTCTGTAAATTCAGGTCAAGCATCTCAATTATACAGCACTTTCTTTATATGACAGTAATAAGTTTCTATGGTACAAAATCTAGGTGAATCAGAACAGTTTATAGGGGTTAATTATGCATTAAATCTGATATGGATTGTATCATAATGTAGTGTTTTCCAATGAAATTAGTAATTGGAATAAAAAGTTTCAAAGTAAAAAAAAATATTATGAAGTTATTATGGTGAAAATATCAATTCAATAATATAATTTTTTGATCAGTTTAAATAATGATGATGTTTATACAGAGACAACTCACGAGAAGTCACCAGCAGGCTTAGGATTCAGCTGTTCTGACTGCCATTGATATGTCACAGAACTAATTAGTATTGCAAGCACACTCACTACCTAGTTTTACGTATTGCTCTACTTTAAAGTATACCTATGATAAAAAACATGCCTCATTTGCCAGTTAATTGATTAATTGATTTGCCAGTTATTTTTTTTTAATTAGCATCAGTTACAAAGCTACTGAAGATTGATGTGCAAAAAGAAAATGAAAATAAAATTTTTAGATATGTATCAATGCACAGATAGCTCCAAGAGACTGCTCTCTTTTAATGTGTCTCCCAGCTTTCAAACTGTCAGGATGCTTATTTAAGCACCTGACCAGAGGATTCAATTCTTATGAAAGCAAGTGTTGATTTCATAAAAGTGGAGCAAATTCTAGGAAA
Source organism: Oxyura jamaicensis (assembly GCF_011077185.1). NCBI lineage: Eukaryota > Metazoa > Chordata > Aves > Anseriformes > Anatidae > Oxyura > Oxyura jamaicensis. Next base: position 71,382,681 of record NC_048896.1, on the reverse strand, counting down.
AGCATATTGCCTTTACATCTAAGTTTTCATCGATGTTCTTTGCAGATTGACCCTTTTCCTATATATCTACATGTCTGTAAGCTATTAACTAACCTGCTTAATAATTATTTAGGAAAAGATAAGTTCTCTTACCCCTTCCCTGAAGTTTATTAGTGCTGATATGCTCAGGGCAATGGTAAATGGAGCAGTCTCCCTTTCAGACATCACACAAGCCATTTTCATGAGCATCTCTCACCAATCAGTTGATCATTACACAAAATCCATATTAACAAACCATTTCCCTTCATTGGGAAAACTGCAGATCCAGAGTGATGACTGGCTGTAATACTGTAGAAAGGAGTTTAACGCGCTAAATGGAAGGAAGCTGTCAGCTTTTCTTGCTAGACTTGTTACCTGCTGCTTTAGCTAGTTAAAATCAGCTCACAAATGGGTGAGTCAAATTCATGGAAACATGCTGTGAGATCTGAAATCTCAAGAGTACTTTACCCCAGCCTCACCCAATAAGCTTTTAAGCATAATTAACATGCATGACATTACATTAAATCTGTTTTCTTATGAGGGGAAAAAAAAAAAAAAAAGTGGTGTTGCTGTGAGCTTTTTATATTATAGAATACTTGCCCCATAAAGTCTTCTGCAGCCTGGCTTTCACATTCATGTCTCCCATTTTTCAGCTGTCTCTAACAAATATCTTTCAAAAGCATGCTCCATCTGCCCTATGGAACATTGCTTCACCACACTGCAGAATGTATGCTTCATCACCTCAGACTGCATGACAGTGTCTAGTATCTGTATGTGCAGCTTGGGAAAGCAAAGTCATCCCTAATGCAACCTAGCACATCAAAATCCTCTAAGCTTTTTTTTAATAGTAACAAAAATTTAGAATTAATAAAAAATTTAGAATTAGTTAATTACCTAACGTTAACTGAGATACAGATGGACTTTAATGAACACAGAGATAAAGGAAAACCCATAGGCAGAATCCATACAGGCATGTGCCATTTCATTAACAATTTTGTATGTTTAAAACACAACTGAAGGTAGAGCTGAATATATAACATAATACTCACATTGCTATTTTTCAGGGTTACAGAATTGCTGAATAGATGAGCGCAAAATGATGGATTACTATACTGATTAACTTCTTAGTTATTGTTTTGACATTATATTTGACAATACACTCAAATATTGCTTTGAGAGTACACTGATATCAGTGTTATGTTTATGTGAATCCTGCATTAGCTTAAACTAGTTTCTCAGCACTAGAAATACTTTTGTGCCAAATTTTGAAGAAATCTGCACAATGAATTTTCCAGCTCATTTACCCATGTACTCAACAGTTAGGATTACATTGTTAGCATTTGCAAAAACTTCAAGATCACCACCCTACACAACCACAATCAATAAGCTTCAAAAAATTTCCTACCTTGAGTTTGTTTCTTGTTCACCGCATTATCAGCTTTATGCCTTTTCTGAATAAAAATGCACAATGGTTAAAGGCTTCTGTTGAAATAAAACTTTCACACTTAAGATGAAAAACACATTTATTACTCCCTCCTATTCATCTATTTAATACACAGATTTTATAACATTTTAAATAGAACTCTGGATTGTTTGCATAGTCTTGATCATCAAGAAAGTCACACCCAGATCTAGGCTAATAGTGTTCTAGTAACTCTCACATAGGCAATCACTATTTGAACAAATTCCTTGATCAAGGATGTGGTGTATTTATGTTCTGTAAACCTTCCTTCCTTGCAACTGGGAGATGACTCTAACAGAGCAAAGACCATGAAAGAATTCTTCAGGTAAGCATCAGATATAGTCAAGCTATGACTAAGTAAACTTAGCTTCACTTCTACATAACTACCTGCAGACTTCCGCAAAAAAGACATAAAAACAAACAAAATCAATTCAACCCCCCACCCCAATGTCTCTCAGTTTTCATATAGCTGTTAGAAGCCTTTTGATAAAAATCTTTTGATGCAGCTACTAACAACAGTATTTTCATGGTATAATCAAACTCATATTAGCTACAAAATGCTTAGGAGACTACTAAAACAGATTTTTGAATAGAGGTACACAATTCATGCCTCTTAAATAGAAACAAATTCAGAAGCAACATTGCAAATTGAAATGAAATAAACTGACCTACTTAAGAGGCATATTTCTAATAAAATGTTCGTATAACTGATCTGCCAGGTCTTAAAAGGGCACCTTATCACTTTACAAAGATTAAGGTAAGATATTATTTTTGAAAAGATTTTCAGAGATTATCATCAGACTCTCTTCGCAAAAAGATGCCTGATTTTACAGATAAACAGCCTTTGATTGACAAGAAGGCACAGTAAATTGACCAAAGCAGGGTAGTTATTTGCCCAGAGGGAGAGTCTCCTCCAGCTTGAAAAGTAACAGTTTAATTTTAGTTGCTTTCTGAGCTATGCTGGGTGAAAATCATTGGAAACTGTCAATAATCTTGCACTGCACAAGTTTTGCTACCACTTCTGAACCATACATGGAAAACACATGCTGTTAGTGAATAGTGTCTTCTGCTTACATCTTCTATTTCTTGGGATTACACTCTAGAAAAGGAAACATTTGGTTCTTGCATGCAAGTATTACTTTGATAAGCAGATTTATTTATATCAATATATAAAGTTTGTCATCTAAAAGCAGATTAATCCTGCTTTAGTATCAGATGAAGATAACCATTCCTGAAGAACTTAGCTACCTCACTGTGTAAAGAAACTAAAAAGAAATTAAGGATGGAAGGAAAACATACTGAATATTTTTTACTATGGAGCAAGTGGTAAACTTTCCCAGGAAAAAAAGTACAGCTGTCATAGTCAAATATTCCTGCATGTTATAACCAGGAGGCAATGCTACATTTCATATCTATTTCACTAGAAAAAAAATAAGATTTCTTTTTCAGACAATGACCTGTAAAACTCAGCTGTGTATGTGAGAAATTCCCAATGTTATCATCAGCTACACACGCACACACACACATTCACAAAGCCTTTTGATTAGCAGCTCAATTCTCCCAGTCAGCTACTTCAACTCATTCAGTTTCAACTAAGCACTCTAGGAATTAACTACATGCTGAGGCAATGTAAACTTAACAAAAGGAAAAATAATATGTGAATTGCCTTTAGGTAATTCTGTAGTAACCAGTAATAAGAACTTTCATTGTTTAAGCTCATATATGGCAAAAACAACCAAACAAAAGATCCAACCCTCAACATGTTCCCTGTCTTCTGCTACAAGCCAAACTATACATTTAATGTTGCAAAGAGCAAATGATAGAAACAAAATGACATAGAAGAGGAGGAAGATGAGGTAATTTTAAAAAGGACACTCTGTACAGTAGCAGCAGCCTCAGTTTTATATTTGCCTAGACACTGACAGATGGTATAAGTCTGTAAGCATGAACAGCAGAATTGTTAAAAATATCTGAAAGAGCATGAATTGATTTTATGGCTTTTTAAAAGGGATTTTGTTTACGTAACTGGAAATCAACAAAGACATTTAAGGAGAAGCCCACTATAGGGCGGCAAACACTGTAAATGCAAAACAGAACGAACACATTAATGGACACAACATTGTCTCTTGCAGGACCTCTCAACTCTTTGGCCCAGGAACATCACAAAACCCAGGGGGACAATTTATCTTGCCTACCATCCATTCTCAAAGTTAACTGAGTAGACTGAATGAAGTGTCAGCAGAAGAGGCTGCTGAGTACCCAGCCACTCTCCATTTCAGAATTTCTTTGTAGCTCATCACTCCTCTTCCTGAACATGTTTCTGCACATACACTGTAAGTCTGTTCAAACACAATACACCTGATGTTCCCAGGAAGCTTACTCTTCTCGTGCTTGGAAAGATAACACTACTTGCAACGCTTTACAAAAATCATGAGGAGCAGCCCACAATACCAAGAATGGGGAACCTTGTCCTCCACATGACAAGGCACTCTCTGATATATTACATCTAAAATCTTGTCCTCTTATCTGCGGAACTAGTACAGAACAAAAAAGGATGAAGAAACTCTTGACATCTGAAGAATGATTTGGTAAATCAAGACTAGACTGCACCATTTGTATCTAACGAATTAAAGCTAACTCATTTGTATTATTTGAATTAGAGAGACAGGTTCTGGGATATGATTTCGATAAAGAACGGGCAGGGAGGTACAGAGAAAACCCCAACAACCTTTGTTGGAATTGAAACAAAGATTGCCATTCCTTTCCCTACCCACAAAATAAAAGAAATTAGAATGGATGCTTCCAAGCCATGACAATATCCTGGCTCTTTTAAAATTTTCATTCAATGGAATAAGAAAGCCAAATAACCACTACTGCATACGGTGACTCCAGGAAAGCTTGGCATAGGTGGACACCGGCCTTACAACGATAAGCATTCCATTTGTGTTCCTGGCTGGGAGACATCAATGTATCACATTTATCAACAAGATATGAAGACTAACAATAAATTGCACTGGGCTGGAACAACAGGAAAAACTGAAAAGCCTATTCCCCTTGCTGTCTACAAAACTGTGCAAAATTGAAACAGTGAAACCACAGATTTTATGCCTCTGACTTTAAAAAAGGACTCATCTGATGCACTGACCTGGATTTCACAGCTGGGGAAAGCCTGTTTTTAAAACTTTAAAAGTGGCAGAGAATTATTCAACAGGTTTTCTGCAATATAATCTATGAAAAAAATCAAATTATTTAGAAAATATTGCTATTAAATACTTACAATATCTTCTATTATCTCTTTCACTGCAGCTACAGCTAAAATAAATAAAAGAGGGACCAATGTTGTATAACGGCCTGTTGGTGATACATCTGGAATTTGCTATTAAGAAGAGAGAAAAAAAAAGTGTTTGAGTTCCTGATTGAAAACATACTTTTAATACAAGAAGCAGAACTTTCTGTGCAAACACAGAGATGAAAACTGGATTCATTATTTAGATAGGGTGCTGATTATTAAGGTATTATCTTTTAATCAAACAAAGCTGATACAACAAAACTATGTTTACATTTTAGATAGAACAGAGTTCAGCAGTTACTTTCAGAGGGTTTAGTATCTGCAAGAGATTCACCTTCATGTGTTTCAAATTAAATTTAAACACCTATTCATAACATACAATTATGTTTCTTTTCAGTTTAGATTTTTTGTTACAGTGAACACAACTCCAAGGTATTTTTAATTACTTAGGTTTTTAATTTCTAAAAGATTTTGTGTTATACTAGTTACTGATAAATTTCAAACAGCTAAGACTACTGTAAGAAATTAGCTTTTGCTAAGCAGGTATAAGCATAGATAATGCAAGTGCATGTATACATAAAATCAATGCAGAGAAAGTGTTAGTTATGTGATATATATTGATAACTATTTGTAGTTATCTTTATATTGATTAGAGTTGTTAATGGCCACATTGACAGGGTAGATTATTCCTGCCTTAATAGGTTTAGAACAGGCAATGCAGCCTATATGACTACAAGATTTTGCAAGAGTAGAGTAATAAGTAGTCCTCGATGTGGTTAGAACACGTATCCAATTATTCATAAATGGTTTTGAAAAACAAACAGTATTATTTATGAATTATATAAATTTATTTTTGCTATGACCACAATGGGCATCTGAAAGAAACCACGATGTTATATGCATGCATGCTATTTTTCTTGGAACAAGACAAATATACATCTGTTTTCAAAGTTACTCTAGACTACATTTCCAAACAATTATATGGAAACCAGGCAGAAAGTTAATGGACAATTGTCTGTAAGTCAGCTGCAGTCAAAGCAATCTATCACTTCTCCAGTTATTTCTGCCCTTTCATTCCTCCTTACATGTATAGCCAAATATCCCCTTTCCAATTACACATTATTTTCCAGGTAAAATATGAAAGCAAAGGGGCACCAGCTCATATCTCAGTTCCATTACCCTGTATTTGTTACTCCTGTTTCTGTGATGTCACTGATTGGTTGGTAGCAGATGGCGGTCTTGTAACTCCATGATTGCTTCCTATCATTCCTCGTCCTACACCCAAATCACCCACCTGCTGGGTTCTCATCCAGTAATGCCAAGTCTCAAACAGTTTCAATCTCACATTCTACATCTGCTAGCTTGAAGTGCAGTGGCACCACAAGTAATGCTGCTGGACCACTGGACTAGCCTGAGATGCCAGATGGGGTCAAGAGGATGTTTGTTTAGAAACCATAGGTTTCCAGGTAGACAAAGCTAGTGAAACCCTAAACTTCTGATTTTTCTCTTTTCCTCTAGAAAATAGTTCAAGCTTCCTGTGCAGAAGCATCCTACAAAACTGTTCCAAGCACTTAGAGCAACAGCAAAGAAGCCTGTATAAGTGCAGAGGAATCAACTTTCATTTGCTGAAACATCTAAAGCAAAGGAGGAAAAAGTACACATAGCAGTGTATGCACTTTTACTTTTATAATTTTTGTTTTGTTAATGCTCTCCCAGTAAGTTTCAAACATTAGCATCTTATTGTTGATCTTACCTGAAGTAATGCAATAAAAAGAAAAAATGCATTAGCAGCTCTTCTGAACTGGGAATAAAGGAACCTTGGCAGGAATGTGATTATGTTGTACTTTGCAGTGCTAAAAGAAAAAGACAAAACCAAGTACAATTATAATAGTAAGAAAAAATTTCATATGTATTCCTTTCCTCTCAGTTATACAAGCTTTCAAATACAATAGGACCTTCTGTAATTTCTGTGTGAGCAAACAGATTCATTTTTGACTAAAAAAGAAATCTGAAGACTTCCATAGACATATCCACACACTTCTATGAACTAGCTAACCAAGGAAAGTGTCCATCGACCACAAAAACTGTTGTGAGTTTTAATTTTGAGGTAAGAAATTTCCTTGTCACCTCTGCATGCTTTGCGGACAGCAGTCAAGCTCTGCTGTGACTCAGTTACAGGCAACAAGGAGAGGAAAAAATGAAGAGAAACAGGCAAGTGGTTGCACTGAGGAACCAGGTAGTAAAAAACTTAAGCTCACAGCTCTGACGCCCCAGAACAGTACCCTACCCAGCAATCTGTGGCAGACATTTGGTGAGTAATTCTGCACCATGACTCAAGTGCAGACAAAATTCTTGAGCAAGAATTAGCAGTCAAGCCAGCATGAGAAGGGTGCTAAATCAAAACTGAGGAGCTGTGGGGCTTCTGTGCTGCATATGAATTTTCATAATCTAATGAATCTTGAAGACTAAAAAAAAATAATAGGATCAACTGAAATTAAATGATGCAATACATCTGAGAAAGTAATAAAAATATAATATTCATTAAATGTAAAAGCCTATACCTTTCACTGAACTGAAAGTTTACCTCTTTTAAAAACTGAAAATATTGGATATCAGGTGTAGTTTTGAAGGCTTGAAGAGCAGAATATAGCTTATCCTAGCGTAACTATCTTGGCTAAGCCATCAACACAAAATGTTTGAACACCCATCTTTTCATCCGCCTTACACTCATTTAAGAGCAGACTGTTACCATCCTGAAAAAATAACAATTAAAACGATACCAAATATGACAGACAAAAGACTAGTAAGGATATTTTGGACTCATTTTAAAGTTAATAATATTTACTTTAACTTTGCATAAAATACTCAATCTAAAGGTGGAGTTGATATATCATATACAGAGCTAAACAGTGTCAAGAAACAAAGAAAAAGACAGAAAAGAAGTGACTCGGTCAAGAGTGACTCAATCAAGCTAAGTCACATAAACAAAAAGCTTTATAAAGTATCTCAAGTCCATGACAAAAAACCACCACATTATTTTTAATGTCTATAAAATATCTGCATGTATCAAATGTACCTTCAGAAAGCACACCTGCCTGAGACAGAATACCTTCGCCATTCAATTACTTTGAATTTTAACAACAGAACTGAAGGACATTATCAGATCTAGATATATCTTACTTATGAGCATTCAGTATGTTTTTAAAATTAAATTTAAAAATAATAAAAAAAGAAAATAATCAGCAGGGTCCTAAAGACCAAACTGGAAATTCAAAACTAGTTTCATAAGCAGCAACAGCATCCTTGTAGTTGGTTGACTGAAAAAAGGCAGTTTCCAAAGCTCAGAATGAGATGTTCAAGCAAAGCACACCTACACTGGCATTCAGCTATCAGAAATATGTTTGAAAATCAAAGATAAAGTGAACTTCAACAAATCCGTACCCTAGGGATATGCCAATGGTGCAGCTGTAAATGTCCCATGCAGACTTTTCCCCACTCTGTTCTTAAAATTTCTGAAGATCAGGTTTGTATATTAAACAGATTGGGTGTTCTAGTCATTGCACTTCATTCCTCCCTTCAGAGTCAGCAACTATTACTAATGGCTGGAGGAAATGGCAGAGGTGGAATAAACAGAAACTTTTCTTAGATTTTGCTAAGCAGTATGCAACATTCTGAAAAAAAAAAATATGTATTCACAAAAACATGAGTTAATACCTGACATGGTTATTGCAGAATTTGGTTAACTGGGGCTGATTGATGAATATAGTCCTCAGTTCTTCTTGATCAGCTAGAGAAGTTTTCTCTGAAACATCATCTGTCTTCTCATAGCCTGTGAACACGGAGGGATTTTTAATAGAGATAGATAAATGGACAGAAATACATACACAAGACTCAAAGCACTTCACAACAACAATAATACATCTATTGTGAATGTGAACTCTGTTTCTTACAATAAAAGCAATGTTAATTAAAAAAAATAAAGTTTTAGTCACTTAAACTATATATGTGATAAGGAAGGTAAAAGGCATGTAGTCAAGAAGTTTTGTAAAGCTATGATAATGAAAAATAACTGTAAAATCTGCTCAATTAATGAGTACCCTCAAATAGCTTGTGCTACTTCATGGCAATATGAAATGAACTATGGTCTGTTGATACATTTCAATCCAGAAGAGAGCAGACAAAATAATAACAATAAAAATAAATCTTTCCCCTTTCTCAGCTGGGTGATCTTAGTTGCAGTACAGGGGCAAGTAAGGATTTAAAAAGGAAGACGTTAAAAGAAATACACAAATGGTAACATAAGGAAAGAGCAAGAAGTTTAGGAATAAACTGTTTTTTCCTTACTGGTATTATTGGTAATCTGACAAGTATGCAATATAGACTGAGAAAATCTCCATATTGTATACAGATCATTCAGCATATTACTTTCTAGTCTTGCATGTAAATTTTTTCTGCATTGCTAGCTGCTGAATTTAAAGGAAAATCAAATATATAAAGGAACATTTACTCTAGGTTTTATACAATTCATTCCATACTTCTTGATCTATTTTCTTGCTTTGTCTGCCCTATAGACAAATAACACACTTTTCTCTTCATGCTTCTTTTAAACTAAACTGTTACACACACAACTATAGTAGTGTAACAATTAAGACTTTGCATAAGAATAGAGGTAAGTTTCCTACAAAAACCTTGCAAAATTTTAACCATTAATCTCAATGTCTGAAAAACAGTTCCCTATGAGGCTGTCCAAACAATGAAATTAAATACAAAAAGTATGTGTCTACTATAGCTATCAAATCAAAATAACTCACAAATTCTATTTATTTGTATAAATCACCTGTTCTGAGAAATACTCATAGAAAATTCTATGTCACAGCTAAAGCTAAATAAATGCAGAAAACCAATGCAACCTACCCTACAGTTAGGTCAACTGTCCTCTTCCAATCCTCAAGAACCTCCCCAGACCACCATGAGCTTTCAAAGACAACTCAGAGAGCCCTGACAGTGAGGTCGGCGCTCACAGAGCCCAGCAGAGCCCACAATCTTCTGTATTACCCATTTGTGTTCCCTAACCTGATCCTCCCCCACCTAGGTAAGTCTTCGTTGCTGCAGACTTTCCCACCAGTAACATGAACCTGCAGTTCCTGATACTACTACACAGGAAATCCTTCCAGTTCCCCCATGGAAAGGCACACATCTGACACATTTTTAGTCAAGCTTCGGTATTCATCTCAAGAATACCCCTCAGAGGACGAGCAGCCAGCCGAACAGGTGCCCACACACTACTCTTTGACTTAAGGAACTACACAAAAGCACTTGGCAGGCTAAGCCAGACATTTCCTATTCCTGTCATTACCCACCCTTAGAAAGGCACCTCCTGTGTGTGACCTCCAGCATGTGATTCCATGAGCACACACAGGTGTAACACCACTGGACACAGGCACATCGCCATGAATGTGCGGTCGTCAGCCGTCACAGCAGGACATCCAGTCACACCATTACATCCAAGTCTGAATCCATCACACAACGAGTGCACCTTCATCCCAAGTATACAACGCCTTCCAGTTGCTCAGTGAAGGAACTAACATACAAAATAGCTTCTGAGAGAGCTTTGGTGGAAGAGTTGGAAACTCTTCTCTCAGTACCAACCCACCCTGACTAACTTCAGAAAATAAGGGAAGAGTTTACACATTTCTAGAATATACTACTTTGATTTTGCAGAATTAAAGCTTCTGGAAGTACAAACCTTGAGTATAAACAGTGATAGAGTTAAAGCAATGTTAGCAGGCATCATATATTATATACTACCTATTTGTTTAAAAGACAAAGGAACTATAGACATCTATTTTCATATGTTAGTATTAAGGTGTTTATTTGTTCTTCTTAAAACAAAAGGTCAGCAACGAGGTGCTTAGAAGCTTCGTAAACTTTCATTGCCTTCCCTTCCACTACCTTGAATTCACGTTCTTCAATCCTTACTTAAAAAGGAAGCTTCAGAATAAGTTCTGAGCCTCACACGCAGCCCTCCATAGCCCGCAGCTTCAGCAAAAGGTGTGTTAGACTACCTTCAGAGCTTTTAAGGTTACACATCTCTCTCACTTCTTTGCCTAAACTTTGAAATACATCCACTGGAGTACAGACTACACTCCCACACAAAACTCAGTATCAAGAAGGTACAATTTTTCTTCCTCAGTTGTGTCCGTATGTGTATGCACATAAAAAACTTCTGAGAGTTCATATATTACTGAAATTATTATGTTGACTAGGATGGCAAATATGCTTAATTTAAGTGACTGATTTTTTTTCAAGCAGAACTCTTTTTGAAATACTCTACTTTCAGATGTGATTAGCAGAAAGTGTACAGAGAAAACAGAAGTGTTGAAATTTTAATTCAGCATTTGATAAAGAGCTGCTACATCCCATCCCACCCTCCCACAATGCTATTTCTTTACAATATACCACTCTTGGGAATAGTAGCACTACGTCTTGCTTCCACTACCTACCCAAAATCTTCCCAAAAGAGTCAGCATGCCCAGGTTTCAGTTACTCTGCTGTGCGTTTATCTCGGTTAGTACCAGATGCCTTACGCATGGTCAGAAATCAGACACGCTCTTCTTGCTGTGAAGCTGCTCATTTTCAGAACTTCCTGAGGTCAAAGAAAAATCTTTGCTGCACAGCTGTACAGCAAACAAAGCCTCAGGCACTGTTTCTGGGCTCTCTGCATGCCAGACATCTACAGGGACACCCTACCACCCTAGCCTGCATGCGAGGCAGACCTAGCCTAGAACAACTTTTTTATTTTTATTTTTATTTTTTATTTTTTTTCTTTCCTGAAGCCTATGCATTATGTTATATAGGTGAAGTTTCCCACTAGTTAGTTTCACAGGATGTAGGACCAAGTATTTAATAGCTACCACCTTGAGTGTGAATGGGAGTTTCTCTACATGATATATCCACTAGAACCACAACTGAAAATCTATCTCATTCCCAGGGATTGTTTGTATTCAGCATCTTAAGAAAACCAGCACAAAGCATTTCCAGTTTCTGCTGTCTCACCCACACTCATCTAGTATAAACAGATTAAGTCACCACAAGCTTTCCTTAATTACAGTAATTTATTCAAATATGACCTGCAAGGAAATCTTCAGGATCTTTTATTTACACTGGGTGAATAAAGAATTTGACAACAAATTGTTAGTACACAAATGGCCCAAAATAGTGTTAGGCACTAAAATTAAAAAGGAAGGATATTACACACCATGGTAGTACATGTTAAATTGAAATGCCTACCAATTACAGTCAAGGTGACAGAAACCAAGTCCACAAATTTGTTCCACAATTACAATGCTTCATTCAATCTGGCACCTTATGGGAAATCACGTCTGACATGCATTATTTAAACTACTCACTTTCCAATACGAAGTAGCACATCTATCAAAGTACACTCACAAACTCGAGTCTAACTGCATTACATCACACCCAGACTTTTAAGAGCTACATTTCTATGAAATTTTAAAAAACAAATCTACAGGCTAGAGCTCAGCTGCTGACTACTCTTCAGTGCAGCAGGTTACATGAAAGCTGACCGCTTTGCAAAAAGGAACCTACTAAGTGCTGTATTTCTTCCTCAAGGAGAGCGAGAACCCACTGGCATCAAACCAATCTGTATGAACTCAGCCTACTAATGAAATAAGCAGATGCCTGTCTCAAAAATGTTGCATACAAGTAATCACAAGTGAAAGGACATCCATGCTTGAGAATGGAAGGGAAATTTCACCTGTCACCTCTTAGTGAAAGTAGCTACTTTTTTAGTGAAGTGGGGGGAAAAGTTGCATTTAACACCCAGTAAGAAAAAATAAATAAGTTGTCTACCATTCTGTAATCCATTAGGTAGTCTGAAGAACACTGACCCAAATATTCAGAAAGTTGATGATGAAGAAAATAGACAATCCTTAAGTACAGAACCCAGACAGGAAAGATAAAAACAACAATACATGCAGAGTCAACAGCAAAGCATCAGCTATTACACATATCTGATTATGAAAAAAATACTGTGAAGTTTATGAGTAAGAACATATGATGAAGCAATCATTTTAAGCTCCTTTTGAAAAAGGACATAATTATTGCTGTGCTACAGATGTTAAACTGGAGTCCAACTAACTTGTTTCTTGTCTGTTCATCACACCAAGTGATCAGAAAAGCATTGTTCCAGGGCTCAACATTTAAAGTAGCATCACTCCATATTGGCTCTTATCTAAGGTAACAGCAAATCCTAAAGTAACACTCAGCAATAATTTTGAAGGCTTCTAGCCAGCAGGAGTAAAACTGCAATTATCACACTTTGGTCAGGAACTGTGGTGCTGCTCTAAGCAAGGTCTGTCATTTGGAAAGAATGAATACATTGCGAGATCCTTCTTCCTCTTTTGCAGCCTGTAGCACTGCTGATATTTGACCAGAGCTGAATTATCATACATATCATTATGGCATACATTCTTACTTCACCCACTGCCAGAAAAGCATCTGACTTGAAAAAAGTTGCAAGTCAGCACTTTAAAAAGCATAATTTGAAAATATGGAACAATTGGAACAAGTCACACTACTCTGACAATTCATTATGCAGAACTGGCAAGTTTTAAAGCTAATTTCCACTTAATATTCAGAATCATATCTGATTATATATATATATTATTTATGCCCCTACAGGGACAAAACAAATAAAAATAACCAATGAAACAATAACAACAACAACAAAAAGCCAAGCAACTGACTTGAGCTTTCTCCAGTAAGAGAACCCATTAAAGACCATGCTTTGCTTCCAAGAAGAAAAATCCAGAAGAGGCAACTATGTTCCATCACACAATATTTGCAGCGAATCTTTCTAAACCGGTTTTGATAATGAAGTTTCTAAATCAATAGATAAAACAACAACAATAAGTTCTAAACAGTAAACACTGTAGAAAAAATTTTAATATTTCCAATTTTTCCTTGACCGTAAATGCAGATAAGACTATAACATGGAAAGATAGGGGAGGCAAAAAAAAACCTCACTCAAATCACCAAAAGGATTTTAATACACTTCTCTTAATCATGAAAAACTTCTTTTATTCTCAAAGTATGACATTCAAAAGCTGATTCTGTAGCCAAGAAACACTTAGACTAGCAAGTCTGCTAGCTCACATTCCTGAAGAATAAAGCACAGTTCAAAGCTGCTTTCACTATGAGAAAGAGTGTGCTGTCAGAGCTATTAGTCCTAATGCCCCAATAAAACTTTGATAACACAACTGGCACTGAGAAGCTGCCCTCTGTACCTCTGAGGAGTCAAAGTACAGGAGGGGAATTGCAATCAGCTGCTCTAACCTGCCAGCACCGCTGAGGCTGCCAAGCCTGCATGATAACTAGACCCAATTTTTCCAGTTGTGAAGCACTGGCAATCTAAACATGGTCTGCAAAACAAACTTGTTAGGAAAAAAAACAGACTCAAGAGACAATAATGAGCACTACATTGGTAAAATGTTATATAGTCCAACAATCCAGTAGTAGAAATGCTTAAGGATATCTTAGGAATTACTAAAATGGACAGTCTGCTGAAAATAATCTGATCATTACTACAGAATTTCAGAATAATCACCCTCTTCTTATGAAAGTCGTGACATCTTACACGAGTTCAGCTTCACCTAGCTTTCATACAGGCATTTGCCTCCACCAATATGAAGAATTTGTTATTAATGTTGTTGGCAGACAGCACAACAGCAACTCAAATTTCTCTACAATCTAATATAGTTCACTGAACTCCAGCAATACATGAAGGAAAGCATTAAACATTTCTATTTTCAGAAGATTAGAGAACCCGAATAAAAACTGTCAACCCCAATGCCACTCTCCCAGAATACATCAAAAGAAAAAACCAGCTTTGAATAATTCCACTTCCTATTATTTAATAGATGCATATATTAACCGTGTAGCTATAAATAGTTAAAACAAGCATAGTTAATTACTGTATTAACTAACTCTGTACGTCGGCCACGCTACTCAAAGATTTCCCCATGGGTTTTGCAACTGCAGAACACATGACATGAATGCTATTTCTATAGCACCAAACATCTGAAGCCCAGGATGGATTCTGAATTAAGGCTACTGGTGCTGGAAACACATTGTAGAGATTTCCTAAATCAGTTTAGGAGGGCCACACCTTCCATGCCTTGAGCAAGATTTCTTTGGTACAAACACCAGTTGTGTAGAACTGCAACATTTCCTAAGATGAACTGCAAGTGTTCTTTACAACAGGGATAATAGGCAAAAATCTATTAAAAATGATTATAGGCATGCCTAGTTATCTTTTATCAGCCATGAAGAGCACAAGATTCTGCAGAGGTTTGGGAGAATACCGCCGAAAAAGTAGCTGCTTTTAACCAAATTCCTTCCTCGATGCAGGTAACGTGTTGTCTTACAGATGTTAACACATCTACAATTTTTATTTTGCAATAATTTACAGACTGTAGTATTACATCCTCTGTGACTGTCAACCAATTCTTGGGAATGATACATGTGTGCATCATTCTGACAGGTCTTGGTTTATTCTACCTGAGCACAGCAGCCGATTTTCTCTAATAACAGTATTACTATCTCTTTATGCCAGAGAGGGCTTAGTTCTGAGATGATGTCAAGGCAGTCCAGACTGATAAGGTAACTCATGATCCATGGAAAAGGTCTCTGAGGCAGAAATTAGCTGCTGCAGTGCCAGGAGAGAAAAATGAGGTTTTAACCCCATCCAACACAGAAATTCTAGAACAAAGAAGGTAATATTAGCTTTTCTATCAGATCCCCTCCTGTCTCAAGCTACTCTAAGGAATGGCCTGTGCTATTACAACACTTACGGAAACTGCTCTTTGTGATTACAGTATTAACAGTGGCTTCCAAAGAACGTACAGTGACCTTGCCATTAACAAAGAGTTTCCTACTCTACACCATAGATAAGACTTCAGTGGGGGTCCCAGAAGGCTGCGTTATCATCACTTTGCACAGTGCTTATCTAAGAGACTCCTATCATGGCCAGAGACAGGGTTTTACAGATACTTTATGTCACTTTCAAGTGCTAGGGATATCACTCACACTGCAGAACTCTCAAGCCTCTTAGAAAATTGTGACGTTTACTTATGAAGCACTGTTTAGAACCACAAGCCACACAGTCCACACAGAATAAATTTGGAAGCTATTTATCCCAAAAAGAAACAAACAAACAAAAAAAGTAAAAGACTCACTGAAATTGATTCCATTGTGAATGAACCAAATGGAAACGAAACAAACTAGGAAGGTTCACATTAATCTATGCTTGGAGACATAGTAACAGTTTTTAAATGACTTCTCTTTGAGTAATGGTATGGATAGTACAGCATGATACAATGTAGCAACTCCATTGTTATGATGAAAAGCTTTCACATCATTTCCCTGAAGTTGTATTTCTTAAAAGAAATTTCATACCTATTTTCAGTGCAGAAACCTATTAATCCTTGTATTCAGCTCTTCAACAGTCATCCAACTTTGAACACTCTTCACATAAACTGGATTTTTTTCCCCTTTTCACTACATCTGCACTTCTTAGAAAGACATTCACTTTTAGGGAACATCACATTTGTTCATTTAATAATCCTCAAGATTCCTGTTAGTTATATGGTTTTAAAAAAGCACAAATAAATTGGGAAAATTGATGCTTTAGCTTTCAGTGAAAACCATCTGACTTGAAAAGAACGACTGGAAAAGAACTGAAATTAAGCAGTGAGCATTTGGACACCTAGCCAGTGCCATTATACGCCTCTGCTAATGACTGTGGGTACTGCATCACAGCTACTCTGGCCGTAAGCACATTTCAAAAGCATCCCTGGAAGTATGCATCTTCTTCATTGCTTTTCAGAAAGACATATTCCTCCACTTTCTTGGCCAGCTAACCTTGCCTAGGAAGTAAAAGGTAGCGCCAGAAACCTTGCAAACCTACTTTTGGGGGAGAAAGGCACATAAGGTGGTATAAACAGGAAAGAAGGTCAAGATAACATCTTATTTCTAATTTTTTTCTTCACACTCGTGCTAGAATAGAGAAAAAAATCAAATCTATAAAAAGTAATCTGTTTGGAAGAAGGTGGAAGGATACAGGAGAAAGTTTTTACTTCCCTACGTGACCAAAGACAAAGGATATTCTACACAGCGCAGTGGCCTGATTTACGTGCAAAACCTTTAACACAGACAAAGGGATAAAACCTGCATGCCCACCTCACCAAGTGCGTGTCATCAGGGCGACACGACTGTCATTATGTACAGCAGCAGAACATAGTAAGCTATCCCAATGCGCTGCCGCGTTCGTATTTGTGATTTCACGCTTTATTTCTGCATGCAATAATCGTTGTATTATAATAATTCACTGCAGCCATTCTCTTTGTAAGCCAGCTATGGACACGCTGCTGCTGTCTGAAGGCTTAAACCAGGACCCTCAGCCGGGCATTGCAGACACCGGCACAGGCCGATCCCCTCAGGTAGGGTCTCCCCGCCCTGGGATCGCCGGCGGAGGACAATGACAAGCCGACAAGGCGGAAAAAAGCGGCAGCACCCGGCCGCCACCGCAGAGGCCCGGCGAGAACCCCCCCTCACAACCACCCCCCCAGGGACTCCCCTCTCAGCTCGGCTCCCCGCGGCGCTGCGGTACCGGCCCGGCATGGAGGCGGCTGCCGGGCGGCGCTTACCCTCGGCGCGGGAGCGGATCTCCGACACCGTTTTCTGCACCGCCGGCATGGCCGCGGGGCGGTGGCGGCCGTGTGGTGATGGTGGCGGCGGTGGTGAGGCGGCCGCCCTGCACCTGCTGCCCTGCGATCGCGGCCGGGAGCCGGGCCGGGGGCGGCAGCGAGGGCTCCCCTCAGAGCGGCGGCGGGAGCCTCACGCCTCAGGCGCCGCCGCTCCCAACCGACCGGCGCGGCGCCAGCGCTCCTCGCTCGGCCCCTCCGGAGCCTACCAACTCCGCCCCGTTCCCCCCTTCTCTCACGCCGCCTCCTCGCTCCGTCGCCTGCCCGCCGCCATCTCACGCCCCCCCCCCCGCCGGCTCAGCCTCAGCGGGCAGCGGCCGGACGAGCGGCGTGCGGGACCCGCTTCTGCAGCGAGAGGAGCGTTTCTGAAATCGTCCCTCCCCGTGACGGGAGGGGAATGGAACGTGCCAAGCCTTGGGCCGCTGCCCGGCGCTAGGAGAGCTGGGCGGGCGGGGGATGGCCGCCCCCGTCCCTGTCACCGCCTCCGTCCGTGTCCCTGTCACGGTCCCGTCGGGGGGCTCAGGGGGTAGCAGTGGGCGCAGGGCAGGCTGCGGAGCTCTGGTCAGGCTGCCGAGGGAGGGCTGGTGCTGCCCTGCTTCGCGGGAGACTTCCAAACTGTCGCCCAGCTTTTTATTTTCAGCCTCGTAATTCCCAGTGTCGCAGTCTGCCAGCCCCGAGCCGGTGTGACGCCGAGCTGCCCTGCCGTGTGGGCTGGTGGAAAGGAGGTCCCAGCTGCAGGTGCCTCGGGCTGAGGCAGCAGTGGTGGTTTTACTTGGAGGCTGTTGACGTGACACTTGTTCTGTGCAGCTGCAACAGGCTGAGGAACGTGTCCCCGGCGTGTTGTGCCTGCGTCTCGGTAAAAACAGCCACCCTCACTGTGTGAAGATGCAGAAGAAATCAGGAAAGGGGGTAGTATTTGGAGCTGCGGGTCTTCTTGGCGTGGTTGTGGTTTGCCTCCATTGCAGTCGGGCAAAAAGCACGGTCCTGCCTAGAGGAAGATGGAAGTGATGGAATAGAATAACACTACTGTTGGCCTGGAGGTCTTGAGGGGTTTTGAGTCTGACACGACCCCTAAAGGTCAACACCATGTCCTCCAAAAAGTAGGCAATACAGCCAGGCTGCAGAGGTGGGATTTCTGCATCTTTACAGAGCGTACACATATGCTATGAAAAGATACATGTAGTCTTTCTTAATAACAACAAAGTCTTTTGTTTGATAAAGTTGGTAAATATCTCTGTAAATCGATTAAGCAGGTAGTGCTTCATGGAGAAAAGTGAACCAATAAATTGTTTTTATTAAATGCCTAACTCAGATACAAGGAAAGGGGAATGATTTGCTTCACAGAAAACTGCATTGGGAAATAAATGCAGCTCTTTTTGAAAAGGCCAGCAAACCTGCTGGAGGCTCCTCTTCACAAGATAATGCTCTTCTGCCTCACCCTCTGCAGCAATTTGCGTGTGTGTGTCTTGCTGAACAAAGACTGTAGAAATATTTCTATTTGTGCTTTATTACTGGAAAAACAAAATACACGAAGAGAACGTGCTCATCCAGTTTGAAAAAATACTTCCTATAGGTCATATTTACAGCTGTGGATAGAGGCTTGGCAAAGCACGTTTCTTTCTGTAAGAAGAAACAGCATTTAGTTTTCTGTTGAAATTCCATAGAAACCTGACTGAATTGGTCATCTAGGAGTCTCAACATATATATAATGCTCCCAGCATAAATAGGGCCTGACAAAGGACACTGTGTGTTGCTTTTTTTGTATGTTTTGCAATGAATAACAGATAAATCATTGTTAAAAGGCTGCAAGCAGACAGAAACTCACTATAAATTCATATACATGCTAGTGAACATCTGATTTTTCCTCAAAATCACTGTAGTGCTGGTGATAAATAAGGTTGTCAGATTGTCAGTTAAATCCACTTTTAAATCCAATTTTATGTCTAAACTTTTCTCTTTTCTTTTCTCTTTTCTTTTCTTTTCTTTTCTCTTTTCTTTTCTTTTCTTTTCTTTTCTTTTCTTTTCTTTTCTTTTCTTTTCTTTTCTTTTCTTTTCTTTTCTTTTCTTTTCTTT
>NC_048896.1:71345716-71363044 GCF_011077185.1 Oxyura jamaicensis | reverse complement strand
TTTCTTTTCTTTTCTTTTCTTTTCTTTTCTTTTCTTTTCTTTTCTTTCCTTTCCTTTCCTTTCCTTTCCTTTCCTTTCCTTTCCTTTCCTTTCCTTTCCTTTCCTCTTTTCTTTTTTCTAATTTTTTTTCTTTTCTGTAAGACCCTTGTCAAGGAAAGCTTTTACTGATTCCTCTGGACAACTGGAAATTTACCTCCTTGATTACATAAGATACTAAAACAATGTTGCCAAGTGCTGCCAAAGTCTCTATCCACATTGCAAAAAAAAGCAGCCCAGCAACAAAATTGGTAGCTTTATTCTTAATATTTTTATTTATTTATTTATTTTTTTTACTCTGGCTTGTGAATGATCAATGTCCTTTAAATACATATATATATATATATATATATAAGTCTTTTTTGAATGTATAGTAAGAATAGTATTTGGAAAAAAGATGATGAATAAAGTTCTATTATTTATTTCTATTACTTCAAGAAATTTTCCATTTTTCCAGCTTTTATTCTACAGAGTCTCAATGGTGAGCTAAACTTGTTTAACCATTTTATTATGCCACGGTCACTTCATCCAGATGTCTCCAAAATGTAGGAAATTCATAATTCCTTTATTTTGTAACAGTCACCATCACTTGCAAGATTACTCCAGGAGAAGCCTACTAGTCTCTACCCTTTGTCTCTTCACAACACCTGCAGGCAGAGTAACCTGGCCCTTTTCTTTCTTTCTTTGCTTTGGAAAATGAGGATATGGGCTCCATCCATTCATCTCATTTAGGGTAAATATGTTCTGTGTCACTAAAGCTGTTTCCATCTCCACACACCACCATTCTTATTTTGATAGAAGCAGGTCAGAAAAGGCTTCTGCAGCTTTTTAAGCTGAGAGTATGCTCTATATTTAAGGAATCCACTATTTCTTTCTGGATCATCACTTGTAATGTGCGCGACAGGGATGAAAAAGGAAGCAAGCCAGTCAGCTTTCCAGCTAGGGCATAAATTAAGCAGTATGCCAATACCATACTTTAAAGATTAGATGACACTCTACGTTGAGTTCCATTTTGATTTCAATGTATATTTTGAAACACATCAAAGTTCTGGTGGAATCAATAACAATTTATTATTTCTTTAATGTAAGACTACCTTTTGGCACAAGAGAAGGCAGAACTTCATTTTTAAAATATGGCAGAAAAGCATATCCATGAAGAACAAGTTGTTTCAGATGGAGAAAAAGCCTTGCAATGACAGCTGAAGTGTTGATCTAGTAAAAGAAATTTGTGACAGATTACAAGTCATAGGCCAAAAATACATAGTACTTCATAGTTCCCTTTAAAATTAATGCATGTATAAATGTATAAACACGGAAAATGAGGTCTGTAGGCTTGATGAATGCATTTCTAGTAAGGGAAAATGAGGTCTGTAGGTTTGAAGTTGTCACAAACTTGACACATAAAAAATGTAATCCATTTTTTTTTTTTTGTGTGTAATGCTATTAGTGTATACGAAGTAGTGCAATTTTCCTTCATGATATACTGTCAGAAAACAGGTGGCCAGTTTTCACACAATAGTGGAAGTGAATGTTAATACTGCTGCTTCTGTTCCAGCATTGTCTAGAAAGAAATTACATTCCATTGCTGATTTCCATCATGAGTCTTTTTCTATTTGAAATATATTGCAGCAACTGGAGGCTGTGTAATTATCTCAAACTCTCATAATACTTTAACCAATACTTTTTAGTTTAATATATAAAATACTCTCATGGTCTGGGAAATTTTAAATGAAATTTTATGAATAGGTAAATCAGAAATTTAAAAAGGTACAGGGAAGGAACCATTTTAGCTCAGATGAGCTAACAAATATTTTCTCTGCCTAAATGTAACGTCAAATTTAGAGATATAAATTCTAAAAGACAGAATGTGTTATGTTTCTATGAACTCCTACATAAAGAAAGGCATAATTACTACAGCAAGATTTTTACTCCCAGCTGAGTGACAGCAAATGATTTAGAGATCTCCAGCTCCTGGACTGCTATATCAGCTCATCCAAAATGGACTAACATACAGTCAGTAAGCCAGCAAAGTTATTCAGTATAAATATGTACTTACCAATGTCTGACTGCAAGATATAAAGAAGTATTTAGCTGCTCTTTGCTGTTGTGTTGTTTATATGTTGTTTTGTCATTAAGTGTTCTGTACCCCATTAGTCTAACTTAAAAAGTCTCTTGTGGAAACAGACTTGAGGTTTTCATTACAAAGTGTGTTTGACCTGTACAACTCAAGGTAAATTTATATTGTATGTATCTGTTATCATTGTGAAAGGCAAAACTTCTGCTTTCCTGGGGCAAGACATATTAGTAAAAGAAACCTCAGAATCCTGAAGTGGATATTTAAATGCACAGAACACGCCACAGAGCACATCAGATTATTCAGCCTCCGGTGTGCTTTATAGAACCCTGTGAAGGTATTTCTGTGGGTTACCACCTCAGTTGCTGTATCAGAGCCTGCTGTTCTGAGTGTGTAAACAAAGCACCGGAAAGCAAAATATAACCAAAGAGAAACAAACCAGACACAAAGACAGCATCAATTTCCTTTGCCTAAATTTCCTTTATACATTGTTAGATTCACATTCACAGCACTGGAGGGAAAAGACTTAGGGATGGATACATTATCCCATAGCATAGACCCAGACTCACACTCGCTTGCAGTAGAAATCTGCAAGGATAAGATTTATGGGATGCGTCCTATATCCCCTTGTGGTAGCATCGAATGGTCAGCATCAAACATGCTATGCCCAAAAGAAACGATCTCATCTGCAAGAAGGAACTGTGCTAGTTGGAAGCATCCAAATAGATGTCCACAGTGGTGCAATGCATGTATGGTCAGCTTTTCGTCTGTTTCATAGCTTGGCCTTGGAAAGTCAGTGCTGATAATATCAAGTGTGCCATAGGGAACATTCATTCTGGTAAATGAAAGTGAATATATCAGTACTTCTTAAGTACTTCTTAAAATCCACCCCATTATCCTTTTCTGAGAAGCAGGTAGGCATTGTTTATTTATTTATTTATTATAATAAGAGAGGGGAAGTTATTTCTTATCCTTTCCCAAAATAGGCTTCCCATGATTTGATTTGGACATAATAATAATGGAATAAATATAGGCAGAGACAGGGGCTGTGTGAGAAGACATCCTTGGGGACCTCTGCTGTCACTGATTATCGTCTCCTTCTGATTGTGTCATACACTTCTATAGTTGTCATCCTGGCTTCCAAATTCTCAAATGTAGAAGCTTTTTTTTTTTACCTTTTTAACTGATTTTAGGGTAACCTTGTGATTTAGAAAGATACGCATTTAAGGATTGCATATTTATTTGTACTACTACCTCTACAGGAGCGTTAACACGTGACACACTTCTAATGTCTTCCTGAACCTGCCAAGGGAATTGTTTTGTGACCTTACATAAGCACTTGCTGGCTGTTTTAATGTCATTTCTTTGCAATTTGAGCTATTCGCAGCAAAGCTGCTCTCCTGATATTCATCTGGGTAATGCCAGCCCCCCTGCAAGGGGATCCTGACATCACTAATAGTGCTAACCACAGTGCTCAGCCTTTTACAGGAGGTGTTCAACACTATGCAAGAGTGGGCCAAGATGTCTCTCATCTTGTAGGCCATTTCTTACAGAATTGCTAGTAACTAACTGTTGTACTCACAGGATCTTGTGTGCTACAGCAAGATATACAAGAAGAGCAAAGTAATACAAAAGCAAGCAGCTAAAGGAGGATATGAAAGTTCAGGTCTGCGTGTGCCTCTGTTGACAGTTAATCACAGCTGTGGAAACTATGAGGAAGGAGAACATCATGCTTGAAATAAACTCTCTGCTAGAAAACAAGGCAAAGATCCAATCTCTTGCCAGGCTACTTGGCATTCACGCTGGGTTCACTGCTGCCGTAAGGTTCTGCAGGCACCCTTTGATGTTTGTGAAGCTGCGACAAACACACAAACACCCATTGCTCAGCAGACAGAAAGGGAAAGAGCTGTGCTGGTAGTTTCAGTGTGGTATTCTGGCAAGCAGATTTGTCACAGAAGAGAAAAAGCACAGGAGCAAAAGCACTATTGGCACATAAATAAAATGGATCAGGAAGAGCATGGGCAACCAGATCTCCTCTTTGTGGCTAATCACAAGCTTATGCAAATATTTGATTAAAACCACAAAATAACAGAGGAAGAACAATATGCAGATGTTTACATTAGGTTGGTTTCTTGTGTGAGTGCAAACCATGAAAGAAAATGTGAAAAGGATCATAACAAATTAATAACATGGGTCTTTAAAATACAAAGCATGACCATTTAATCTTGCTAGTCAGCGATTGCTTTCACTTTCAAGAAATAGGTGCAAATGTAAGTTACATGGCTTTACACTGATGGCAATAGTATAATTGATTGCTACATTCCTCTGTTTTATGCTGACTTTAACATTTTTTATTTTAAAGATGTTATGACACTGTAAACGTGGAATAGCTGGATGGTGAAGTAGGCCCCTGAAGTTTAGATTAAAAACAGCTGCAGATATTTTCCCATTAGCATCTGTAAAAAGTTGATATCCAATTAGATAGATGTCTCTACGAGAATGGGAAGGGAGAATAGGGAGAGCCTCTGTCAAGATAAATGCTTTGAGGCAGCCAGCAACAAAAAACATTTGTAAGAGATTTAAATTTCCATATAGATAGCACCAAGAGCGAGGCTGGCAGGAATATTCAAATGGTAGTAAAGAGAAAAAATCCTAAAATGAAAATGCATCATCAATTTGAAATCCACCCAAAGCAGGCTAGACTCTGTCAGACAAAGCAGTAACCTGCTTGAGTCAGCAAGCAAGCAGGTGTCACTCTCTCTGTAGTATCATGGCAGTACAGCATGTACTGCAGTGTGGTAGGCTGCAGCCTAGAAACAGATCTGCATGCCTTCTTGTCTCACCCTGTTTTCACTGCACCCAGCTATGAGCAGAAAGCCACGTGAGAGAGAGAAAATAGTGCATGGTAGGGGAATTCTTGTGTCAAAAATGCTAAATAATCATTTAGCTGAGAAACTGCAGAGGCTTTGCAGAGAAGCAGGTGATTTACCTGATCATCAGAGGAATGCTTTATGACATTTCTCAGAAGAAATTGAAAATAAAATCAGCTGAAACTGGGTAAGTCATGACTTTGAAAATCTGAACTTGTGCATCCTCAGTGCAGTCAGAGTTTGACAGCTCAGTGTCTGAAGATTACACATTTTGACAGATAGCCTGATCCAGGACCACAGGAAGGGAGCAAGATTCTCCTCTGTGATAGATCTTTGCCATGTCTTCCCAGGTACTAAAAGGGCAATTACTGGGTTAACATTCAACTAAGAAAAAATTAAATTTCCTGTGCTTTTCAAAGTAATTTTGGTGACAATTGTATGCAAAGGATAGTTGTGTACACTGTACAAGTCGAAATAAGAGGGGCTAGCAGTTAAAAGCAATTGTTAAAGTGTCTTTAGCTACCAAAGTACACATCATTTAGTATGTGAGGAAGCTCATGCTTTCAAGACTCATGGAAAACCTTCTGGTTGGCACCGGTACAGGTGCTTGTCCAAATCCTCTTTTGAAAGTCTCAGGTCTTAGACTGTTAGGGTGATAATGAAATGTCCAACACCTCTGGCAACTGCTAGGTTTTGAAACTCATGACTAATCTAATTGTTTTAATGAAAAATGAAAATAACCTGCATAGTGGATTTTTTTTTTTTTTTTTTTGCTTTGTTTTGTTTTGATTCTTGATTGCCTTTAGAACTATAGGCAGTTTCACTGTAAAGGTTACACAGCCAGTGTCACAAGTGGGAAGTTACAGAACTGGCTCCCTGTTGAATTGTATAGGCTCTAATGCACACATGACAAACTGTCCATCTCAGACTTCTATCACACACCCACCACTTTTTGTGAGTTCCCAAATAAATCTCATTTTCATGATGCCATTGTGAAAACTTTCTTTTGATATATTCCACACCTCAGTAAAAAGAAAAGCTCAGAAAGAAATCCTAGATAAACTGAGTGTGACAGGCGTTTTTTGCTGTTGAAATTAGGAGCACAATAATACTACCCAGATTTTTTTTCAGTAGTTTTAAACCTGTCATATGAGTATGTAGTCAGTAAAATACAAACCAAGAACTCACTTCTGACAAAACGCAGTCCCAAATAACTTTATGCTGTAAATCAGTATTTTTGTGCAATAACCTGGCCTCTTGAATTACCTGCTTTCTTTCTGCCCTCTCTAAAGCATGCTGGTATGGAACAATTAAAAATAATGATGAAGGGTAGAGGGACATTCTCATGTAACTTCTAAAATAATGTAATTAGTAAATGAGTAATATGATTATGTATAGCCTATGTTGGATGTGCAGGATATGGTATTTTATTTTCCAATGTAGTAAAAAGTCTGTCTTGATTATATATTTAGCTCTGCAGAATCACAGGGAAGAGAGCTACAAGACTACCTAGATAGAAAGGCAGTCATAATGCATTTAGAAGAAGATTCAGATGATTTTTATTTCAGGAGTTTATGAACAATTCATGTAAGAAACTAAAACATCCCACATTCAGTTTAAAAGTACCCATTTGTTTGAACACATTTGCATATACATAGTTGCCCAGAGCTAATATTTACTATGATAGAACAGCATTATTTTGGATAGATTGATCTGTCATGCTGATATAATTGTGAGCATTTACAACGCATATGTGCTTTTATGTAGGTAATAAATACATACAAGTTTGAGGAATGAGGTCATTGGCTGTGTACTCAAAGCCTTGTAACATCAGCCGCTTATGAAATATTCTAACCATGTGCATTTATGAAATAGTTTTCCTGAAGAGTGTACTCAGCTAATGTTTTGCATGACCTTTAAACTAAATAATGTCCTTGTACTGGGTTCGTTACAGAATGAAAAAATGCTCCATGGTAGGAGCCTCTAAAGGCTTTGAAAGGCTCTAATGTAGAAAGAGGGAATGTAACATGACAGATGCCCATTCTTCTGTGTTAGGGAGGTGAGAATTCATGTTTTATTTTTGAGATGTTTGATGTGCCAGAAAATCTCTATCAGTCTGGGTAATCAACAGTGTAACAAACGATTTGGCTCATTCTCCTTTGCTCCCTTTTTATTTCTGTATCTTTGCGCTATAACAATTACATGCTATTTCTGGGTTTCAGAAACATAACTTGTTACACGATTAGGCTGTTAAATCTCTGTATGTCCTTTACTGCTTTGTTTATATCTAAATAGGCCAAATTCATTTCAGATATACTCTGATGAAGGCAGTGGAATGAAAAGAGATGAAATAAGCATTGGCTGACCAGTGGATATTTAGAAAGGTGTGCAAAGAGCCAGCTATATGTCTTCCATTAGTCTAAAATAATGCCTGCTATCTTACTGGATGACTTGGCAGAAACAAGATGATCACAACTCACACTTAACAAGCACTTCAGACAAGTGGCTGTACTTATGTATCTATCCCCAGGGGTAGCAGTTTATCTACTCTAAATCTGAATTTAGCCAAGTGTGTCAGTTTAACATATGAGAGCTCAGGGGTAAAGATGGGCTTACTGTTTCTGTACAGATGGCATCAGTCAAGGGTGGAAGCTTGGTAGAGTTCTTGGCATTGAAGCTGAAACGGCCAAGCATTATCTCTGCCTATGCATATGATAACTCTTCCCCAGAACTAAGAAACTGTAGCTTTTAAATAGTGTTGGAAATATATAAGATGCTTTCTGATCCTCTGCAGACTAAACTGACCAAATTTTTGGTATCACATTTGATCCTTTTTCTCCTTGGATCTCTAAATGTTCTCATGGACATTAATGGTCCTGAGTGGGTCTGCAAAGTTTATTTATTTATTTTTTAATCAGGAGTGAGGAAGTGTTTTTTTGTTTTGTTTTGTGGATGTTTTATTTTTGTTTGTTTATTTGTTTGTTTTACTATGACTGAGGAGTTGAATCTTTTTTTTTTTTTTTTTTTTTTTTTTTTGACAGGAAGCAGTTACAGACTTCTGAAAACAGGATTTCCTCATTTTCTGCAGTGGTTTTTGACATAAATGCTGCAAAGGTCACAAACTTGTGAAGTGCATATTGTGTGCATTATGTGTTCAGGATATGCTCTGCATCAAAATTGCATTGATGCTTTCCCATCACCTACAGTGAGTGACTTCCCTGTTGTAGAGATCACTAGGACTACAGCCACAGTGCTCCAGTGCAACATCTCTCTGTGAGTCACAGCTTAATGGCATTACAAGGTCTGCAACAGCTGCTGCTGAGATATATCTGTGAGTCATCTGAAATCCTACTATGAATAAAGCTCTAATCCAGCATCATAGCTTGTTCTGCTGGCCAAAGAAAAATGCTAAATATAAATAAATCAGTAACAGAATGCAAACAGAGTGGAAGGTTGGTAAGATTTTGGAGAAGCAAAAAGACTCCATTACCCCAGAAAAGGAAAAATGAAGGGGAAATGCAAAAAAAAACATTTTCCTCTAAGTGTTGCTTTTTTTTTTTTTTTTTTTTTTTTGTTCTCTAGAGGTACCAACGACCATTTAGACACCATGAGACTAATCTCATGTTTATTTGAGAGAAAAGAATCAGAAAATGTAGATTACTAATTGAAATGACTTACTATTACATTAGATGTTTGGAGATTAAAAGCAGATTATTCAGATTTTGAAATACAATATTCATCATGAGTGAAGTTTAACTAGCCCATCTACTGCCAGCTGCAAAAGTTCCATCAAGTTCAGTAATGCCAGCTTTCATTTTATGTCTCTTACCAAGTTGATTCGACACAGATATATATGTATATATACACAGATAAAATGACTAACTTCCAATAATCCAAAAACATACTGCTTTATACATTTTCTTTTTATACCTCAAACATTAGCCTGCTGAAGAGGAGGCTCTTCTCAGGGGAATACTTGCTGTGTGCTGAAGTCCATCGAGATCACTTTCACTATCACTTCATTTTCCCTGCAGTGCTCTGAGATGAAACAAATTCAGCGTTTGTGAACATAAAGATCAAAATTAATAGACTGAATGAGGTTTGTGCAATGTCTCAGTTTTAATAAGCTTTGTTGTTGCTTTAAAACCTGCTGAGATAGTAATCTGTTTATGTTTCAGCAACACTAGGCACGGCTGCAGTCTGCTTAGGGCCCAGAGAACAAAAAGGTCTTGAAGAAAATGGAAGTCTTTGCTGAGCTGATTTTAGGATAAACTCTACATTTTTCCAGATAAATGCAAGAAAAACAGGAAGGAAAATGATTTTCAGCTAAACTGAATGCTCGTCTTCGAATGGAGAGATGGAAAAGTAAAGGCTTTGCACCTCCAGTACAGAAGAACAGTATGAACTCCATTGACAGCGTCCCGTTTTTATTGACTTGTTTTCTTCATTAAACTGAAAGCAGACATGAATTTAGCTCCAGATAATTCTTCTCATTTCCTCTAGTGATTTCCACAATTGTCTCTTTACCAGTAAAATACAGCTGATAATAGCTTTTGGTAATATTTATAAAATTCTTAGTTTAGAACAGATGAAAAGTACTACACATTTTCCATTCTACTCTAGTAAAGGGCAATATAAAAAGCTAACTGAAACAAGTGTTTAAAATAGCAGTTTACAAAAATGCATATTATTTTACACTCGTGCTAAGCACTCATATATATTTATGGAGAACCATGCTAGCTGTGGAGTTCGGTTTACTCTAATGATTGGTAACATTTCATCATTACTCAATGTGCAGTGATGAAACAGCAACAGCCTCATAAATCAAAGCAATGACTCAGCATCCAGCACACAACCCCTGCCTTACTTTTCTTTCCCAAATAAAATGTGGCAGTGAAAAGAAATGGATTCCTTTCTCCCATAGAGGAGGAGCAAGGAGGAACAGAAACCTGTTCATGCTGCTGCAGACTCGTTCCCCTGGTCTCAGTTCTCTGTCTGAGAGTGGCCAGTAGCTTTGCTTGTGTCACTTCTGCACTGTCTTCCTCCTCCTGACGGGAGCTCTGTGTTGCTGCCTGGGAGAAAACTGTATCCCTTGCTGCAATTGGCATGTTGAGGTGTCAGATGCATTTGGGCACAGGCCACCCATGGGCAGGAAAGTCTAAAAGGGGAAGCTGCAGAGTCATGCAAATGCACTGCATGGTACAAGGATATCAACCATGTCAGTCAGTGCTAAGCACCACTGCTTCACGAAATGTTTGCTTGCACAGAGGCTGACACAAAGGTTCCAAAAGCTGGACTCCTTTTTTCATGCATGAAGAGTCGAGATAAAACCAAGAAGACATACACAGTAATTGGAAAATCTGATGAGTGCATGATAATATTTTCTTCACGGGGCTTTGTGATTAAATAATTCTGGGGATGGGGATGTTGTCAATGAAAAAGCACCTATTACAAACTGCATTTGACAGGAAATAAAATTCATATTATTGGTTGAAGTCCCTGCCTTTGTTCACATAGTAGAGAATAAATGAAGTGGCCATAAATTTATCCTTACAATCTCTGACCCAAATAGTGATTTAGTATGCTTTATAATAAATATATTTTATTTATTTATCATTTTAGTATGCTTAATATATATTTAGTATGCTTATTATTTTTATATCTGTAAAATGAGAATTTGGTTTTAATTCTGTGCAGGAAAACCTTGGTTTCTATGGAAGACAAACGACTGATTTTAATACCACACCATTTCTGAAAAAAAGTCTAAATGCAAGATAAAAGGAAAAAAAAAATCTTAGCAGGCCACAATCATCTCATTATAATACATAATAATGGAACAATAATAATAATAATAAAAAACAAACAACCAATAATGAGTGGTCATTTATGAAACTAAAGTAGGACATTCATTCATAGCATAACGGAGAATAGTGGGAACCCCATGAGATGCTGGTAATCTCCTTATCTCCTTTACAAGAATTAGTATAGGACACTCATTCATTCCCCATTCTGCAACACTTATGAATTATTCATTATCCTGTCTGGGGAGATAAATGCTGCATGCTATAGGAGCTCATGCTATGGTATTTATTAATTTAGCTCAATATTTGACAATCTTCAAGTTTGCTTTTCCAGAATGCCAAACATTATTGTTTAGTTCCCATATTTTGCTTCTTATCACTGAGTTTACAAGAACCACCCCCATCTGTGTTTCTACTTGACAAGTTTTCTGAAATGAATCAATTAAAAATGTTCAGTGTTGTAAAAATGTATTATAGACATTCTGTCTTAGATATTAACAGTCTGTCAGTGACCAAATAAGCACAGCTTATCTGGACTCTTCTCATGCTCTTCTCATGCTCTTCTCATGCCTTTGAAGACTTTGATTATGGTCCAAACTTTAGTTTTGGTCCAGGTCTTTTGTTGACATTGGTACAACATTCAAACTGTTAGGTGTCCATGAACTGATATAAATCAATACATTTGATGGAATCAATACATTTGTCTGGAAAAGTATTGAACAAATCCTCATTAGCCATTTTGCTGAAAAAAAGTTTGGCTGATTTTGTACTTGCTGGAGTACCATGCAATGTCTTCTGGCACAGATTGCTGCTACCCTGTGCTTTTCTCAGGGCTGCAGTCCTTGCAGCTCTGTGCTTTTGCAGACTTCAGAAGAATGTGTCTAGCATTCCTTCTGGCCCATGGCTTTTATAGATCCATTTCTGCTCATATTTCACCATTGGTATATAGGTTCAAAACCAGTATTTACATGGTTAAAGTGAAAATGTCACTGCTCTGGTGAGTGCCTTTCTTAACTGAAATTGTGACTGGGTTATAGTGGGAGCAAAAGGGATGCAATGAAGAACTTCCTTCTGTATTATACAGTGAAATGGGACATGACCCCTACCTGATGCAATTGTTAATTTTGCAACCCTTTATGCCTGCAGCAGAGAGCAAAGTGGCCAAAGAGCAACTTTGCTGTGTTGGGAACTCCACCATTTCACTGCAGCCTTGCAATTGCACTGCCTGCCTGAAGCTGCAGTGGGCTGAATAAACGCCCTTGTCAGCACACTGACAAAACACCAGTGGTTTTCCAAGGCACTCACTTTCTAGGAAAAAAAAGATGTCCTTTTCATCCCCCCCTGCCCCTCCCCGAAATGTTTCTCATTCTCTGTGTGTGCTTAATCTGTCGTTGCTCTTGTGCTGAAAGACCTGAGGTTTTGCTCAATGTGACACGAAACCTGTCTCTGGGAAAACATGGTGAGCTACCTGTCAGAAATAATTTCCTGGCAGCATCATGACGTGAATGCAACCAATTGTTCTGAAAATATATGGACATACATACTGGCTGGTAATGTTGCTACGGATCTAACCATGTAACAGTACTCAGTTTCTAACTGATGATCCCCCTGAAAACAGGCTAGAATCAGCAAAACAATAGGATATATGCAAGAACCTGTTTTAGTGATCAGAGATGACTATTGCATTAATAGGAGATAAACACAGTTTCTCCACAGGCCTTGTGCTTAGGGAAGGTTAGCTGCCACCCTAGTGAACATTTTACACACACTGGTACAGTCCCTGTCAGGCCTCCACATCCCTATTTCCAGGCTAAAATCTTTCTGAAAGTTTTGTCTATCTCAGTATGATAAAAAGAGCAAATGGTGAGCCCTCAAAATACCGTCTAAAATGGATTTTTTATATATGTATATGTGTGTGTGAGGAGGGACTAGAGATAGGCCTATATTTCTTGATGAAAACAGAGAAGGAAGAATTCAGGTGTTGATCATTAGTGGTAAAAGACAAACCAAATGCAGCTTCAATTAAAATGTATTTTATCAGAGATACACCTTGTAAGAATTACAAAAATATTCTGAATTCTATATAAAACTGTGGTACTAGAATTGTACATTATTGTCTGTAAATTCTCATTTCTGTGGAGGAAAGAAGGGGAGTGACCCATGCTTTAATACAATGATAGATTTTCCCTTCATGTTTATGAGTAGGTCTTGAATTCTCATCCTGGGTTTTACATCATTATATTTCCTCTTGACCTGAATCTTCCTTGCACACTTTGGTTTTATGACACCATTAAGTTCATTTGGCAATGGAGTTACAGAGTTATTTTAATACTGATTACTTCTCTTTTATGTATTTTCACAGTGTGAGATAGAGACTGGAAAGAAAACAAAATTAAATCAGCCATAGAAGTCCTAATATTTGCCTAATGTTTAACTTTGTTTAGCCTAGCAACTTTCCACGGTAAGATATTCTGGCGGTCAGTGCTGGACCTGCTTGGAAAAGTATGAGCTACCAGTTAGGTGACATATTAACAAAACTACCTTAAGAATGCAATAGTGCAAGAATACGTAGGATCAGGCTTCATTTAGCTTAGGATTTATGAATTTTTGTCAAACTTTATTTTTTATAGAAAATATTCTGAAATATTTTATATAGAAATATTCTTAGGCTTGATTACTTGATTACTTTTCCCTACTAGAACACCAGCACTGTGCTGTATGTGTTTTCTGCAGAACTGCATTACTTCCGTTACCGCTCTTTGTCTTTCCCTTCCGTCCTTGAGGGATATTGAGTGCACTCCCTGCATTAAACGTTTTTAAGAGGAAGTTAATCATGAATTTTCTAACCTTGCCAAATTTTTATTTGTCTGTGTTTTCTCTTTTTATCTGTTGCTGTTTGTTGGTTAAGTTTAATTAACTCACCTTATGGAATAGTTCTCAAATTATTTCTGCTGGCAGGCATAATAATTCATTAATTAGAAGAGCTTAAAGACATTTACTTCACCTTTAATAGTAGAAGTTATACTAGTTTCTTTCTTTGCCGTTATAGGCCACATGTTCCAACACAATGAGAACTCTTGTATTCTGTTTTTAGGAAAACATTTTTTTTTTCCCCAACTCTTTACATTTGAATGACCCAGAGCACCAGAAGAAAAGCTGGTCAAATGTGTCAGAATTTTTGCTTGGACAGCTGATTCTATTTTATCTTCTTCTTCTTCTTCTTATTATTTCGGAGGACAGTTAAAGTTTTAAAAATGCTTCATCTTTATTTTCTCATTTCCTGTTGCTATTTTATAATGGAGCTTTTCTTTCCTCCATTTTTTTTTCTACTTTTCATGAGTTCCTTCTTTCTTGAGATATACTATGCTATATTACATAATATACCCTATACCAGATGAGGAAAAAAAAAAGGTAAGTGAAAAATAAAATTCTCAGTCTAGAAATTCAAGAACTGAACTTCAAGGGTAGTGATTTTGCCTTATCTCCTGGCTTTGCCTATGTTGCTTTTTTATGCCTTGAGAAGCAAAGATAATGTGATAACATTAGAGCTTGTCTCCCAAACATAATGGTAGTAGCCATAACACTGAAATTTTGTTCTGCTTCAGGCATTATTTTTTTTTTAACTAACTGCCAAGTGACCTTAGTAAAGCAATATTGTGAAAGGAGCGGGGATCTGGTTGCGTCAAGATTGACTGAATGAGCTCTGCACTCACACTTCTAGTCTGAAACATTTGCTGGTTCTCCTCTCCTTGGATCCCATCTTGATGTCCCCCTCTTGCTCTGATCTTAGCATTTCAAAACCTCGTACATCTTTGAGCATCCAACATAAACAATTTTGGATAGAGACAGTAAAAACTAAATCTGAGGTTTTCTCCTCCCCTCCCATTTTAAAAAATAAATTCTCTTCCCCTTTCCTGTACTTTAAAGTGTCTAGCAGATGATTATTTCACTGCCTTGAATTTTGAAAGGGAATAGCATATAATTTAAATTCTATTGTACATTGTTCTATCAAAAGATAGAACAATCTTCAGTTTAATTTGGCAATTGTCAGTATAAAATAAAAGAAAAAAAATATTTTTAGACAGTATATATATATTTTTTCTTTTAAATAATAGCTTATGTGTCATGACAGGAGAGTAATATTAGACTTACTCTTCTATTTTTGGCTGGCTAGTTTCTAAAAATATGGCACACTCTCCTGACAATATGATCAAGAATCGCAGTTACATTTTAATGCCACCATTGAAAATATGCAGGGGTTTCTTCTGCGTGAGGAAACCTACCCTGTAGGTACTGGGTAGTGATGCAAAAAACAGCTTCCATGGATAAATGGTAAGCATGTATAAGAGCAGAAGATGTTCTCAGTGTTGCTGAGGTCCAGCAGAAGAGGAATAAAGCAGATGCAGACATGGATCACACAGGCTTCTCTGGAATTAGAAGAGGACACTTTCATTCAGCTGCTTACCAGGTCAGCTTCCTGCTAAGCCATTACAGAAATGCTGAGACTTCTTTCTTTATTTTGTTTGCTGGAGGAGTGGTAGAATTTATCTTCGGTCTCCAAACTTTTCCCATCTTTGTGTACTGCATGCAGCACAGGACACATTGCCCCACTGCAGAGTTAATTTGAATGAATCTGTCTTCTTGGTTAAATCAGCAAAGGTGAGAATATCTATGAAGAAAATGGTTTTTGAGCTCTTGTATCCACCTTAGTGATAGAGTGGCTACTACAAATGTTGCAAGCTCTGGGAACCAGCCTGTACTGCAGTCTCTTTCTCTGTTGGGTCCCACATAGGGAACAGGGGAAAAAAGTTTAAATGTTTTGGCTGTACACTCATTCTCTCACTTCCCTTAGGTCTTTTCTGTTCAGTATCCCACATTTGGTAGCATGTTTGGAGGTTATTACTGTTATTAATTTTCATCCAGAGTAATTTTACTAGCTCTGGTTTTCTGATAAAAAATATGGCATTACATCCTTTCAGGCAGAACAGAAAGTTTTACCTTTATCTCCTACTTCCAGAGTAAGTGACTCAGAGCTATAAGTTGGTAGGCACTCCTCCCTCACAGCCTCTTTCATTGTTCTAAAAGAAACTAGCTGCCACCACTTCTTTGTTTAGAAAGCCTTATCCTGGTGAACATTAGATGTGCTATGAGACTAAATCTTTTTGTGACTATCTGCCTTCTCAAGGGTCTTGGTAAGAGGATGTACAGTTTTGTGCTCACTCACATTTAGGAAAGGTACAAACACAGAATTGCTCAGCTATCAAAATCAAGTTGTGTCTGTGTGCTTGCAGAAGTAGGACTGACAAGTGCTTCAGCAAATCTGATGCCCTGTACTACAATCCCTGTTGTGTCTGGTATGTCCAAGGTGAGACTGCATCCAAGTGGTGGATCCAGCTGAGATTTTAGGCTTCACTTCAGAAGTGTAGTTGGAAAATAGAGAGAAGGTTACATCTTTTTCCTGGGCAGTTAGGCTCTAGGTTGGCTTAGTCATGACCTAGCCTGCAGTTTGGATGTTGCATGCCTAAGCCCACTGAAAAGAAAAAGTCTTCATTAACATTACATCTTTCTGTAAAAACTTTCAGCTTAAAGTAATTAGGACACATTTTATTTATAGAATATATATTATTAAGAAATAGGTTTACTGAATATTTCAGCTAGGGCTTAACATATCTTTTCTTAATACCTACAGACTGGAAGAACTGAAATTTCTATAATTCCAGATGGAAAGCAAAGATTTTCAATTTCTCATGCTATTTCCATGGTTGTAGAGCAGAGCAGAATTTTTAATCAAATAATGCATTCCTTTCCTAGTGATTTGGTCCATCCTGAGATATTTAACTCACATATATCTACTCACGGGTAGAATATTTATTTTGTTACAGACTATGCTGACCTACTCACCTGTTCAATGTCTGCTCAATGTGCAGTGACCACCACAATTCATCCTGATTCTGCAGTCGTTATGCATTCCAAACCCCTGTTATGTGAATTAGCTAAAAGCAAGTTAGGATTATATGGGTTGGGGCCAGAGTGACACCACCCTTACCTTCTGAGCCAGTACTAATTTCTATCACATTCAATACAACAGTCAACTTTTAAGACACTGGAGTAATCTGTGTAATTTGCTTCCAGTATAATCAATAAGTACAGTTACTAGAAGTTCAGTTTTATGTATTGCTTTAACTTTCTACTTTAGCTGTTTCATTTTAATCACCCAGTTATCCTTTCTTGGCATCACGCTCACACTTCCTCCTCCTCCCTTTCCCTGAAGAGAGCTATATTTAAGTATTAAATTAGCATTAAGTGAAGAATAATTTGAAATGTCTAGGAAATTAGATTTTAAACACTGATCTAAGATGTTCCCTTTATGTCAGGTATTAAACACTTTACCTGAAACAATTCTGTGCCATCTTGTATCATATGCCACCCTGGATTACTGTGTTGAATGTATGGTCATTAAAAACATGATGATGGGAGAAAGAATAATGCTTCTTAATGCTTTTATTTATTTATTTATTTATTTATTTATTTATTTATTTATTTATTT
>NC_048896.1:71329692-71345706 GCF_011077185.1 Oxyura jamaicensis | reverse complement strand
TTTATTTATTTATTTATTTATTTATTTATTTATTTATTTATTTATTTATTTTTCTTCTGTCAGTTCTGTGACCAACATGATATAGGAAATGCAGTCTTCTCTGCAGAAGAACAGAGGTTACCATGGGTCTGTTGTCAGCCTTGTGTTATTGTCTA
Source organism: Oxyura jamaicensis (assembly GCF_011077185.1). NCBI lineage: Eukaryota > Metazoa > Chordata > Aves > Anseriformes > Anatidae > Oxyura > Oxyura jamaicensis. Next base: position 71,345,551 of record NC_048896.1, on the reverse strand, counting down.
TGGTATATATCTCTTTTCTCATTATCCACAACCAAAGTGGAACTTTAGATTTAACATTGTTAGTTTTAATGTACTTACTTTCCTTTTTTTCTCCTTGTTTCTCCTCCATTTATTTACTTGGGAGGAGAATTTATGCTTGCAACGTGATGGTGGTGGGTATGTTGTAGGAAGAAGGTCTGAGCCAGCCAAAGGGCAATGAAAAGCGTTACCATTAACCTGACCCAGATCTGAAGTATGGCATTTTCCACAACTTGTCAGAAAGATCTGAGCAAAAGAGTTGACATGTTTTCCTTCAGTTTAGACTACTTTTCTAGTCTAGCTGTTCATGATAGCTATTTTTATGTGTTTAGCAGCACAATGCCACAGCTAGGTCTTTACCAGAGGAAAACAGAGAGCCTTGAAGGAGCAGGTGCTAAAAATTTCTACCACTCAGTAAGATTCACTGACTAGGAACATGCCACCTGGCTAAGTAATTATGCAGTATGATCCACCTGTAGTTTGAGATTTTTTTTTTTTTCTTCAACCTAAAGTTCATCTGGCTTCAAGCTAAAGGTCATTCAAGCTAAAGGCTGTCAAACAAAGATGTCAGGACTTTCAACATAGCTGTGGTCTGAGTGTGATCTGCTGATTAGTTTATAAGACAAAACAAAGCTTTTGCACCTGTTTTCTTCCATACCTCTACTATGATCACACTGAGGCAACCAGTGCTTTCAGGGGTCCACAATGAGACCTGGATATGGGCACTTTTGTAACTGCAGATGGGAAAAAGTATAAATTTATATTAGATAGAAGTTGAAAGAAATTAACCGGTGATAGAAGGTCATTACTCTAGGTGATCCTGCTTGGCAAGGGGTTTGGACTAGGGGATCTTCAGAGCTGCCTTCCAAACTTGGCCATTCTGTGATTCTGTGAAGGTTTCCTGCTTTGAATCTTCATGCTATTTCTTTTTTTCCTTTCCTTTTGCTTTTTAATACATATACATATATTTTGAATAGGCTACATTTACCAGGCCAGCAGGAGGAATTAAGAGCTATTACAAGGTTTAAACATTTCCAAAGTTTTCTAGAGTCAGCAGAAGTCCATATTTGCCATATACTATTACAATCTGAAAACTGAAGTCTTGGTCAAACATTCTACCAGTTTGCAGCAGATTAAACAACTGCATTGATGTGAAATAATTTTGTTTCTCAGCAACTCCCATTTTCCAGTTTCTAGCTATGTTGTTTACAGTAGATGCTCTCTGGAGCAGGCTCCTTTTGCTCTGTTGGTGGCCAGAAACATGCACCGTGAGCCAGCCTAAAAGTTCTACCTCTTTACTCTCGGTTACAGTCTAATGGCACCTTCCAAACAAACTCCACACCAGACTGGGAGCAGTTTACTTTCAAAACATGAGGAGCAGAACTTGAACTCAGATTGCATCCTAAAGAAGTGGGTTTCACCCTCAGGCAGAAGCTTCCTGGCTCATATCTGAAACAAAAGGGCACACTGAGTTGTGTGAAACCTGCATCCCTTAGTACTGCATTTCTTCAAAATTCACAGTGCATTTAGTAAACTTCCTGATGAACAAAGTGTAAGAGTAGCCTGGCGTATTCAATAAAAGCTTTATACCAAATGGTGGCAATGATGAAGGCATTAAATTGTAATATTATTCAAAGGTTAGTAAAAGTGTCAAACAGAGCTTTTAATTATTCGGTATACACTAGGTAGGAAATAGGGAAAGAGTTGAAGGAGCTTTTATTTTCTCTCTCAACTTTTTTTTTTTTTTTTTTTTTGATATGCCAAAAAATAGGAGAGAAAAAGCAATATGTTGTGATTCATTATGTTGTTCTTTTTGAGCAGCTGCAGAGAAAATAATCTGGTCGCCAACTTTCAGAGCAAATCTATGGTGTAGCCCAAATTAATTAATATGGGTACCACTAATTCAGTACTGACAAAGATTTTTCATTACATTATATAGTATGAAGTTTTGAATTTTCAGAGTGTGGACCGCATTCAAGGAAATGCTTCTATTTCCAATCTCCAGTGAATGGTTTTCCTCTTACGCATAATTCAGCATATCCCCTTGATAGCCACAAGAAAAGATTAGATGTAATAACATTAGAAAAAGAAATGCATTTTTCTTTTAAACTTTTATTGGGGAAAAAAGGAGTATGCTGTCTACAACCACACATATGCGCGTTTATATAATTTCCTTCTCTCTTTTCATCTGCTTTATCCCCTTATGCTTAACAGGAAAAAGAAGGAAAGAATACATAGCTAACCATCTCTTTCTGCAGCTTGGAAATATCTTTTGTAAAGGAACTTCGCACACACAAAAATAATATTCTGATTTTGCTTTTTAATTGGTGTATTAAGTGCGCTTAAGAAAAAAATAGTGTGTTTTTTTTTTTTTTTTTTTTTTTTGTGGTTGGACCTTGAGGGTGTCATTTAACCCAGTTCAGTGATTCTATGATTCTATGAAAGACTGCTACAGGTAGTCTTGTTGTCAATTTAAGTCATTACAATATTGTGCTCACTTAAATTTCAGCAGGTTTATTTGGGCCCCTCACCATGTTTGTCATTTGCATGGCTAAGAAACAGAAGCCTTGCGTGTTCTGCTGTGTGGTAAAACACTTTGCCACTTTGGCTAAACACACAATAATGCACTTAAGAGCAGTGCCGTGCCTTGCTAATGCTGTATCTTGCCTCTTAGAGGACTGTTTTTCACTGTGGGCTTGGAGAGTATGGAAAACACTTGTGCACATCATAGCAATTACATTGCTTTATACAAAAATACCTTTCCCACTTCAGTTCCCCATTCCTTTCTGAGAGGTTTCTAGGTCAGATATTGTTATTTAAGAGTGAAATCTCTCTGTCACCCATAGCTCAAGCAACTTTTTTTTTTTTTTTTTTTTTTTTTTTTCAGGGAATGTGCTGGAAATTGCAGTGGAGGAATTAATCTTCCTATAAAACTACAAAACAACTGCAGTCCCAGAATAGCAATGAGCTCCAGGAAGCCCTTTCTCAGTTACCAGAATTACTTTCATTCCTGCGTGAGTTTATTGCCATGTGCCATCTCATGCCCCAGAGATGCTGCCTATGTAGCACAGAGAGTCCTTCTTTGACTGGGGACTAAGCTTCAACATAAAATAATAAAGTAAGGCAGTTTTTCTGTTGTTGTTATTTAAAAAACAAAACAAACAAACAACAAAAAAGATGCATTCCATTCATTATCTATCCATCATAAGGATAGATATGCAAAATCCTATCAGCAGCTTATCATGGCTGTGTGGTTTCTGGTGGAAAAATAAATACTTAATTTATATGGAATAAAGTGCTTTTCTCCAGTTATCATTCTACTCCAGGCTTTCATGTCACAGATTGTCTGGCAGACTCTTACTATTGTTTCCTCCTGCAGCTTCTGGAAATTATCTTCTCTTCATTAAAGAGAAATATGCCCAAAGCAGAGATGGATTTTATTTGTAGTATTCCATTGTATTTCTCCATTTTACCGTTAGCTGATTTTTAGCTCTCACTCCGTTTCACTTGTATGAACATCATTTATGCCAAGACTTGTGCAGTGCACCAGGTGATTGTTGATATGCCCTGAAATCTGTGTCCTCCTAATGTATTTGTATTGTTATATCTTTCATAAGCTCACTAGGTCTGAATCACAGCCCTGACTGCACATTTCAATAGTGCAAACCTGGCTGCACACATGGAGCTAAAGGAGTTTAGACAGCAGGTCTTGGAGAGGTAGGTCTGACATGAAGGATGCACAAAAAGCCAATACTAATACTGCCTAAATGGCCTTGCCCGTCTTCTTTGTTAGAATTCATTTGTTCAGGCTATCCTGAAATCCACTATTTGATTAAGGAAGAAAAATATCCAAGAAAACTGCTTTTGACTTTAAGTTTGATCATCCATCTGATGAAAGGGAACAGCAGGCATTTGGATATGAACTTGCTGGCTAGTCAATGCTTTTTCCCCTTCTCCAGTCTTTCATCTTGGTATCTGAAAAAGCAGCAGCTCCCTTCCTCCAAGGCTGCTCTCCTAGTGCCAGATGGCTCGTCCCTCCTCTCTGGCTAACATGCCACCTTGGAGACACGGCATCTCCACCTGCCCAGGGACTAGGTCTTGGACACGAGCCTGTGAACTGCAGGAGATTTGACTATGGTTCAAATGGTTATCACTAAAAATAATCTCCTTTTCTTCTTTCTTTTTCTCTTTTTTCCTTATTTTTTCTTTTTCCTTTTTTTTTTTTTCTTTTTTTCCTTGTTCTCTTTTTTATTTTTATTTTTCCTTTTTCTGTTTTTTATTTATTTTTATTTTTATTTTTTTTCTACCAACATCACTGCAGAACACATTTCCTTTAGAGCTGGGGAAGAACACATTGAACACATTGAACACATGAAGCCTGATGAAGTAGGTAGCCTCTACCTAGCATCCTTTATTTGGTGAAAGATTTCACCTATGAAGGTACCATTGCTGCCTGTTTTCCTCCCAACACTGGAACTTGAAAACAGTTTCAGAAATTAGTTTCCTGCCTCTCCATCACTTCCCACCCCACCACAGAAATGTGTATTTTATTTTTTTTTCAGTTACTTTCTTCAGGGGCTGTGATTTTAGTTGCTTCCTGTGCACACAGTATTATGTCTTGTGATTTATTACCTTGCTTACGGGTGTTTAGAGTCTGGAAGCCTCCTGTAAAAAGTGATTTGTAAATATGTCCTCCATCTCAGATGGTGAGTAAGAGAGGGCTCTAGCACTTCACTGCCTGCTGCTCTGAAAAATTATAAAGGTAGGAAATAAAACATCTGTCCAAAGAAATCTGTTCTCTGTTGGAAGAGCTTAAAAGGGAATTAAAATTAATAGCAACAGTGAAACATATATACACACATACAGTTAACAGTAAGGTTACCAACTGCTTAAACAACAGATGCCAGACCAAATCTCCCCTTACTTTTGAGAGAGCAGAAGGGACTGACAATGCCCGATGCTAGGAGGATGGCTCAGGCCATTCTTCTCAGTTCCTGTGTCCATTCCAAACCATCAGCTGATGTTTCTCTCTACTCAAAGCAAGTAATGGAAATGTAATGGAGCCATCCCATGTGAGATGTGGTAGGAAATACAGTCCCTTTTTAATCTAGTTTTCTGTAACTTTGATGGCGTTGACTCTGCAACTATCCGTATTTTTTTTTTCCTACGTTTCCTAGATTTAATTTCTCCAATAACTGAGGAAACCAACACTGCCATAGAAAAATCACATTGAATCTATGTGTTGAATGTTTTAGATTGAATACAAAAATCTTTTGACTGTTGCTGGGTGAGACAACAGCTTGTCACTCTGCTTGCTGAGCAGCCATACAAAGAGAACAAGATGAGCTTCTGCTAACAGATGAAGGCTGGAGAATCTGGTGATCTCTGGCTTCAACAGGCTCTAAAAGGGAAGTGCTGTCTTGCGCAAGCCCAGGAGTTTGCTCCTCTCTGCCCCTTTGCCCTCTCTCCCCATCAAGTGTGGGTTCTTTCTGTCTCATCCCCATACTCTCTCCTCCTCTTCTGTTTTGAGACATCAATTTCTCTCATCCTCCTCTTTTAGCTGGGAATAATCTTTCCAAAACCAAAGCAGAAATCTGAACCTTGCTTTACTTAAGCACCGCTAAACACTGCACCTTCCAGCATCCTGGTGGTTCCCGCCCCCCCCCCCCCCCCCCTTTTTTTTTTTTTCCCATTGTCACTCAGATCCAGCCCCTTGATCAGCTGCAGCACTTCTCAATGGCTGCAAAAAACAAGGGCAAGCAGATTCCTGTCTAGTTAATTGAACTGCTTCATTAATGTGGAAAAAGCTGTGCATTCCCTCCTCCACCAGCTCTATTCTCAGACATGGTGGAGCATTTTTTCCTCTGCATTGCTTCCAATAAAACTCAGCCTGAGGCAGACAACCTGGCATAGAAAATTTTAGTCCAAATAGTTAAGAGAGAGATACAAGCAACCAAAATAAGATCTTGCAATGGAAACTGCAATGTGCCTGACAATGGATGATGTTACCAGCTCTGTCTGCTCTGCATATATTCAGATTTCCTACCCATGCTGTGTGCACTGTGACATGCTCAGAGGAAAGGAATCCTTAAACAAGTGAGTTTTCTCCATAACTTGCCCACAGCTGTTCAGATGTTTTATCAGCATCCATGGCAGAATGTAGCACAATTTATGCCTGATTATTATTGAAGAATTAGCAATAGAAGCCAGCCAAGTGACATTTTTGGATTTTATACTACCATCTTGTAAAAGTGTAACACTCATACATCAGTAACTGATTAAGTATTCTGCTGGATCCCAGACCTTAAGTAATTATGCACCATTTTAAAGAGAGCAAAGGAGCAATGAAAATCGGTTAAATGAAAAAGAGAAAAAGTAGAGAAAGGCAATTCTCAAGAAGACAAGAAAAAACACCCATGATCTGCACTAGCTTATACTTAGAAGATACTGATGTAGCATGATGCACTTAAGATCACAGCAGCATCAATACCTGATAGGAAACATAATTTCCCTTTTAGCTCAACCCAGGAAGAAAACTCTAATATTTTTGCTGAAATAAAAATCCTTCCAAAGGTCTTATACTTTCAGAGGTTAATCACATAACTATCTGCATGTCATGGCCAAGCATTAAGTAAAGCTGGTCTTCTCTACGGACCATGTGGCAAACAACATCTCCCAACTTCTAGTCAATCAAGTTTGTCATCCCCTCCACAGTCTGACCTCTCTTTGCAGCCAGTGGGTTACATGTTCATGAGAATACCCTGCAAAGTGATTGGGACTGCTTAAAGATGATCTGGGGGTCTGGAGTCCTTTTCTGGTTATATAAGGCTGGCTGTCCTCAAACCAGCTCTGAGAGAGGCCAGGAACCTACCAGAAGCCCCACTAACTTATAAATTTAATCCAGCAGCTGCACTGGTGCTGGAGTCCTAATGGTAGAGTGAGAACTGCCTACTGGAGACTGGGGAAGGTGCTGCTTTGCCACTCTATCTCTTCACCTCTTCTGGGATGCCTGGACTCTGATGGCCCTGCCTTGCATAGCTGTACAAAGGGGGTGAATGGTCCCAAACTACATTCAGCTAACACAGAACAGGCTTACCTGGGAGAGCTTCACAGAGACTTCAAGTAGAAGGTTTTTAGCTATGACAGCAGGAGGCTCTGTGTAATTGATGTCTACAATAGAACAAGCCTTTGGAACATTTCAATATGGAGACAACATTAAACAGGATTTTTTTATTTTCTTCAGTACTGCTGGTCTAAGGAAGATTGGCATTTGCCTTGCTTTTCATGCTATATGTGTCCCTTGCCACCTGTGATCTGCCTGAAGTAATTTTTAAAGCCAAACCAATCCTGTCTCCTAGAAACTAGCCCTTGACGGATGATGTGTTTGAATGATGGATTCCTGTGTCTCTTTCCAGAGTAGAGGCACCTTAGCTGTTCCTCCTTCAGATATTTTACAACTAGAAGTAACGATAAAGGAAAGAAAGAATGATGTTGAAAACTATTCACATTTTTCCTATTGCTATGGAAAATTTTTTTTTTTTTTTTTTTTTCTTCCAAACATCGGTACATGCTGTTATGCTTTATTATGAAACTCTGGTAAGGCTTATCTTCTTATAATGAAGAGCTTTATGTAACTTGTGTACCCTCTCTTGAATTGGTGTGAAAGTGGTGAGTCTAGACAGAGAACTAATTCTGTGTGGTGTGGTTTTAACTTGAGACATTTTACGTACCAGCCTTTGTGGTCACAAGGACAAAAGCTTCTCAGCCTGCCTGAGAGAAGCAGGGATGGGTTTTCCTAAGGTGCTAGAAAGAAAGTTAAAAGTGATTTCTTCAGGCAGACACTGAAGGTAAAAAAAATAAAATTAAAAAAATAATAATACCTTTGCAGTGAAGAAAATGCTATGCATATCTCCTTAGATGCAGGCATCTCTCTAGAGATTCTGTTACATGCTGTTGGTCTCACTTTTAACATCCACTGTGTAAACTTCTTTTATGCTATGCTGGAGGAACGTGTTAATTCATTTCCTAAGACTCTGCCTCTGCTTGTCAATACCTGTACCCAGACCAGCTGTAGAAGCAAAACACTTTTTCCTTGGAGAGTTTTGGATAGGCGTTATGTCCTGTCACATACTCTGTGAACAGATATATCTGAAAAGTTGAAAACAAAGCAATCCGTGCCTTTTCTGTGCCGTACATGTCAGACTTGTCGAGATCCTGCAGAGAACATCTATTTGACAAATACCATTATGCCACCTGAGGCAGCTCTGACTGTTTCTGGTACCATACTGTGAGCTTGCCAAGCCCAGGTGTAGGTGTCCAGGTGTTGGCAGTGGGGGGCTGCAGGGGTGGTGGTCTCTGACAAAAGACCAAGGGCTGCCCTGTGATGGTTCCAAGGATGGTTCCACCAGAGGACAGAGCTGAGCTCAGCAGCCAAGGTGATGGTGCCTCTGGGAAAACAGGTTTAAGAAATGGCCTTTTTATTTTTTATTTATTTTATTTTTTATTTTTTTTCTTTCTAGGGCAGAAAAATAAAGACCATCTAAGAAGATGGTCTTTACAAGGACAAGAGACAAATGTGAGAACCTCTGTTAGGCCCAGGAGAGCTTGGAAATATGTCTTGAAAACCTTCATTTTGTGTCCAAGCCCAGCTACTGACTAGATGCTCAGCTGAATCCTGCTCTCTTACCTGTCCAGGAGAAGTTTCCAGTCATGCTCAGCACCTCCCAGAAGCCTGAGAGCTGAGGGACAGGCCAGTGCAGTACCTCCAGCCCTACATTCCCATAAGCCAGCTAGGATCTCCTAGGACTTCTGTCATACGTCCTTTGCTGTAAGTGGCAAAGAGCAGGGGAAGGTTCAGGATCAGACCTAATGTTTCTGACAAATAGTTCTTGTAGCTGCTGTCGATCCAACTCTCTCTCTTGGGGCTCATAAACTAGAAATTACTGATGCTGAGAGGCTGGCTGCTGAGAAAGAACTATTTCTCACTCCTGGCTCTGATCTCTGCTACCACTACCAGTCCTGCTGAGTCAGTTCCCTATTCTGCAGGACCCGTTTCCGAATCTTCTGGCCTCACAACTCCTTCATTATCAGATTATCAATTTTCCAGCACCTTTAATCATACAGTAGGGAGTGGGGTCAAAACCAGAGACAATGCCTTTATATTGCATAACAGGAGGTCTTTGGCAAAGCTGCATTAGATGACAAAAACAAACAAACAAAACACCCAAATCAGTATAACATTTCTGTCTGGGCTTCATGCCAGGGCTGCCATACAACCCATCCATCTACTATTAACTGATGCAGGTGCAAGCTAATGACTTTTTTTTTTCTTCTTCTTTTTTTTTTTTTTTCTTTTTCTTATTTATTTATTATATATATAATATTTCTTGAACAGTGAATATACTTGCTTTTTCCTTTCTTCCTGGATCAGTTTTTACTGATAGCATCAGCTACCATTGAGCAAGATGGCTGAGCCACATGGAAAAATGCTCAATTTATTATGAAGAGGGGTGACAGGAGGCAGGTTCTAGACCAAATGATCTGAACAGGGGCAAGCCATGAGAAGGAGTGGAGAGAGCTGAATTGTTTCTACAGACTGATACTGTTATTAATAGAAGCTACCTGTTGTATTTTAATGACCAGCAGGTGTAATTTTGGACAAAGAAACTCAATGAGAATAGGATATGCTTTTCAGAGATATTGTAATGAAATTGTCTTTTTGACATAGGCATATACTTCAAACTGCCCACTAGCAAGATGAAGTTAGGATGAAATTTTTTGGAGTATCTTCATCACTACTTCAGTCTGTGAACTGGTGGCTGGTGGCTACCTGGAGTTATTTGTTTATTAGGCTTCTGCCTGTAATACTGACTTATACTGGCTTGCAGCTTTTTTTTTTTTTTTTTTTTTTTTTCCCACAGACATTGTGCCCACTTGAGATCCAGATAGGAGCACGGATTGAGGAGGCTGCATTCCTCCTTCTACCATGGAAAAGGTCTACTAAACTTTATCTTCCATGAGGCTCAACCTGCTCAGAGAAAAGAAGCTTTGGTGACCTATATTCATCACCCACACTTCTGTTTAACTTGGAAGATAACTGTCTTGGAAACTAGCCATCTGCAGTACTACTTGTGAGTGGACTTTGGGTTTTTAGATACTGGGAAGAGAGAGGAGAGGAGATAAATGATAGGGTTGATTTACCTGTATCTGGAAAATCATTGGAATAAACATTAAGATAGTTTGTAATTGGGGTGTCAGGGGAATTGCCAGATGTTGGCCAATTCTGAGATAAGGTGGAAAAGAGTTGGATATAGTGCCATGGACATGTAAGCATGGACAAGATGGGGAAGGTTTGATCCCAGCCAGTACTCATCACCATTATGCTGAAGTTTTAGGGGAGAAGTTTAATGGAAAGAAAACATGCAGTAAGGGTTTTAAGGAGATCTAATTTGTGTTTAAGGGTTTTAATTTGATGTAGATTTCTGTTTAAATTTATTTCTTTTTATTTAGTGGGGACAAAACCAGGCCATAAAAACCACTGAATAATTTCTAATAACAGTTGGTGTCTAATTTTAACATATTATGGTGCTATTGAAGTAGAAAACTTTGAACACTAAACATTTTGCTGTGTCAAAATATTGTAATTTTACTGTCTTTGATTTAAATGTAGTTCCTTAAATCTCAGCTACACATAAGAGTGACTCATGAATTTAAATGGCACAGATTAAAGTCTAACCAAAAATATTCATAATTTCACCAGAGATATTAATCTTGTCTCTCCTTTATATTGTACCTATATATAATACAACATGGCTGATGATGCCAGTGGGGTATGTTCACATGATAAGGGAGAGATGTCAGTAAAAACACCTAGAGCTTCCTATTGAATGCCTATGTGCCTGCAGAACATGTATTCTCTTAAACATATCTGTAATTGCAACTCACATGTTTTCTGTTCTCGCTTCTAGATGGGAGACACTTTTCTGCTATGCTCCTACCTGACACACACCTAACAAGTTTGACTTTGAGGCTTCTTTCAGAAGTGGCTAGGCTATGTATACTTAGCAGAGAATGAAAATTACAGTCATTTATTTATTTATTTATTTGCTTTTCCTAAATGGGAGAATATTAAAGTTCCAAAATCTATACCTAAATATCTGAAATGACATATTTGATTGGACACATATAGTTCCTACAAATCACAGTCTTCCATCTTGATCCTGTATGAAGCTCTTTGTACAAGCCTCTCACTGACTTAAAATCCATGGGTAGAGATGTGCTCCGTGGTTTTGTTCTGTCATAGCAACAATTTAAAATGTGTGTAAATATATGCATGCTCCTTGTGTATATATGTAAAAATACATATATACATGTACGTACGTCTATATCTATGTTGCAGAATTCAGCCTTGTGAAGATTTCAGGGACACACTGCCAGGATATTTGGTATGGGTAAAGAGGTTGGGGAGCATTAGAGCGATGCTTACCAGCAGTCCCATACTTCCACTTTCTTTTGCATGGTGCAGCATGTCTCCTCCTGAGCTAAGGCCCTGCATGGGCCCTGGGCTCACTGAGGTGAAAGGCAGGGTTTCAGTTACACCAGGCTGTTAAGTGGACCTTACCACACACAACTCAGTAGGAAGTTACTTGCATATTCATTATTATACTTCCTTTTTTTTTTTTTTTTTTTTTTTTTTTTTTTTTTTTTTAATGCTTGTAATATTACAGAAATGCTTATGCATAATTCATTATCTCACTACTTTCCCCAGGTCTGCTTTTCCATATGTTAGCACAGTGTTTCTAGATATATGATTAATTGCTGAGCCCTGGCCCACCACTTCTACATTTCATACAGTGAATCACAAGCTTTGTTTCTCCAAATAAGCAGGGATTGTCTCTCAATTTTGCAGGACTTGTTTTCACCCTGTGTGTAAATTGTCATCATGGTTTTGCCCCTGATCTACTGCCATTTTAAGATCCTTAAACTGTAAAATTTTTTCTCGCACAGCTCCAGTGCTGTTCCCAGAAGGGTGATGTCGGCATATGCCAGTGAGCTTCTGAGGAATTAAATTGACTCTTGTAATCCATTTTAACTTCAATGGGCTTTCTTTTTTCTTTTTTCTTTTTTTTTTTTTTTTTTTTGGGCCTTTTCTTCCTTAATTTCCTTTTTTTTTTTTTTTTTTGCCCTCATAATTTTTGTAGTTTTACTTGAATCTTCACTCTCTGATCCTCTTCTTTTTCCTGGCTGTATTTCACCCTTAACTAGTCCTTTTGATTGGACAATTCTCTCATTGGCTTGAGATGCTAACTGCTAGAATAAGAGTCTAAGAAAAAGAAGAATTATTATCATAAAATAACATAGTTAAAGATGGTTGGAAAAAAGCACAGTCATGAGAAAAGAGGAGATAATCTGAATATGTGGCAAAGACAGAGAAGATTCACTGCTTCTGGAACAATGAAAAAAATGTTGCAAGATGAGATGAAATCATCTGAAAATGACTATAATGCTCACTCTAAGGCAATCTCCTACTAGGTAAAAATATCAAGATGAACAACTTAAAAACATATGAGAGAAACCTGCTGTGTTTTTCACTTCAAGACACAGAACACATTTTTGTAGAAAACCAACTGTTTTTTGTTGTTTTGTTTTGTTTTTAAATTATAATTTCATTTCCTGCTGCTCTTTTTGTGGCTTGTATCTTCTATGCCATAGATAAACTTGTACAGCATTCTCCCACCATTTTTGTAGACAATGAAGGTGGGCAAATGATAATGTGAAAAACAGCCTAGGGGGGATCCCATAGAGGGTGACATTAGATGACTCCACACTGTGCTGCAAGGAGACATTCAGGAAGCAGCTGAAGTAAGGTAAATTTGTTTAAAGGTAAACTGACACCTATGAGCAGAACAGGCATGCTTTAGAAACAAAGCTATAACTACTGCCATTGACATAACTACTACCACTATTACTACCCCCTCCTTCAAAAAAAAAGTATATAGTAGTTACAAGCAAAAATTGTTATTGCAGTATTTTAATGTGTCCCATTCCAAACTTGAGAACCTTTAGAAAAGAGATTCTTGTAGGTCAATGCCTAGAGGAAGAGCAGCAACAATTCCATAATTAGATAACTGGGGAATTGCTTTCTTGGAGGAAAATCTTATAGATCTTACTTCATAGTGCTTAGTGAGGAAAGCAGTAGCTAGAGAATTTATGGATTATTTTTATGAGGAGTCATCTTTTTCCTGAATTAGTGCTTTTGAATCATCCCTGCCTTTGGTTATTATAATAAAAGTCTGTGTTTAATTTGGTGGCATGTGAAAGCTATGTATATCCATCAAGGGCTTGAAAGAAAGATCATTTCCACAATTCTTTTTGAACTCTGAATTCATCTCCAAAACATCCTCCAAAGAGTAGCAGCAGAAAAAAAGATCAAATAATTTTTCTTTTGACCATGGAAGTAGTGTAGATGAAGAATTATATTTCATTTTGAGCTTCTGTGTGGAACATACACTTTCACTGTGAGCAGTTGCTTTCAATTTTCTTGTATTTAAACACACACACACATTACTTCAACTTATTCATTAATCACATAGGACCTGCGGGAATGGCATCAAGCTGAGGCAGGGGAGGTTCAGGCTACACACCAGGAAGAGGTTTTTCATTGAGAGGGTGGTCGCACACTGGAACAGGCTCTCTAGGGAAGTAGTCACTGCACCAAGCCTGTGGGAGTTTAAGTATTTGGACTGTGCACTTAGTCACGTGGTCTGAATTTCTGGGTAGACCTGTGTGGTGCCAGGAGTTGGACTCGATGATCCTTAAGGGTCTCTTCCAACTCAGGATATTCTCTGATTCTATGATTTTACTGATTTCTCTTATGGATGGGAGACATACGTAGTGATTACTGTCCACCAGGACTCACTCCAAGAATGAAAAGAGATGAAAGACTCCAAAGATCACAACTTTGAAACCAAATTAGAATTCAGATTGTATTCAAATTCACAATGCATGTTTTTTTTAACTACACTTCCATTTACATACTTTGCAAACCCAGAAGTTTTACTGTCATCCAAGAAATGGTATAGCAATCAATGATTCTGTGTCAACATAACCAATGGCAAAATAGTCTCCCGTGATTCATTAATTTTTGCTTTATATAGCAAGAATTTTTCCACAAGAAAGAAATATAAAATCTTCACCTTCTCTGTTATGAAGCAGCAAGAAACATTGCCTGCCCACTGTGACTGAAACAGAAAGTAAGAAGCATTGCTGTGAACAACAAACAAACATTCTCTACTCTCAAATTAGGATTGTAATGGAAGAAGATAAGAAGACTTTTGATGTCAGAAATTTAATTCCAGTATGTTGACCTTATTTCCACAGGGTGAAACAGAGAGCCAGCAACTCTGGAATATTTCTATGAAAGAGATTATCACACTTAAAGTATTTTTCCTGAGTGTCAAGAAGGCACATGCTACATCTTCATCTCTGTCATATTGACCTTCTATTAAAGGAAACTTTAAAAAAAAATGCATCAGTGGAATTTCTCAAGGGAAAAACTATATTTTTTAGCCAGTAAACTGATGTCAATAGAACTAACCTACAATTACTCTGGCTCACGTGAAGGTGGTCGAATTCAATACTCATCAAATCAGTGAGACAATTTCCTTTGGTTTTCATGGATTTGGGTCAGAGCTTTGTTACCTTTTTTTTTTTTTTTTTTTTTTTTTTCCTGAATCGTTCCACTTGGCCTCAAGCAGACAAAAATATTTTTATTAAGTAAGTCAGAGAAAAGAATTAAAATGGTGTTTTATCCTTTTTCTCTGGGTTTACATTCTGCCTCTTGGGAAATAGATTGTTTTGGAATTTAAGAAAATGTTATTGAATGATACATGTACATTGATGTTTTTGTTCATATTATCAAAATATATCAACTTTTTTTTTTTTTTTTTTTTTTTTTTTTTTTTTCTGTCAAGAGTTCCAAAAAATAAGAGTTCCACCTTGAGCTGTGTTCAGGTATTGCGTATAACTGGTAGCCTGCTTAATGGTGTATGAGACATTTGAAAATTGAAAAACTATCTCAGAATTAGTGATGGTTTATAACTTGTGATGGCAAAGTGTATACTCACTGAAAGGGAAGGATAGAAAGGTACTGTTGTTTATTGCAATTTCACATCAGAAAAGTGCACTGTAGAATTTTTCATTTTTCCAGTTGCCACATAAATCTTTTTTATTCTACATCAATGGCAACTTTCAGCCTTGATTCTACAAAGACAGATGGGAGTGACTTTTTGGAGTCAGTGGGACTCCCCATAATGACCAAAATTATGTTTATACTTGCAGGTCTGAGCAAGCAGGCCCTTGCATTCTATCTAGGTTTATATATATATACATATATATTTCTCCAGATAAGACTATGTGAGTTTGATGATGGGTACAATTCACAGTAGTGGAAAAGTATAACTACAGGATGTTCTGTGTCTCAGATGCTCTGTGGCACTGGATACTGCAGTACTGAAAAAAAATATCGACAAGTATCCTGTCAGAGAAACAGTGTCATAAAATATAAACAGTTTGTTTGCAGGTTTGCTTTTTCTTGAGTTGCGTTTTACTTGAGTTCCCATTTTTTTAAATTCTGGCTTCTTGGTAGATATCTATTTAAATTCCTGTATTTTTAATTATTGCTAATGTCATAAACTAAAAATGCTTAAAAAATAGGAAAAATGTCGAGCAAATACTTCTCCTATAGTTGCCTTACCACTTTCTTATATATTTTTTTCTTTATGGGCATTGACTTTTTTCTTTCTTTCTTTCTTTCTTTCTTTCTTTCTTTCTTTCTTTCTTT
>NC_048896.1:71239143-71329682 GCF_011077185.1 Oxyura jamaicensis | reverse complement strand
TTTCTTTCTTTCTTTCTTTCTTTCTTTCTTTCTTTCTTTCTTTCTTTTGTTCTCTTTCTTTCTTTCGTTCTCTCTCTCTTCCTTCCTTCCTTCCTTCCTTTTTTATTTTTTTTCTTTCTTTCCTCATAAACTTGGCAATTTAAATTCTTTTAAATCCTTAATGGTCTTGATGTATTTTTTTTTCATTACTTCTTACTTTTGTTGCTATTGCCTTTTGTATTTTTTTTTCCCCATCTAAAAAGTGTATTAGATAGCCTGATAAGTTTTCTCCATTTCATTCACACTGGATATAGCAACAAAGTTTGTTGTTGTTGTTGTTGTTTCTTTTTTTGGTTTGTTTATTTGCTTGTTTTTAATTATCTCATATCATAAGCACATAAAACCTGGGTCCTTGACTGAATTCTAAACCGCTAAGCTGTTACTTTATGGCTTTATACACAGTCTCTGGACACAAGGAGAAGCTCAATAAAGCTTTCATTCCTGGAGTTAGATTATGATCTCTATCTGGAGAAAAAAAAAGGGGACTACAGAAACTCCAGAATTCACAAAATCAAAAACTTCAATGGTGTGTTAACTCAAATTTTAAACCAGTCTGTCTAAAGGCTCAACAACTATGAAAGAGATGGGTTGCTCAGTCACCACTTCTTCATGGGGAATCTCCTCATCTGCAATGCATCCGTGGGCTCTCTGGTTTCCTCTGTTGTGCAGGGTTTGAGTTTTGGCTCTAAGGACTTTGTCTGTTTAACATAGATAGCATATATAGATATATATATATGGCTCTGAGTTAACATGAATCCTATATTAATATTTATAATTTCTTGTGTTGTGGTTCTATATGTAATTACATCCATATTTATTACAATGATTTTACAATTAGTTTTCAAATCTGAATTACTTTTTGCAGAATTTAATAACAGAACCTAAAAAATTCAGGAGTGCCTGATCCCAGAATTAGGTATAATGTGCCATTTTATAAATCTGAAGGTTTGAATGAAATGGAGAAGGTGTGATGACAGTCCATGGAATGGAGCTCTCCAAAATAAACTTTCCGTGTCCATTTTATTTGGCTTGGCACCTTCTAGAAAAAATAATTCTTCCCTTTTCTTAACGGAGAAGGCCAGTCACATTCTGACTATAGCTCATCTGTTTTCCTCTTTTCCTTCTTCTTCCTATTGTTGCACTTACAGCTTTCACTCCTATTTTTCAAATGATGCTGCAGTAGAGTGAGTCATTGGCCAAGGACAACTACTGCCTAATATTGGAAAAGCAAGTAAGGAGAACAAAGACAGAAAAGAAATTATCCAATTTGTTTCCCAGCAGTGACACAAACCTTTAATAATGTTTTCATTGATTACACTCTCTTCCTCAGCATTTATGCTAACAGAACAATTATTACAGGACTTAAGAACTGATGAATGATTTACTCTGTCTATCAGCTACTTCATTAGAATTAATTCTTCATAGACTTTCCTGATGAAAGACATAATTATTACAATAATCATATAGCATAGGTTGTCAGTATTTTCTGAAATACCTTGCCTAATGGGGCTATGGAAATTACTTGTGATTTTAGTCTAGCAAAAACAGAGATTAGAAGGAAGCCTTGAAATGTGCTCTGACAGAATTTTCTCATTGGTCTACATCAAGACAACCCAGCAGATTGCACAGCCTGGTGCCTGGCCTGGACCAGCCTCTCCACAGAAGTACCTGGTGAGGACAAGCCATCGTTAGATGAAGCTGCGAGAGATGTGGTACATTCCTACTGAGGCTGTGCTAGGACCTCAGCAACCACGTTGTAGGACTGAAATACAGGGAGGAGAGGAGAAGGTGAGTGCTAGCTCTATTTGCAAGCAGACCTCTGCAGACTGCCTAATCACCAGGCAGAAATTTTCAAGAAGCTAGTGCTTTTCTAGAGATTGTCAACTGCTGCTGTCTGGTATTAACTAAAGCTAGCAGATGTTAACTTGTGGGAGGCATGAAGAGGAGAGTAAGGGTAGCATGCTCTCTAAGGGAGCTCTCATGCAGCATGAGAGTTCTCAAAGTGAAAACCCTGAAATTCCTGGCATTGCACACCTGCAGATCCAGTTGAGATGTCTTTCTTAAAGACATAATATGTTTTATTTTTTATTTTTCTTTTCCTTGCTATTCTTTGGAGTTTACAGTTAATTTTAAAGAGCAGCCACTTATTTTGGAGTTGAATTCCTTTATTTCCGATGAAAAGAAATATCTGAAACATAATAGGACAAAAATAAGCTTGCTTGAAAAGAGTATTTTCTCTATCAGGTACTGCCTTTCTCTTTTTCTGCTACATGCTATCATGTCAGCAGCCCCTGAAGAGAGGTAAATGATTAGCAAATGGCACAAGGAAAATCAATTTGTAACAGCTACATAGCCGTATATATCATAGAAATTACAGAGCTATTAGTTTTAATTAGGTAATTAATAAAAAAAAATATTGTTCTCATTACACATTCACTGAACTAGCTGTAGCTGAATAAATAAGGCTTGAGGGCATTCATTTTAGCAATGTGCTTAAACCCAAATTGGACAGAAAAAGACATGTTGACAAGAAGTGAAATTTTGATACTTTCTCACTTTCTTGTTCATGGTGTTAGGTGCAGTTCCTTATGTTTATATTTGACTAACAAAAAAGCTTTCATAAATCCTCTTCTGCATATTCTAGATAGCATTTCTCAATGGAGCATGCTATGGTATCTGTTGTGTCAGACTGGAAAGAAGCAAACATGATTGATTTGTTGGCAGATGTTTTATCGAGACCAGAAAAAGGGAATGGAAGCAGGCTGGGAATGTGGCATCTACTTGCAGATTAACTGAATTGAATTTCTGCCAAGAAAGCTAAGGTTTAACTGCTTATTTTATCTTGATAGTCTCTGGGTAGCTGCATCTTTAATGGGAAATATCCCAATGAAGTTGTATCTTATATTTAAGATCTACTAGATTTGTTTTCAAGCTGCCTGGAACAATCTGAGATGGGATAATCCACATCTATCTCTCTATTCTTGTAAATAAAGCTAAATTTACCTAACTGATGCTGTGGATTAACTGGAATCATGGGGGAGACCTCAACCTGTCTAAGCAGTAAATTATCTGAAATATTTTCTGTGTTGTGACTGATGATTGCTGTCAGGTCAAGCTGATGAAGTATCTCACTTAGATACTTAGGGGCAAGATCTATTGTTCAGGCTGGGCTTCATCGGGAACAAACTCCTAGTGTTTGGCACATAACCAGAAATCCCTGGTGAGAACAAAGTCACAGCTGGCTGCTCAGGTGATTACTAGATTGCTGGCTATTATCTTAGTGCTATTGAGTTTGTGAAGGTGACAGTTATCTCTCACATGACAGTGCAAGCCACAGAAATGGAGGAAGAAGGAAGGACAGGAGAGGGTTGGGAAAGAAGGGGAAAGGAAGCGAAATGGAGCAATCCCCTTCCCTCCTCCTGAGAAGAACATGAGATACTTTGTGCAGCTAGCATTGCTCATCTGATAAAAAGCATTTAAACAAATTAGAACTTTCTGTGAAATCAGTATAAAATAGCAGTGCTTAGAATAGCACACCATTATTAATTCTGAAATTGTTTCAAAGTCCCCCTTTCCCTCCCACTCCACACATTACATAGACACAGCCACTGTTATTTTTATGCTTAACTGCCAGTATATCTGAAAATGAACAATGAAGTATGCTTATACAAGAGAACTGGGAAAAAATACATACATTATTGAATTGTGCTGTCAGCTACACAGATCTATGGCATGTATTGGGAAGGTGGTTTCTTAGCTCTGGGCTGAAACTGGTTGAACTCTAGGTAACAGTAGCCCTTTAGCTTGTTCAGTATTTGAAAATGCAGATATCAATTAAAAAATTCCTACTGCCTTTCTTGCATGAAATTGTTACACTTGCATCTATCTGCTTTTAACAGAAGTGAATGTACATGTATAGATTTTTGTTTGAGGCTGTCAAATAACCATGGTCACCTCCTCAATGGCAAGATGCTGTTTTAACCTGAAAGCTGCAGTGCTGTGATCGATCTATTTGTGCTACTAATGCAGAGCTTGTGGGGTTTAGATATTGCTGACTTCATAAAATACTCCAAGCTTCTAGTCCCACAAAGGTCATCCTAACGAGAAAAATGGGTGAAGAGACGTTGTGATGCAGTAACCACTTCAGTGTGTTTATTTACTGGGATGCATACCCTCCTGTGGCAGAAGGCATGTATTGCAATCAATAGCAAAAGTAGAGGCTTGGAAAGCTTTAAGAGACCTTTGCCAATTCCATGACAAAATTCAATAACACAGAAATGATCTGACAGATATCAACAGGGAAGATTGGCTACTGAAGAAAGGAAAAAACAAACAAACAAACAAACAAAACCCCAAAAACCCTGCTCAATAACTTTCCCGCTTCTTTCAGTGTGCTTGAATAGGGTTGAATTCAACATAGAATTAGGGCTTTTGGGTTATTACTTTTCCCCAGGTATTTGGGAATGATCATGTGGTAATAACCAGTCCAAATAACTCTTAGCTTCCTACAGGAAAAAAAGTATTTGAACTTATGCATGTGACACAAATTAATTTCACTCACCATATGAGTCAAATATGAATCATGATAGATACTAGCATTATTCCTGATCATCTTGTAATCATTATCTTGTAATTATTTGCCCTCTCTGAAAGCCCTGTGTATGTGTTTGGCTAAAAGATTTTTTTTTTTTTTTGGTATGTCAATATATTTTAGTCTGTCATTACATTCAATCTTTTTTTTTTTTTTTTTTAGTGAGTATACTAGTATTTTTCATATCTTTGTTCTAAATCTGTTCATAACTCACTATATTGCTTTAAAAGCAATCTAGAACTATTTTGAGGGACTGAGGCACAGTCTGGGCCTCAGCAAGGATGTGACTGGGTATTGTAATAACAACACTGTAAAATATTTCAGTCACTGCTTTGAATACATATGTATTTACTTGCACTGAATTTCGTAACATACATTGCTTGAGAAGGAGTTGGGAAAACCATGCAGTTATAAATGAATTAGGAAAAATACGGTTGGTCTAAACTAGTAGGGTCAACAGGCCTGGGGAGATGATAAGCATCATAAATATGATGATTTGTGCTGTTGTTTTACAAAATTTATATAGTTGACAGTAAGGAGAGATTTGTCTTTGTATTCTTAATGCATGACAACAGAATTCTTATTTAACTCTCATGAAATAACTTTCTGCTGGATAAATTTAACTTGTTTCCTCTATACATTTCAGAATTATCTTTGCCATTACTGAGAAATTCAGGTTTTACTGGGACTATTTTACTAACTAATATATGATTTAAAAATATGTCTGAAAATATTAAATTCGGGCTTGATGAAAAAACAGTAATTATAACTTTTGTTCAAGACTCAATGATCACACTGACATTTTTCCAGTGTGACAGTATAATGGTGGTCATCACAGATTGGGAGTAGGCTGACTGTATGTTTTTATGAAATCATACGTCCATCTTCAGTGATACAGGAGACACATCACTTGTTTTGACATCCTGAATGCATCAGAGGCCATTCAGGCCATTATGTTTCTTGTGTCTACACCTGTACTGAGTCCAGTCGCTTGGGTGATCCTGAAAGGTATTCAACTTGATTTCAAGACATTAATTTGCATTTGACTTCAATTTCTCATATCCCATGGTGACTTTAACAAGTTATCTCTCCACCTTACTTTCCAACAACTCAGCAGAATATTGTCACTTTGAAATAATGTGGTGCTGTGCCTGGTTAGTGCTCCCTGGGTTATACTGAGCAAGCTGGCATGTGCTCATGATGTAGGGCAACCTTCTGCTGAGGTTCTAGCACAAAACCTGGGTAGGAGGACAAAGGGAGCAAATAACCCCCGACTCTCACCTGAGCTTGTTTCACTGTGCAGTTGTATGACTTCCCAGTGCTAACTTGGCTAACTCTGACTAGTATCCTGGCCAGTGCTGCAGCTTGTCCACATTCTTCTGCTCTAGAGCATTTCCTCCTGTCCTGAATTGGTTCTTTCCCTCTTTGCTGCACTGCACACAATCATGCACATGACTTTTATTACCATACTTTAACACTGGGTTTATCAATACCAGATCCACTAGCTCATACTCATTATCCAACAATCTAGATGAGTTTCTGAATGTAGTATTGCTCAGAAATAAATATATTCTTTACTTTTCTAATTCTTTTGGGTGCAAAAATTGTATTCTTTCCTTTCCTTTTTTTTTTTTTTTTTTTTTTCTTTCTTCTAGGTGTAAAAAACTACATTTGGCTGAGTTGAGCTGTGATTTTGAGGCTTTTTTGTTGGTGCTGGTGGTATTTTTTTTAATCAGATTTGTTAGCTGTTTTTAAATCTTTTTACTATATATTTTATCCATACTGAGTAATATTGATTTGTGGTCATATTACAAGAAGTAAAATACCTTACAGAGCTGTGTGGATTACATCTGTTTACTTACGTCAATCAACAAAATTTCTGCTCTTAAAGGGTGCAATTAGACTTGCTTGACAAAACTAATTTACTTCACTTACAACTATGTTGACTGACATTCATTAGACTCCTGTAATCTTTAATCAATTGAATCTTGTACTAGCTTCTCCCTGATCAGTCTAGGGCTGATGTTGTTCAAAATTATGCTCTTTTTGAATCTTTTTCTTTTTCTGTTTTGCAAACACTTCTTACTAAGAAACCAATAATAAACAGCGTATTTTTATGGAGCAGTTGGGCAGTTGAGAATGCATTAATTAGTATATTACAGCAGTGGCACTTATTACTTACTATGCTATCATCAGAGAACATAATTAAGTTATTGTAGAGTTGCTATGGTTTCCAAAGGAGGTACAGTGCAGACTAATTACCTCAAGATGCCAGATGGTGCTAAATAATTCCTGAGCAAATGCCCTATCACCTCTGCCTCTCCTATGTTTGTATAGTAAACAAACCATTGATAAAACGGAGACTGAGGATGTAGTGATTTCCCTTTATAGGTCTCCTCAGGTTTCTATTTGCCCTTAGCATATTTACATTCTCCAGACTTTATTGCTTAATTTTCTCCCATCTGTGCAAAGATCCTAATGAATGAACTGCAAACAGAAATATGTAAGAAAACTCTGCTGCTGGACATTTTGACTGCAAATGCTGCATCTGCTCTATGCCAGAAATTTTGTGTTGTGTGTCATGGTTAACCCTAGGATATGGTGGGTAGAAAGATGCCTGATTCTGTCCACACTCCAAGTAAGCTCTAGGAGACATTTTAAAGCACTGTCAACACTCTAGATTTCCCTTTAGCCTAGAAAGTCACTACTTTGAGGATCACAGGGACATCCTACAGGAAGATGATATGGATGAATATTGGACTTTAATCCTGACCTACGGAATGCTCAAAAAATAATTTGTCTTTTAAAAAAACTGCAAAGCTTAAAGACAGTAAAGTTTGAGGCTACTTAGTCAAGAGACAAAGCTTTTTTGTATATCTGTGGCTGTTTTGTCTTACTTTTTAAGGTCAATATGTTAGTTGGGTGCCTGCAAAATCTACTATACAGCCTGAGAGATAAATAAACTCCAGGTCTGTATCTGTAGTAAATATTAAACTAAAAATTTTAGCATAAAGGGAAACAACAAAATACAAGGCCAGATGTTTTTGCCACTAAGAAAAATCTTTGGGGTAGCATAACACAGAGGCGTGTGCCTTAGACCAAAAAATCTGTCTGTGTTGAATATCAGCCCACAACCAGCTGACCTGCAGCATTGGGTCAATAACACAAGTAGATCAGGCTTTGGGCAGTGCCCCATTTCTGCTACCAGTGTCATAGGATTGCCAACACGCTACCCTAAGGAAAAGCCTTTTTATTCAGTATAGCCCCAGTTCACAGTTTAAATTAAGATTTGCAGCATGGTAGGTCTAGGAAAACAGCTGTGGAAACCAAAGGAGCAAATGTTTTCCTGTCAAATTCAGAGCTTGTCTATATTCAGCTCGCACAGGCTTTTCTAGATACTTGGTTTTATGTAATTCATATTTCATCTCTGCACATCTCTATGGGGTTTGCTTCTCTCATAGATCCAAACTCGTGTGTCTCCAGACTTTTTACCCTCTGTGTGCTGTTTCACAAATTCCTCTTATGTGAACTTTTTACCAGCATAGTTAACAGAGACATCTAATAGATACAACAGCTTGCTCAGCAGACTCTACACATTGTTTTAGGAGCCTGAAGACCTTCTAGAGACTAAGTCTGAGATCATCAGGGAATATTTAGAAAAGAAACTTGAGGGTGTCTGCTGCTGCTGGACAACAGTGAGGTAAAGGGACCCACAAGGGTTTGGGCATGAGGAAGCTTTAGTAGCTTCTACCAGTGATGATCAGCTGCCCTTGACCCAGAGTGCTGCATGTCTTTGTTACAGCTGCCTACTGATTAGGCAGGGTCATGCACCCTTTTAACCAGTGCTTGGGAGAGGTCTACATAAGAGCTATGCCCAGAGTACAGCCTCCCAGAGCCAGTAGCTTGCACAGAAGGGTGTGAAGAAGGAAGCCTCAGCAGAATTCACACCACTATAGCAGTCTCAGATATGGTGGTGGTGCTTCAGTATGGAGCAGTTTTCCTAGCAGGTGTTGGACCACCTCTCTCTGCTAGGATGGGGGCTTCAACACAGATAAAACTTCAGATGATGGATGCAGCCATCCAAGTTTCAGGGGTTCCTGGAACCTCTATCTGATGTCAGGAGAGATGATTTTCTGTCCTACAGGAGGTATACAGTCATGGAGGACCTATACTGATGAATGGAGGAGTTACAGAAAGAAGTGAACACGCTGTACAGTATCAGACAAGATGAATCATAGAATGATCAAGGTTGGAAAAGACCTCCAAGATCATCTGGTCCAACCACCCCCCTACCACCAATGTCACCCACTAAACCATGTTCCTAAGCACCATGTACAACCTTTAAAGGGGGATAGATGAGATCTTCTCTGATGCAGTGGCTTGAAGAGCCTGTGACTCCAATGGAAACAGAGCAGCGTCCACCCCCAGTGTTATGAAAGTGCAGTCTCTGGAGAAATGAAGGATGGACACTGGTGACTTCAGGCACCAAGAGGAAGGCTCCTGCCCCGCCCAGTGACTTACAGTTACAAAATAGGTTCACTGCTCCTCCAAGATGATGAGGAGCCAGAAGTGCCTTCAAGCAAAGGACCTGGTCCACCTTTGGCCCAGAGGGAGAAGTTTGGACAGAGAAAAAGTGGTGCAAGAATGGCAAAAAGAAGGGTCTGGAAATAGAATAACTTGGAATTAAGGTATAAAACCAGGTAAGAAACAAAAGAGGGGTAAATCTTCTGATACTAGTAGTGTAGATGTCTACAGACATCTACAAAATTGACTGGTGAACTGGGATGCTGATCCACCCAGTGGGATTTTGGAGCAAGCTCTCTTAGACAAAGTGCTGAACTTACCATTAGGCCTTTGTCTGAAAGGTGTGGTAAAGACTGCTGGACTTGCAGCCCACTGCTAGGTGGTCAGGAGAAGAAAAGGTGATAAAGCTGCAATTCAGCAGTGGGTACGTGCTATTTATAGAAATCTATAGAGCTAGAGATTGATGGTTAACAGCTTTAAAATTGTATGCAATCATTATGCAAAATGCTATAACTTAATCAGTAGTATGTTTATTAGGTTACTTGTATTATTGATTAGGTAATTATTTTATTTAAAATGCATTGCTTAATCACCAAAAGCTTAATCACTTTTGCTTTACACCAATGATGTTTGAGGCCTGCAGGTTAGAGGGGGTGAATTAGACCATGAAATAACGATGTTCAACAAATCAGTAAAGACAAACACCATCTTTTATTTTACTATGTTGGTCCTAGGTACAAAAATGCCTGTATGCATTGTCAGACTGATTAAACTAGTTTATCTTTTAAAATATTTAAACAATATGAATTGCAGTCATTGCTTCAGTGCAAACTCCATTTGAAAATATCTTTTAATTTCTTATTCCTGCATAAATTTTGGTTCGTTCTTGATTCCAGCAAAGGAAATAACTAAAAAGCCCAGATCCAATGAAATACTATACTTCTCCCCTGAAACTACTAGCTTATTGGAAACACTGAGGGCAAATTTTATTCTCTGGTCAACAAATTGCAAAAGAAAACACTGTTAAAACATCAGCTAGTTCACTTTAGGAATATGTATGCTTCCCAAGATAACACATTAAGCAGTGCAGACAGTTTGAGAATAATAGATATAATTCTAGTATAATAAAATTATTTTATTATGGGAATCAAAGAGGTATGAAATCATTTATTTGCATTACACAATCTATTGATCGCTCAAAATATGCTATCTGCTGTTTCAAATATGTTAGGAAATGACTTGGCTGAAATCCACCTTTCCCATCTAGAGGAATTAAGTTCTATTTATTTATTTATTTATTTTTGTATATAGTTAATAACCAGGACTTTACTGAATACAGATAACTATCACTGAATGTTTACAAGCTAGAAATTTAAATGTTATTTTCCTTTTTTTTTTCTTTCTTTTTTTCTTTTCTTTTCTTTTCTTTCATTTTTTTTTTTTTAAAAAAACAAAAGCAAAAATAAAACCAAAACTACATTCTAGTGTAAACTCCACAAAAGAAGGAGCAGAGAAGGAGAAGGAGGCAAGCAAGGCAGGGAGGGTGAGATGTGGGGAAGCAGATCGAGCAATTGCTCAGAACAATGGATAAAAATCAAAACTGGACAATGGAAGCTTTGCTCAGTATGCCATTGTTTCTGCCCACAGTAGTTATTTGACATAAATGTTGAATTGCATTTAAAGGCTTTTAGAAAATGAGTCATTACTAAATGTTTGCTACTAATGAAATAATTTACATAATAATTTTCTTTACTTTCACATATAGTTAATCTTTCTCTGTTTTATTTTCTAGTCAGGTGTGTTCAAACTTCCCCCAGCTTATAATTCTTCTTCACTCCTTTGGAGAGGGGCAAGGACAGCAAATATTGTACTAAGCAAACAGCACAAACACACATACAAAATATTTTGTCATGTATTTGATCAAATGCCATAGAAGTTATAATATCAATATGTTTTATGTGTATACTACATTTTCCAAAAAGATTGCCAACATTGTCAAATGTCTCTGAAAGCTTCATTAATTCTGAAGATAAGTGAAGCTATTCTGACCCTGGTTGATGACACTAAACCCAACTAATCTGCACCAAGGAAATGGAAATCTAACAGCTCTCAAATCTCATATGCTGATTAGTGGACTTGTATGGAAAAAAAAGGGGGGGGGAGGGGTGTTACAATTGTGCATGGAGGAAAGCATCATCCTTTCCTTTCAAAAAGGAAAATAAGATGCAACCAGGCACTTCATTCCAGTGTTCGAGTACTGCGACTGTAGTCATGGACAATGAAAACTTGGATCTAAACCTCATGTTTATTACAGTCTAGTTTTTATCAGTATAAAACAGTAATTTTACAGTAGATATGTATTTTTCAGAAGTACATTCATGTCTTTCTTGTAAGCTATATTTACTTCCTATATAATACCTTTTATAGGTATGAAAAGGTTCATTGTGGTAAGAGCCATATTACATAATGACTGAAGTAAGAAACATGGAATCAGAGATATAACTATTTCTATTTTTTCCAACTATGTTTTTCTAAAATATTCTCTATAATTATGGGGTTGGTTTTTATGAAAATGGACATCTTTCTTATGTCTCAGAAAAATAATGAATCTTATAATAACATCTTATAATAATAATAATGAATCTAATAATAATATTTCTAATAATGAAATAATACAGAGCTAGTAAAAAAATTGAAAAGGCAGTTTTGGAGAGTCTTTTTCTTTTTCCTACAAATCTGACAGATGAATGTTGGTAAAAATATAATATTTTCATGTTAATATATATACTTTTAAAATACCTCTTAACATACCTGACATGAACTTCTTCCTATTTGTCCATGTGAATGGTAACTCAGTTCCCTGCTGCAGCCTGTACTGCACTTCAGTGTCAGGCTATCTGAGGGAGGGAGAACAAAAGGACACCTTCTACCACTTGAACTTATTTTCTCTCTGTGTTTTAACCTGGTGGCTTACTGTGGGCTGCTGATATTTTTAAAGGAGAGTAGGACTGAAATGACAAAAATAAAATTTGGCAGGTCTAGAGTTCAATTTCTTTCATCGGGAAAGATTGGGAAGGTGATTTGAGGATTAACTGTGGGCCATTTCAGGTCAAGACCCTGGACTTGCTGGCTTTGAAGTACTCAAACACCTGTCAGTGAGACTGTCAGCAGGCATCAGGCACCTCAGTATTGTACAAGGTCTGGGGCATGACACAACATATATAGTTGTTTTGCTGACGATCAGAGTTTCTGCCATGGCTGCTGACACCCATATTTTATCCACCTTCACAAATACCAACTACTGTTGTAGCAGGCAGCAAGGGAATCCCTCTGAGAAAGGTCTATTATGAAATATCTGATTACTGTCACTAAAATGCTAGGTAGGACAATTAACGCCCTGAAGACTATAGATGCTGCTGTGACTGGCATCTGTAAAGAAGTTCACCCCTGAGGTCAATCCAAATCCCAAATCCTCCCACAGTGAGGGGCAAGAACATAGTTCTTAGCAGACTCTGGTAGCTTTACAGGGGTTAAGCAATGGGGATGACTGATGGAAAACACTTTTGCACCTCAGAAACATTGTGAAGTTATCCTACTAAAGATTAGTGAGAAGCTTATTTGTTAAGGACCCTGTAAGTAGTTCCAGTAGAAATCCTTCTAAGCAAATGGCTGATGGATTAGAAGATGACAGATTTTTTGAATCTCTTCTCACTGTAGTGCATAACTTTTGATGTGTGGCATAAGCTGGTAAAATATTTAGTCATTATCATACACAATTAGCTGTACTGTGGCTGAGGATGTTCAAGAGGGATGCCAAGTGCTGCATGCACCTTGAAGCACTATGCCCTGAGACAGATTTAGCATTCCTTGCAGTTTTTATGTGAGCACCACAATAACTGGTGTTAAGCAAAAAATGTGGAGATATTTGAAACATGACTGGACATGGTCCTGGGCAAACGCACAACAATTGAAATACAAGCATTGCATGAAAATCTCATCTTCTGTGAAAAATGAGATTGGTCTCCATGTTCTTGTGGGGCAAGGTTTGAAAATAGGAGTGCGATAACAAGATCAGGATCAGAAAGGACAACAAATAAGCATGTGTTCAGATTGTACAATAGTTATTCACTCTGAAGATTTTAGGGGACTTGACTCATGATTTTTAAATGTTTAGGGAATATTGTTCGTGACTAAGTTTCATCCAGGTGACTCTGGGACATGTTAAAATAATCTGATATCTGTGCTATAGTTTAAACCACCAAAATGCTTAACTAATTTAAGAAGAATGCTCACTTGCCCAGCTGATTTGTCTCTCATCTGCATTTTTGTTGCTGAAAATAAACATAATGTGCTGCAGAGAAGAAGAGAATCTGCCCCAGAAAATGTAAGATGCAGAAAAACTTCAAATTATCTGCCGTGGAAGAGAAGCAACAGCAGAATGGCAGAAGGGAGACTTTGAATCCAATAAATGCAAGTCTTTGGAGGTTACAATAAAATGGGAGTCTAGTGACAGTGCATGTCTATGAAAATTCACTGTGGTATCAGCCCTCCCAGGTGCCTATTTTATCAGGGATCGTTATGCTGCTTAGTGTTCCAGGAATGGTTCTGGACAATGAAATAGCTTTTCCATTCAGAGAGGTGACATTTAGTTAGCAGGCATTTAGTTGCCTGACGTAAAGGCCACTACTTGTGTTCAAAAAAAGATAGTGTCTCTGCATTGTTAACAGGAGACTATAGGTAAATTTCTAAATGAAATATTCAACAGTTCAGTCAACAACTTGGGCTTGACATCAGTGATGGAGAGTGGTAGGGAGATCGGAAATCCTCTGAACTTATTTAGACTGCCTCTTATTTAGATTGCCACTGAACCTTGCCAAAGTCTTGATTTGAAATCTTGCATTTGTGGAAACGTATTTCAAATGTAAGAATGTAATAAAGCGAGAGTGCACATCTGAATTTGCCTCTGATGAATACGCATCACAGAGGAAATAATAGTTGTTTACGTACGAATATTCAGTTGAAGGATGCGTCCTTTGGGAACAGATGCAATTCAGCAGTCTTCTCAGCTCGGGGAGCAGAAATAGTAAATGAACAGCTACAGTAAAACTAATCAAACCAAACAAAATACAAAAGATATTCTGATCAAAACAAAAACAAAAAAATTACAAAATTATATATAAAAATATAAAAAGTAATCTTGCATTCATGGGAAGAGTCTTGTAATTAAAAGGTGGCAATACCACATGGTACTGATAATGTTGTGAGGCTGGGTGCATGGAACAGCTCTGATGGGGAGACTCAGCACACAACCATCTGCAGCTCAGACATATATGCCTGCTGGAAACACCGCTGAATACTGTTTCTGTCCCTCACTTCTGACAGAGATAGAGGTAGAGATAGAGAGAGACACAAAAATAAATATTTCTTTTTATTTTTAAACAACTTTAAGGCAAATCAGGATAAAAAGTTATTAAGAATAAAGTCCTGTTGGCAAGTCAGTCGTTATTTGTAGAGATTTCACTCAGAAGCCTGTAGATAAATTCACATGCAATTTAACATTTACTGGAGAAAAAAGCATTACAAATTTCATTTTAGTTTCCTTGACACTTTCTCTACCTGTTGGATCCTATTTTGAATTTCAGGTTTAAGAAAACATATTGGAGCTGCATTAGGAGCTCCTGAGGTTTTAAAACCCAGAGACTGTTTTGACATTGAGGATTCCTGTGGAGACACACTGTCTTCCACTTTCATTTGCAGTCTGGTTAATGGGCCTGTAAATTGAATTAGCTCAGTCTAAGTGCTCAAAATCCAAGCTAAAATGAAGCAAGATTAGAATAGTGTTTGGAGGTTATTTGTGTTTTGCTCTCTTTGATTTCCTGGGGAATGCAATAAGACCAACGTAGTAATAATAACATGACAAAAGAATATATGACTGAAGACATGTGATTTGTTATAAAGTACAAACTAGTATGTTAAAGTGTTCAAATATCTGAGTGGTGGGTGCTCAGCTGGCAAGTCAGTGTTTCCTGAATCCATCCTGCCTTCCTTCCTGCCTCCCTTCCTGCCTTCCTGCCTTCCTCCCTCTCTTTTCCCCTCAGTACTCTGTTATGTGCATATGCCTTTGGACAATGTTTGACATATTTTTTTTTGTAGTTTTATTTTCTAAAATAGAAAATGAGTGGCCCAAAGAAGAGACTGAAAATTAGAGTCACGAATAACTAGATTTATGATAACAGCAATGTGCTGTATCACTTATTAGCAAAGGATTTTGAAGCTATCAATGCTAAAAGAAATCATCTGTCCTCCCAAGCTTTTTCTTCCTCTATACATCAAAAAGTACACATTTTTCTGCTAGCAAACAGAAGAGGAAGGCCCCTCTCCTCTGGTGGTGGTGCCCCCTAACCCCTCTTACACCTGCCTGGGGGTGTCCTGTGCCAGCCCTTCCCAAAGACTGGGTCCCACAGCTCCCTAACTAGCCTGTGCTGATGTGCAGATCATTACCTCTCCTTCATTTACACAGGATAAGCTCTGAATTTGTCAGTATAAGGCAAGGAATTTCACTCAGCATGAGCGTAATATCATCAGTCACTCCAGATAGTAGTTGTACATGTTATTTCCCTCCTCATACAAAGAGTTTTGCCTGGATCAAACTGAGTGAGGTGATCCCAGTTCAGTGGCTGAGATCTGCAGAGCCAAAGTGACTTAATGATTCATCCCTCTTGCAATTATCTCAGCCATTAAGGAAACCAATACCTCAATCTTCTGCCCTCTGCAGTCTTTCTCTGCTCACCTCTAGACTCACTAATCGGTTAGCCAGGTGGAAAAATCAAACCAGTCTCATCTCTTCTGCGTCTGTGGATGGTCCTTGTGCCTCCAGGCCTCATAAAGAATTGACTCTGGGAATTCACAGCTATTAAAATTTCCTCTGGGGCACACAAAACAAAGCTGATGTGTTCCTGTTATACTGAAGGGTATATGATATGCTACCCTTTTCTTTCCATCGAGGATTTAATACATTTGTACATACATAAATATTTCCTTCATCACTACTGATAGGGACCATATCTTAAATTAAAAATAGCAAAACAGTCCAGGCATTGAGCTACTTTTCTTATCAACTAGAAGCCAGAAGGGAAATCATAGTGTATGCAGATCATCTTCATTGTACAGGAATCTGTTACATAGGTGAACAGCAGTGTACACAGCTGAAAAACAAACAAAACAACTTCACAAGATTTTGGATTTTTTTTTTTTTTTTTTTTTTTCCTTCAGCAATGATCTAGAGACATGGAGAACTAGCATGCAAGGATTTATCAAGTTTTGAATAAAAGGAACCCACAGAAACAATGTTAGTGGTAACTTTAGCTAGTAATAATATACCCAAATGAAAGTCCTTTATCTTATTTTCATCGCTCCTATTCCCACATGTGAAGTGAGAGCTAAGCTGCATTATTATATGTTATTGTCTCTGGAGTATCTAACATCAACAATTACAGTAATGATGTAGTTT
Organism: Oxyura jamaicensis; assembly: GCF_011077185.1. NCBI lineage: Eukaryota > Metazoa > Chordata > Aves > Anseriformes > Anatidae > Oxyura > Oxyura jamaicensis. The sequence goes on along the minus strand of NC_048896.1, from coordinate 71,313,018 downwards.
TCTAAGGAAAAAAGAAATGATAGGAGGAACACTCTGAATCTGATTTTCTCCTGTGAAAGCCAGAGATGCAAACAAAGATTCTAAATCACTATTAGTCACTGACCCTGAACGTGTGCGGGATTTGCTACTCCACCTGGATCCCTACAAGTCCATGGGTCCGGATGGGATTCATCCCCGGGTGCTGAAAGAGCTGGCGGATGTCATCGCGGAACCTCTATCAATTATTTTTCAACGATCCTGGGAATTTGGAGAGGTCCCAGTAGACTGGAAGCTGGCAAATGTTGTGCCAATTTTCAAGAAGGGTCAGAAAGAAGACCCTAGCAATTACAGGCCTGTCAGTCTCACGTCAGTGCCTGGTAAAATCATGGAGAAGTTGGTTCTCGGACTTATTGAGGCGCACCTGGGGGACAAAGCAGTCATTGGTCCCAGCCAGCATGGGTTTGTGAAGGGTAGGTCCTGCCTAACTAACCTGATTTCCTTTTATGATAAGATCACCCGTATGGTGGACCAAGGGAAACCAGCTGATGTGATTTTTTTGGACTTCAGCAAGGCTTTTGACACGGTTTCCCATAGGATCCTACTGGACAAAATGTCCACCATACAGCTAAATAAAAACATCATACGATGGGTGAGCAATTGGCTAACGGGCAGGGCCCAAAGGGTTATGGTAAATGGAGCTGCGTCAGGCTGGCGGGCGGTCACCAGTGGGGTCCCTCAAGGCTCCATTTTAGGGCCGGTACTTTTCAATATTTTTATAAATGATCTGGATGTAGGAATAGAGGGTATTTTGAGCAAGTTTGCTGATGACACCAAACTTGGAGGAGTTGTGGACTCAAATGAGGGCGTAAAGGCCTTGCAGAGGGATCTGGACAGGTTGGAGAGCTGGGCGATCACCAACCGCATGAAGTTCAATAAGAGCAAGTGCCGGGTCCTGCACCCGGGACAGGGAAACCCTGGCTGCACGTACAGACTGGGCGATGAGACGCTGGAGAGCAGCCTAGAAGAGAGGGATCTGGGGGTCATGGTAGACAGCAAGTTGAATATGAGCCAGCAGTGTGCCCTGGCAGCCAGGAGGGCCAATCGTATCCTGGGGTGCATCAAGAACGGCATCGCTAGTAGGTCAAGGGAGGTGATTGTCCCGCTCTACTCTGCGCTGGTGCGGCCTCACCTCGAGTACTGTGTGCAGTTCTGGGCACCACAGTATAAAAAGGACATGAAACTGTTGGAGAGTGTCCAGAGGAGGGCTACGAAGATGGTGAAAGGCCTGGAGGGGAAGACGTACGAGGAACGGCTGAGGTCACTGGGCCTGTTCAGCCTGGAGAAGAGGAGGCTGAGGGGAGACCTCATCGCAGTCTACAACTTCCTCGTAAGGGGTTGTCAAGAGGCAGGAGACCTTTTCTCCATTAACACTAGTGACAGGACCCGCGGGAACGGGGTTAAGCTGAGGCAGGGGAAATTTAGGCTGGACGTCAGGAGGGGGTTCTTCACAGAGAGGGTGGTTGCACACTGGAACAGGCTCCCCAGGGAAGTGGTCACTGCACCGAGCCTGTCTGAATTTAAGAAGAGATTGGACTGTGAACTTAGGCACATGGTCTGAACTTTTGGGTAGACCTGTGCGGTGTCGAGAGTTGGACTTGATGATCCTTAAGGGTCCCTTCCAACTCAGGATATATTCTATGATTCTATGATATTTTGGCTCAAAAATATATCTTAAAAATGTTATCTGGTGGAAAATCTGAGAGAGGTTTGCAAGATCTGTACTGCAAATCAGATATAGGATTTTGGTAGACATTTACATGCTCAGCAACAGAATTTCCATACAGTCTGTGAACAGTAACTTGTACATCTTTCTGCATAAGGATAAATCTGGCCCAAAAAAAAGGCCACTTAAACATCATTGGCATTGACTCCCTCAAAGGTGAAGTCCCAAACCAAGTATCACTAATCAAAAACTCCAGGCTGGATATAAACCAGCCTGAAAAAAAAATCATATTCTAAAAATAAAATAAATAAAAAAAGCCCTAAGCCTACTCTCAGTACTTGTAAATCCTTTTCATTTATTTAGAAGTGTCTCAGAATAATTCTAGTAAAACTATATAAGCAGATCTTTCCTGTCTACAAGGAACATTTAAGAAAGGTGTTTAAATAAGGTCACTCAGTAATGAAATGTTGACAGCCTAGCAGTAGGACTCAGCAGATGTTTAGAGGAACATAGCAACATGAAGTGAAGACCACCATGTCCAGTCAGAAGCACAGGGAAAATTTATCAATGCAGAATGTAATGTTCTGTCTGGAATTTATCCAAAATATTGAAAGCAATATGTAGGCATAACACAACTTTTTTTTTTTATATATATTTTTATTATTTTTATTTTTTATTTTTTAATGAAAGGGGCAATAAGGACTTAATATCTGTTATACATATGCATTTAGGAGTCAGAAGTGTGCTAGGATTTTTTATATTTTATTGAGGTGATATTACCCAGAGATGCTGCCTGTGAACACTGAAATCCTGGGAAGCACACGTGGGATACTTAACAAATAGCAGTGAGTCATATGAGGAAGAACAGTACTAGATTGAATTTCACCAGAGTGTCCTTCCCATTTTATTCTTGTGTAACTGAATGCCAGATTGTCTTAATTGTGTTTTAATTTGATTTATTATTTTTTTTTGATTTATTGTGTTTTTATTTTATTTTATTTTATTTTATTTTTTATTTTATTTTATTTTTTTTCCCTCAGTGAAGGACTCTTTGCAATCCCAGAAAAATACTTAGGAAAAGTATGAGTGTGAGAATCATTATTCTTCCCAAGAGAAGAAGATTAACTGATTTTACAGTCCTGGATGTTTCTTAGGCTTCAAAGTCATTGATAAAATGATAAATTTAATATCTATACAGGAGAGAATCTTCTTTCTAGGGAATCAGTATTTCCTGTAGAAGGTTCTTCTTCCAAACATTAGCTAATTTGGTAGAATTTTGAATGAAATAATTGATGAGGAACTATCGGATTTTAGTCCAGATTTGAAAGATGTTATAAATCACACTGAAAAAATAATGTTTTCATATTAGAAAGCCTAAGTAGAATTTACAATAAATATAATATATAAATACTTCCCTACACCTTTAATGCTCTCTAATCTCCGGTGTTTTCTTTTGTACCTTACCTGTAGTTTCCAGTATTGATGACAGTAAAGCCAACCTGAGATGGGCTCAAGAAGAGCCACTAAGGAATTTTGGGACAGAAAATTGAACTTCTTGCCATATGTTTTATGGTTACTCCACAGCCTAACAACCTTTTAGTTTGAAGACAATGACTCTTGGACCTATTCTATGCTAGATTCTGACATTCAGACTTAGCACTTGAGGTGTAAGTGGAACCTCCTCCCTGGGGAAATGCTTGTCATGATCAGCTGGGAGATGGCTTGGGAGACAGGTGCACACTGTTCTTAATCCTACACTGACTAGGACATGTCCTACTCAGGGAGAAAATATACCAAAGATTTTAATGAAGCTCAGCATATAAATTCAATCCTGTTCTTGACTCCAAAATTTGTGACCGTGAAAGACTTTGGTGTCTAACTACAAGCTAAAGCTTCTGGTGAGACAGCTAGCACTTTCCATATCCAATGATGACCACTTACATGAACAAAAAAATCAACCAACCAACCAACCAAAAAAAACTACAAACAATGAATTTTGAGACTGGCTATGTAACAGAGAAAATAAATGATTCTGCCTGTTATCAGACATATGACATAGGTCAAAGCTTCCAGTCAGTGTTCTTAATACTGCAGCTGATAAGCTAGAAATATTTGCAAGCTCTCCCAAAGAAAAAAATATGGTCTGTACCTTGCATAACTCAGATATTTAGCATATTTAAGAACTGACCTTTTACTTTGTTCAGAATAAATAAACAAAATATGTTTTCAGCCGAAGTTGAACTCCCTCATAAAGACAGAATCTTTTCATGAACTACTATTTCTGCATTTAACTCAGCAGCCTGGCTCCTACAGATGTATACCTTGGAAAAAGCAGAAATGAAAGAACTATGCTGAAATGCCTGTCAATTTCAAATTCAAGGTAGTTATTGAATACCTTTCTAGATACAACATAAATCATATCTGCCTAAAGAGTTTGGAAATGAAGGCTTTCTGCTACCCTGGCAAAAAGGGTAGCAGAAAGATGCCATAACAGAAAGATCCTCTTACCTTCTTGTGCACTTGTGTGCACAGCCTAGATGCATGTGTTGATTCATTCATTTAAATCCTTCATTATATAAATTGAACCAACATACTCAACCCACTATTGCAAACAGAAATATAGACACAGAAGCCCTGTCATTCCGTCTATCAAGCGTTTAACAGAAGTTAAATAAAACCTACAAAACAAAATGAAATGACACTGTAAAGCACTTTTCATATGAGTAATTAGACGTTATAATAGCAACAATCTGTTTAGCAGCTGCTATGCCTGACAATGACCAGATGCAAGTTCTCTGATGGATATCTGGTTATATACTCTGTTTGTCCTTCTGAGTTTTACTAAAGTTAAAATATTATCCTTGACCTGCAGAAAAGTAAGCAGGTGCTTTACAAGGCTAGCAAATGGGAATATTCCTTTCTGAGCAAGCGGGAAATGCACTAAATCTGTCTCAGCTAGCAACATGTTTATACTTCATTATCCAAATCATCTACTTCTGTAATCTCTAAAGATTCCTGTTTGATGTTATTCACTAATATTAGTTGTTTGTAACAGAATGAACAAGCTCATATTTTCAAACCAAGCTACCCTCTTCCCAACAATGGATGGGAAATCTAGGTCTTTTGAGTATCTGGGTGCTGATAACTGTTCTAATTATACATTAACAGCTATGGATTACAGCAATATGCTTCTGATTACTACCAGTGTAATAAAGTTAGAGGTGGTTGCAAACAGACTTTGTAGAGTGAAAAAAAAAATCATATGACAAGACATGTCACGGTGAATTCATGCCATCTGTCTAATGATGAATGACACCAGTGTAAATGCTATCAAATCAGCCTACAGATTTGCTATATATACTTAGTAAGCTGCAAATACACAAAGCAAAATGGCCCCACTTACACTGTGCATCAAAACAGACAGGATAACAATTTGTCACAGGGTAAATTATTAAAATTATCACATATTCAGAAATGAAGAAGACATTTGTTATTTTCAACCTCATTTATTTCTTCTTTGGACATCTGTTTTCTTCCAAAAGTCTCGTTTTCATGATTTAGTTTCCACTTCATTGGTATTTTAATACTACCAATTCTGGCATCTTTTTATTACCTTGGTCTTCTATTCTACTAATGGGAATGTCATGAGGTCTATTTTTACAGTAGTTTCGGATAGTATAATCTACATTTCTTCAGGAAAACAAAACAAAAAAGTCTTTGCTGTTTAATCATTTGCTTATCTTTAAAACATTTTACTACAGTTAAATCTTGTTGATGTGTGGTCCATTTCTGAGATGAAGCCGGTAGTGCTCCAGACTTACAGAAATAAATTATGTGGGACAGATTCTCTACTTGCATAATCTGCTGAAATAAAAGCATATAATGTATGAGCACATATGATGAATACTGACAAGTAGATGTTGTCTACATATTACATAAATTGTTAGGGTTATAAATGAAACTATACCTTCTTTCTATTCTCTTTTCTTCCATCATGATACAGTTAGAATAGTAATTTTTGATGTAATATCATTCCTCCTTATAAACACTAAATAATTTGTCTCACCTGACCTAATTTCAGTAATTTAAAAGGTAAGTATTTAGGCTACACTAGTTAGTTGGACTTCTACTGTCATGGAAGTAAAATACAACGGATTGCATACTGCATGTACCTTTCTGCATGGAGTGTGGAAGATTCTCAGATGTCTGTCTGGGAGCACATGTTGGTCATTTAGGCTGCACTGTGCAGCACTAGTCCCATAAGCTTCCTCCAGTACAGTTATCTGAACTTCATGCCAAGAAGGAAGTCAGTAACTACCAAAAGCACCGTTTTCTTTGTTCCTTTCAACTTAGTGATAAAGTTGAATTGTGAGAATTTTACTGGAAACAGTTATTTAGCAGCAACGTCAAGCTAATGGACTTGTCCAGTTCCTTGTGTCTCCTTCTTTCTCCAGACTCAAAGAATGGTTGTAGTACCTACAAAACTGTAGTGCTTATGCTTACAGAGTGCTTCTCTACACAGGAGAAATCTCCATAGTGATAACTCTTTCTCAATGTGCTTTGACTTTATGCTTGCTGATCCCCTTGCCCCACATTAATCAAAGGTTGATGAAGAAGGAACAAAAACAACAATAGCCAAAAGTTTCAAGAAAAGTCATAATTACAAGTAAGAAGTATGTCATTACTGAAAAAACCTGCCACATTAATTTTAATGGATATCGCTCATTAAAAGAAATAACGAATGAATATAACTTTGTATAGAGAAGCTAGGAAATGAGGAACACAAATATATCAGCTGGCAGGATGCAACAGCAAAGTGGGAAAGTGGGGTTAGTGTCAGCATTTATTACAGGAGTTAACAAATTTAATTCTGCAGGAGGGACAGAGATGCTTAGTCAAATTCTATCCATTCTGTGTTTGTTGAGCATATGCACCCAGCAGATGGTACAAATATGTGCATTTCAGTTCTTTGAACTCTCATATGTCTTATGTCATGAATATAATCAGTTAAGTCCCAGTAATCTGTTTCCTGCTGGTTATGTGCACTTGCCCCCAAAAGTCACGTTTGCTCAGAGAAGGTCTGCAGCTGGAATGTCAAGATGAAACCTTAGTATGTAGACACCTCTGTCAAAAGGCATTCTCCACTCTGCTTTTATGTTTTCCTTCAGATAAAACAGAGCATGTAGTTTATTTATTTATTTAGTTAGTTAGTTAGTTTGTTTTTAAGAGAAGCAAAAAATATTTTCCAGTGAGTAATGGAATTGCCATGAAACTAAATAGTGAGCTCATTTCCTATTGGTAGAGAAGAAGTTGCTAACAGTATTTGAAATATTTATAGAATGTAGTACAGTTTAATTCTGCATTTCTTCAATGTTACATTAACTTTTTAAATCACTCAGGTATCATCAAGTTCTCTGCAATATAGATGATAGAAGCTTTTCCCATTGCCTGCAATGAGAATAAAATGTTTTTTATTTTAAAGAATGTATAACATCCATTGGAGGAGATTAAAAATATTATGAAAGTGTGAAAAATATTTTTGTTATAGGACCTCAGCTTTCTTAAACAGTGACAATTCATTGCAAAGCACTAGGATTTTATTTAACTAAAAAAACCAACTATTACAAATAATTTAATTACTGCAGATTTCTGAGGAGATCACTCAGATATCACAGAATATAATGATATAGTTAACTTCGGAGTAAGCAACCTGCTAAGTGATTTCTTTAGGTACCATCTAGCCCTATTTAGATAATTTCATAACAGATATTTGGAAATATTCATTCTGCTACTAAATGCTCTTAATTCTAAGTCAGTTTTTAGTAATAATGAACAGTAATAGTAATTTTCGTAATAATGATGTTAAAGATCCTATAGGCAAGCAGGTATATTACAATCAGTGTGACTCACCTCACCCCCTCAAACTGAATTTTACAAGGTATCTTATGGTTGTATTCAATATTAGTACAGGCTTTGACACAAGATGTTTTTCTTCGCTGAAAGCTGAATAGCAATGGATTTTAACTCCTGTAACTTATTATTTTTACTTAACTTTTTTTTTTTTTTCTGTGTGAATAATAATAATAATAGTGAACTGTATGTAGTTGATAATATAGTTGATAATACAGTGAATTATATATAGTTGGTAATATAGTGACCTTCCTTTTCAGAAGGAAGTGTGGCAACCACTAATGCTATGAAGTGCCACTAATCGATTGTGGTCCCAATTTGCAGATGGAAAAATGTAATTTTAGAATTTATTCATAAGAAACATGACCAAAGGGCAGCATTTTCTTGTCTCTTGTTCAAAAGAAAGCTGCTGCAATAATCCCCACCAAATTGATGAAAGATATGAGTCTGCATTTCCAAAATCTTGGCCAGAAAACCTCCTCAGATGCTTGAAGCTCTGCATCTGCTCATGATCATGGACATTACCATTCTGGGTTGGCTGAGAATCTCAGGACTCATTTCTTGCCTACACCTGTCTGAAAGGTAGAGATTTCTGGAAAGAGTGTATTATTTATGAGTCTGGGGGGAAACGAAGCTGTAAGGAGTGTGTATGGAACATTTTGCTCCTCCTGTTGTGGAATCCATCTTATCCTACATTTCTTTTGTTTGACACATGTTGCCCCAATTAATTAGCTTTCTCCTATTCTTCTCTTCAGTTTCCCTTGTCCCAGTCCTTTGAAAACCCAAAACAGAACAGAGACTATAGTTACTGTCTGATGACAGCAGTGGCTCAATTTTGTTTAATATCACTGTGTTAGTCTGCAACAAATTGAGACTAATTGCTTCTCCACTTCTCTGTTAGCCTGTGAAATGCCAGCAACTCCAAATGCTGTCATAGCTCCCCTCCTAATCTCTGCAAGCTTATACAGAAAGGAAACTGGCCAATGAGGTCTGACTGGTAGGTGAATGAAATGTCATGATGAAAGATGTGCCCATCATTTACTCCTCTTTGGTATTGAAATTTGTGATTTTCACCTCAGGTGTCATGTACATGAGCAGTTGTGACTCTATAAATCTTGTGGAAAGCTCTTTCTACCTTTGTGCCTTCCTCAGCAAGCAAAAATTACATTTATATAAACTCATGTAATGTCTGTTACTGGGTTTATCATGAGTGGGTTTGAATTTTTATTCAATGAATATAATTTCTCCCTTTCTTCTTTAGTGCTAAAAACTACACAATGGCTCTTTAATATTTAATTGATGATATCGTTTTACGGGTTTTAGTTTAAAGGTAACCATAGCACAAACACATCCATTATTAACTGCCGAACAGCAGTGTAGGTTCTTGGGGATCCTCTTTGGCTTAATATGAGAACCCCTGTCAGCAGGAAACAGTGCTGGTATTGTTGTTAAGCGTGACAAACTGGCAGGTCCAATGGGCACCACAGTGGAACAATGCAAACTGCTTATATCGGTGGAAGAGACAATGTTTAAGAGCGAGGTGAAGGTGGAAGGTGAGAGGCTGTCGAGGAAGGTTCGGTTCCGCGTGGCGTCCTCGCACAGCGGAAGGGTGCTGAAGGAGGTCTATGCCGATGGGGAGGCCACTGACTCACTGGACTCTGAATACGCCAGTAGCTCGGAGACCGACCAGACCAGCCGGTTGAGTGAGGTGGAAGGGCAGCAGAACGGACACGTCGGGTCTGAGTGTGATGAAAATGAAAGCGAGCAGGATGACTTGCTTATTTTAGTCAGAGCCGCTAAAGAGAAGGGTTTTGGTACAAAACGAGTCAACATTCTCAGCAAAAATGGCACTGTCAGAGGTGTCAAGCACAAAGTCAGCGCTGGTCAAGCCCTCTTTGACAATCTGTCAAAAGTATTTCAGGTAAGTGATGCAGTACAGCTGGCTCTAGGCCCAGTATCTGTCCCTTTTAATGTTGCATATTATTCTGTTCCTTTGTCCAGATCTCTCTCTTTGACAATTTCTCAGGCTCTGGATTCAATTCTGCTTCATCCCCTTTACTGGCTGCTGGCTGCTCTTGCTCAGCACAGTCTCATTGCTCTTTCTGGTACACACTGGCTCCACTCTCCAAACTGACTGCAATATTTTTTTTTTTCAAAATAGACCTAAAATTTGCTTACCAGCACTGGGTATACTGTGCTTCTCATGTCAAGACCAGGAAAGAAACAAAAGAGAGGAATTAACCAGGGCTTTACCAAAGATCTGTACAGGGGATCTGTACAAGGATGTGTCATGTTTCCACCTCTGTTGTATTAGTTCTAATGAGTTTGCAATGCTATCTACTGTCCCTTACAAGTAAATATGTATACTTGTAAATTCCATTGTGTTTAATCTGCAAAGTAGATCAAATTAAATGCAGGATGGCAGCAATGACTGTTTTCCCACATGAAAATTTCAGAGGAATGAAATCTTAGTCAGACGTGTCTTTTATTAATGTCTGTTTTCCATTCATTTTATTGAAGGAGTAGAATATCTGTATTTGAAACAGTATGTGCCACACTGACCCCTTAGACAGAGAAAAGCAGGTCTCAGAAAACTCAAGATAAAGTTCTAAAAAATTTAGTTCATATACATAATTTATCTACATAACTATTCAGGTCTTTCAGTCATTAATATTCAAGCAAAAGAACAAGTATGCAACAAAACTCTCTCTAAAGTTTATTAGAACCCAGAATTATGATGCTCATTTAAATTAGCCTATAGTTGGCTTCAGTGCCTTCTTTTAAAATAATTTATGCGGCTTTAAATCATGGGGAATTCAATATTAATACCAATAGCTTTTTGTATTGTAATTAAACATTCTAAAAGTTCTTTGTTACTTTGAAGCTAAGTCATTTCATAATACTGGCTGTGGAATGGCTGTGGACTGGCATTCTCTTGCTTCTGAGTATGAACTCACCCCCTGTGCTGTACCTAGTCTTTTTGTCAGTACTGATTCTGTGTGAGAAGTCTCTTTCTTTCTTCAAAGATGAATCATCTGCAATGTCTGTGTTTTGTTCTTTATATCACAGAGCACTCAGTGAGCTTGCTTTCTTTCAAGCTACTCACCAAAAACTTTGCCCTCGACTTCCCTGCTCTGGCAAAATTTGTAACAAACTCACTTGGAACTTTTTCTAATCAGATATAAGTTAAGAAGTGTTAGCTGCAACATGTCTGTGTTCTTCTCCCACCTTGATTCCAGACCCTGTTCCATGTTATTTCTATAAATAGAATAGAATAGGATAGGATAAGATAGGATAGGATAGCATAGCATAGGATAGACTAGACTAGAATAGACTAGACTAGAATAGAATAGAATAGCATAGAATAGTTCAGTTGGAAGGGACCTGCAAGAATCCTCAAGTCTAACTGTCCTTTAAAATAAGTCACTTTGTTCAGATATTCTAGGGATAAACAGGGATTCATTAAATGGTCCTTAAGTCACACAGTCAAGATCTTTGATGTTTGGTGTTCAGAAAAACATCTAGTATACCTGTGATAAAAGCACTCCTATGTATTTTTAATATTCCATTGAATACTTGTCTTTTTGAATAATTTTTCCACATTTGCTAACTACAGCCTTTCTACAGAATTGGTTTAAACAGCTCATTCCCATAACAGTCTCATCCAGAAGCCTCACTTCTGGAATTTTTGGAAATGTGAATATTGTGAGGCATACAGGCGGTATTTGTAGGAAAAAAAAAAAGAAAAAAGAAAACGTTATTGTTATTGTATGATACAAGCCTGAAAATGTACATACATCAAATAAATGTGCAGCCCCAGCTACATCTTCCTGCAACCACATGCCAAGCACTTCCATCACCAGCACAGCCACCAAATTCCAGTTTCAGGCATTTCTTAAGATGAATTAGGTCCCATGTGTTTGCTTGTCCAATGACTGTCCCTGGACATGAGCTGTTGTGGCATGGTGACATTAGGACCTCTGTCTCCCTTCCTCCTGGGAGGAGCCTGGGGAGCCCAGCAGGAGCAGCCATGTGCAGCTGGGGATGGCACAGCTGTGGGGATGGTGTGGGGAAGAGAAGCATGTGTTTGGGGTAGCGTCTCTGCTCCATGGCAGGACGTTAGGTACAAAAATGCAGGAAGACACCAGCCCAATTTGCGGGAATGGTGTTTCCATGACAACCCCACCAGCCTTTTTCTTCCAAGGGTGATGCCATAAAGAGACCATTCCCATAGCAACTGGAGCAGGCAGGCTGCTGGGGCTCCCCTGTGTCCAGTCTGTTCCAAAACCATGTCCAACCTGTCCCACCACCATGCCCATTCAACAGCCAAATCCACCTCACTTGGGACCTGAGGGGTGGCCTCAGTTCATTTGTACAGGCTGACACTACAGTGGTCAGATAGTCAGAAATATTTTATCCATGAGAAATGTGCATGGTTCAAAACCTTGAAAAGACCATGAGCTCCTGGTCTTCCTGTTCATCCACCTTCTCAGCATGAGTGAAATTATCTTCACTGAAACATTAAATCTGACCACACTGGTAGTTCTGGATCTAAGTAAGTGACCTTCTGATTACACCAGGGGCATAAGCTCTTTCTCTGCATATATCAAACATATATAATTATTTCTTCAGCACATGACTAAAGCGTTTGTTTTCTAATACTTAAACCTGAACATTGTTAAAATGTGAATAGGTTTGAATACATCCTATATTTTCCCATACAAAGCAGAACAGAAACAATTCTTTTGTCCTTGAAATAAATGTAATTCTCTTCATAATTACTTTGTGTGTATATATGTGAGTGTGTGTCTGAATAGGTTGTCCCTGTGATGGCTTCCAAGTGATGCAGAGCAATAATCCTGTGGTTGCCTGGTATATTGCTAAGTAGTGCAATGTTCATTTCATGCGAGACACTGCTGTACACTGTGCACAGCAATGGAACTCAGCCAGAGCTTTCAAACAGGTATCCCCTCATTCCCAGTTTTAGCACAGATCCTTTCCTCTAGTCCCACACTTACACACTCCACTGGCCTTCCACTATGCTCTGAAAGGTCGTTTCCTGCTAAATTACCTACAGATCTCATTCCCAGGCAGGGCCTGCTGACATCTGTTATGGAAGGGCAGGCCTGGTTAACAGACCTGATTAATGTCTTTCTGAACATTGCATCAGAATGGATATGGGTGAAGAGACAGACATAATGCGTTTGGTCTTTATGATATTTTCCAGTGCAGTATCACAGGTAGACCTAACATTTAACGTTACAAAATGTAAGTCAATATTCAGCCAGATAAAGGATTAGCTTATTAATATTTAGAGAGAGAGATGGGAAAAAACAATCAGAGTTAAAAATCAGGTAGAGTTTGTTAAGAGAAGGAAAGCTTCTGGGGTGGTTAGAGTCATTGCCATCTCTCTGCTTGTTAGTGATCTGGCGAAGTGAACATGCTGCAAGACATGCAGAGCTCACAAAACCAGAAGGGATGGCTAATGCCAAGCCACAGAGAAAATAAAATGAAATACAGCCACAAAAGCAACAGTCTTCCAAAGAAGGCAGATGCTGCAAAGTGCTGATAAGAAAGTTTCTGGTGTGACAGTAAAAGCAAAGGCCTTAGGTTGGGTGGCACACTATATCACTGTCCTCTGAAGTGTATCACTGCAATCCCCAAAACTACGGGCAGAAGAGAGAGGAAAATGTCTGTGGTTTTACTGGAGAAGTCACGATGTAACATCATTCCCCTCCATGGTTCTTTGGTCAGTGCTGGTTGTGCTCCTGACTTTCCAGCATCATTGGACTCTTTGAACTCAAAAACTTCTAGTACTGGACTAAGTTTGTTAGAGGCCTCCTGAGCTTTCCCTTCATATTCCTGTCCATAAACACTGTCCTGTGACTCCCAAACAGGCATAGTTTGCAGAAGGAAATGACATGCTGGATTCCCAGTAACTGTCCATAGCAATGTCAGGGAAACCTGCTCATAACCTAAAGCTACCTTTTGTCATATTTATAAGGGGAGATAAACCCCAGTGACTTGTAGGTACCTTCTCTGAGATATAAAGATCCAGGGTATGTTTTTAGTGTTCATGAATCTAAGTATTGAGTATTGTAGCACTGAAATCCACCTAAGAACAGGAAAAATTATAATTACAGAGAGTCAAATTACTACAAAAAAGGTCTGTTTTACAGAAAATTCAGTGTTAGCAGGTCACCTGGATCACCACTGGAATGGTCATACTGTCTGTTCACCTCTTCCTTTGTACCTTCCTAAGTCCTTTTATCTGTAACCACAACACATGGTACGGTGATTCAATTAATTCTGTTAATTAAGTGATGGCTAAAAACAGTCATTTCCAGAGCTGGTTGCTGAACAGCCATACTGATTCAAAAAGAAAGATGCTCAGGTCTGTCAGCTTTTAACAGGAGCCTGGGGTTGGTCAGTATTTAAGATATTAATATTGTTGTCATGTTATCCTATAAACCAGCTCTCATATTCTTCTATAAATCAGCTATAAAGCACTGAACTCAGACAAGTCTATTATTAGAATATTCATGATATTTTAGTTTTTGCTGTTACTGGACTTGAAATACATATTCGACTTAGACAATGTGTAAACAGACTTTAAACTATCTAAACTTCTAAAAGTTATATACAAGCTTTGAGTTTGAAAAGACTTATCTGTCTCTTCTTTAAAAAATATAGGTAAGAATGTCTTGATTTTTCAATGTACTCAACATTGGAAAGCTAAGCAACAAAACCATGGTTACATTTATCACCTCTTCAAGATTGAATCAATAATTGAAGAAAAAAACACTAGGCTTTTGTTCTAGCAGTCTGATCAGCATGCCCTGGATGTCTGTCCAACCTGCCAGAACACTGTAAGATCTCAAAATTACTCTTGTTCTGGTGTGTTTTGATCCCAAGAAAAGATCCATAAAAGAAGTCTGTGTTCTTGAGACACTCAGGTGTCTCAAGCAGAGTCAAACCCCATAGACAGTTCAAAAATTAAACCTTTCTGCTCAGTGTAAATATAAGTTTCTGCTTCAGATAAGCATGTACTTTGCCTCTGGAATCACACCTACATTTGCAGATGAGTGCAAAATGTTATAAAATTGAACTGGCATTTCCCCACTGGTTGTACTATTTTTATTAATTTAGCACAGGTAGACTGGATCACAAAATGAAAGGCAACTGAGCCAGCCTTTGTGCATTTTGCAGCAGAAATCAGGCATCAGTGATGTGAGTGGTGCAGTTTTGAACCTTGACAGGCTTATCTGTGCAATCCAGCCTTCCCTGAAACAGACTGTACTGACACTTACTAGCACAGGTCTGTGAACGCCCTTGACACTTGAGTCTCTTGTATAGCCAGCCTCCTGCAGCAGCAGGATGGGAGCAGGAGTGGGGAGATCATTTTGCACTTTGCATCTTCTCTCATCTGCTGATAGAAAGCAACTTCTAAGAACTAACTGATACTGAACAGAGATGTCTCAGACTTACCCCAGCTCAGATCTAAGTGCCTGTGGTCCAAGCAGATTGTGCAGCCTGTAGGAAAAAGCAAAGCTGTTGTCCTGGGCTGTGAGGGAGAACACAATTACATTTTTTCCTTTTGTGAAGTCTACACCATGTGGCTACTTTCCCAAACAGAGTGATTTATTAATTAGCCTTACCCCCTGGCATACCCTCCTTTGCATAACAAAGGGCAGAGCAAAGAAGCTATGCTTATACAGCAGTGATTACTTATATGTAGAATACATAGATGTAGTATTAGAGTGAACCAGGACTTTAGGTATAGATTCAAAAAAAAGATAGGCTTCTGAATGAGGACTTAAAACTACATTAATTTTCCAAACCCCTCTTTTGTTGCTACCTTGTCTGAAAGGCAAAGAAAAACCTTTTATTAATGAAAATTTGATTAATGATCTGCCTTGGCCATGTGCCTCATTATATCAGTATTGACAGGATGTGACAGGTACCTCCTACTCATGTCCTGTGGGACCCACAAAATAGGCATTCCTTTGCCTGCCTCACCTGCAGGGCTTCATGCAGTAGGTGTCCTCTGAGCATGCCTGGTGGATCAGATCCTACACAAAATGTACATAAGCAGATGCTGCTTTGTTACAAAATGTGTCCTCAGGAGGCAGTGGTGGGAGTAGTACTTTGAGTTAGGCAGTCATAAGACAGCGTGAATAAGTTGCTGGAGCAGGCTTGCTGACTCAACTTGTCATCCCAAATACTATACTTGACTCCCATTTCTCTCTCTCTCTCTCTCTCCAGTCTTACACATTATAAGGTGATGGCATTACTACAGCAAGAAAGTGTCCTAGAAAAGCTTGTAACCTGTGACTTACTTGTCAGGGACAGGAGGTAGAGAGGAGACTGAATCCAGGTAGACAAGACCTGAGAGACTGCAAGTAACCACATTCTGCCAGTCTCTGCCCCCCTTTAAATCTGAAACAACAACAACAACAACAAAAAGAACACACAACAAAACAAAACAAAACAAAACAAACAAACAAAAAAAAACACTTTTGCTTTCTTTTTGAAAGAAAGAATTAATGTGCTTGTTCTCAGGAAATGAACACAAATACCAAATGGAAAAAAGTGGTCATACTTAGCAGTATTCGTAAAAACTTTGGCCTCAGGAAATTCTCTGAGCTGAAAAGAACAATAAAATTAGAGAGTATTAGGAGGAAATGCCATATATGCTTTCTATCCTCTCTTAATTATCTGTCTGGTAAATGACCTGGAATACTAGATGAACACTGGTGCTGAGCCCAGTTGCAGCTCTGGTATTCTTACATAATGTCACTTTGCAGAGCTGCTCGAGAAGGTGCTCAGCCTTTCAATGAATGTGGAAAATGCCTCTTCTTCCTTTAAGCTGACCTTATTGTTGACTGAAAAAGAGTAATGTTAAGTAAACTGCTTATCAAAAAATTCTTAGGACATTAGTGTAGAAGTTCTTTCTACTTATTCTAACAGTATGAAATTCGTTTTTCTGAGAGTTGGCCTCTTACAACAGAGATAAAATGATGAACTGGTTAGTATTAAATGTTAAGTAGCAGCAAAAACACTTTTATTTTATTTTTTTTTTTGGCTATGAAGCTCAAATCAGTAACTCAGGAGGACAATTAGGAAAAAATGACTTTTAAAGTGTTTTTAAAACTAGAACCATCAAAAAGAATTTAAGCTATTCTCTCTTTGTTGATATGGTACAACACGCTGCCTGCTATCTCATTTGCTGTGTCCTCTTGCCCATAAATGTCTTCATCCTTTGACACAAGACAAATGAATTCTGTGGTCAACTTAAAGCTGAAAGTTGAAATATAGTTGTCTACAAATTTGAACCATTCTATATGCTTAGTTACTAGCATCAGTCTTGTTTATTTACATCTAATGATTATGTGCAAATAAACCACCTTGCAAACAGATATTTAAGGGTCCTCATTGTACCCATTGTCTTAGGTGAGGTATATTTTAGTTACATTTACAAACATAGAAGCAAATATTTTAGGGCTACTAAGATGATTAAATGACTGGAGCACCTGTTGTATGAGGACAGGATGAGAGAACTGGGCCTGTTTAGCCTCAAAAATAGATGACTGAGGGGAGACCTCATCTGCATAAATATATGAGGAGAGGGTGTCAAGCCTGTCTTTTTTCAGTTGTGCCCAGTGACAGGACAAGAGTCAATGGGCACAAACTGAAGCACAGGAGGTTGTGGCTGATTATGAGAGGGCACTTTACTGTGAGGGTGAGCGAGCATTGGAACAGGCTGCCCAGAGAGGTTGTGGAGTCTCCTCTGGAGATATTCAAAACCTGCCTGGATGTCATCCTGTAAAATGTGCTCTAGGTGATCCTGCTCGGTAGGGGGGTTAGATAAGATGACCTTTAGAAGTCACTTCCAACCTCCATTCTGTGATTCTGTGATTTTGCTAGAGTGGGACAATTTGTTACTAGTCTGCACAGCAGTACACTTGTACAATTGTAAAAATATGCTAATAATAAGGATAGAGCTCATTTCTTTTAACAAATGTTAGCTTCAAAGAGTTAGAAATTTTCTTCACCTTAGTGGTATGGTTCTGCGGGTGTGTACTAATGTTTTTCATTTCATGCCATAAAAGACATTAACAAAAATGCTTATTAACAAGTTAATTACATTACGATTCCATGTAATTTACAGATCTCAGAACTACGTCAGATCTGAACTAGGATTTGCAAATCCTTTGAAACACCAGTATTTGCAAAGACTAGCTAGTCAACTTTAAATGTACACATGCTTTATTGGAACTCTATTACAATGACCCAAGTAAAGTGTATTTTAGTAGTTGACCAAAAACACATTTCAGGAGTCACCTGCTGCCAATTTAATTGTCATGTACATGTCATCTCCTTTCTTAAGAGAGAAGAAGTAAAGCCATGTTTTTTTTTATATATATATATATATATATATATATATATATATATATATATATATATATATATATATAATTCTTGCTAGACTGTTCTGGCCTGTCAGCAGCCTGCTTTGACATTTGTCTAGTACTGTTGACAGTTTATTACACACTACACCAACACAAGGTTGGTGATTAACAGTTTGAAAGAAAGAAGTGGTTAAAGAGATACTTCTTTTTCTGGCTGGAGCTTTAGCCTGTGACTGTAATGTTCAGCAGTACAATACGTTTGTAGTTAAAGTGCAGTAAAATATACTTAAGAATGTAATTTGCAGCTAGAGAGAAAAAGGTTTGACTTTCATGCATGAAAACCACCTTCACTGCTGCAACATCCAGTGCTAGATATTACAAAGCATGAAAGTCAAATCTTGCTAAAATTTTCTACATCTTATAAGGTAAATAGTAATTAGGACAACATCCCCAGCCTTTTGATTTTGAAAAGGAGTAGGAAAAATATTGCTTCCCAACCGAAGAAGCAGTCCTGTGCTTTTGCTTGGAACAGTTAATCATATTGTAGAAAGTTGGCCACAGTACAAGTCTTTACAACCTCCATCATACAGAGCAACAGAAATGGTCACAGACGAGCAACTCGAGTCAGTGAGGTAAAGACTTATTTCACACATGACAAGAAAGATGACAGAAAGCCATCTATATTGCTAGTATGAATTGTGGAAAACATTTTAACAACCTTAGCACAATTTTGCTTTGGAACTATATCTAGAGTCACCATCCATCAATAATGTCAGAGAAGTATGTCTTCTATACCACAGAAATGCCACATGAAAATTCACTCTTCCTCCCCTCGTCACAAGAAATATGGGAAAGCTTACTGGCCAAAAATTGCACAAGTTTATAACAAAATGCAGTGTTATCTTCTGCACTGACAAATCAGACAATGCTGGTGCAAAGGCAAAAAAAATGTTTCTTTGGGATTGAGTTTGGTAAGCTTTTTGGAATGCCACTGATTGCAATAGCAGTTGTGCAATATTATTTAATAAAAATATTTTTCCCCATGCAACTTGTGCATGTACATCAGAAAGCGGACAGTTTCTAAACATGCATACACAATTGCAGATTTTAAAAGAAAATATGTTCTTTTCCTGCCCAGCTTCTCACGTCCTGCTCTTAGTGTAGTGCACCTAAATGCAAAAGGACTCTCCCTTCCCACACAGGCATCAGTGAAGCATTCCATTGGTATTCAAGTGCAGAATGCCACAAGAGACAGGAAACATTCTTCCCTGATTAAAGAAGGGAAAAATGAGTGATTTAACCATTATTGCTAGAGTTCATTCCACCTATTGCAGATCTTAATCTGCACCTTGAGGACTTCCCTCTCTACGTGTTCGCTGATGGTTTCAATCAGATTTCCAAATGTGTAATGGAGAAGTCTGCTCTAAATTCCACCAACGTCCAACTATATAACCACCTACTCAGTCCCTCCAAGTCTAAGATTAAGTTCTCATAAAGATTTAAAAGAGATGGCAGCTCCTAAATTACCTGTTCAGAAAATAGATTCTGTTCACTTAAATGTCTATGAAATTTTGCTATGGTGGCTAAGATTTTTGCAACTGCCTGTTGGTCATGCCTTTTGAAAACCTGCTTGGTGCATGATGTTCTCATGGATCTTCATGTAAGAGACTGCAGAGTGGAAGGGTACTTCTACAGCTCAGGATTTGCATCTGGATACAAATGTCAGTCTATTTTTTTTTATTTTTATTTTTTTTTTTAGGGGATTAAATAATGTCTATGTAAAGGAGACAGGGAAATGTTGCTCCAAAAGAAAAGCAGATAGCTAACTTAAATCACCCCAGCATCTCCATTTCTGTTCATATTCTTTGACCACAACACATTAAACTACATGACATGATATAGATTATATCCCTATTATAAGTACATTATTTTAGGAAAATATAATTGTAAATATAAAAATGTATGTTTTATTTTAAAACTATATATCTCTGGACCAAATCCTGATTTTGACTAGAGCATAAAGCTGCTTAAATTGTCCCTGCTAAAAAATTTTCACCAACTGCAGATGTGATATATACAGAACAACTACACTGGCAGCTATTTGTACATCAAAGCTAGGGATAACAGTATGGGTTATTCCAGGGCAAGACTAGTATATTTATGCTGTCTAGGAGTTGAATCCTCTTTGTCTGCATAAAAATCTCCATCTCTGCCTTTGGTTTTGGAATGCATTCAATAAGAAAAGGAATGAAGCACCTTATGTGTGCAATGCATATGGCTCTTTAATTTAAAGAAACAAAGATTGAGTGTATAATGAGTAATTAACTACTCAGGGTGTGAAGATGAAAGTACCAAAGTTCTAGATATTATTAAGTAATGAAGACATAGCTGAGAGCATAGTTCCAATTATGTTAGGTAATTTAGCAGGGAAACACGGTCCTTTATCTCTCAGTGCTAATACAGAACTAAGTAGTGCTATAACTTGAAGAGATTCCTGTTCATCACTTCTGTGTATTGAGCGATAAGGCTCTCTGTTGTTGGGGAGCAAGGACCGAGTCAGCACTTCATCAGCATTTTGTCAAGCTAAGCATTGCTCATGCTCTTTGTCTCATTCAGAGACTTGTGGAACATTCATTAGTGGAGGCAGAGTGCTTTGTGGTACTGGGGGAGAGTATGCTCTCTGCGCACCTGAAAAAATTATTTGCGTTTTCTTTAACTGTGAAGTACAAATGACAACTTCAACTCATTACAGAATAGCCTGTTTTTATCTCAGCCCAGATGAGTAATATCTTCAGGTAGTATTTAAATTTGATAGAACAGAGGAAAAGAAAAAGGGAATCATTTTCCACATAAGTGGCAGAAGTTTGGAAATGAAAGCTATGCATGCCGAGAGGGTGCTGGTTTCCCAGTTTTGCTCAACACTTCTTGTGAGTTTCAAGATGCCAGTGCATCTCATTCCAGTTGCCATTCACAGGAATACAGTAAAAGATTAAATAACTTTTGACAGAAAGCTTGTTATCCACCAAGCATAAAAACTCCAGGGTATATCCCAAATCAAAGTAATATTCATTCAAATTTTTCCTCTGATTTTCATAGAATAATTTATGTTGGAAAAGGACCATAAGATCATCAAGTCCAGCCATTTTATTGCACAGGAAGGTAAACTGTGAAGAATGGATTGCAATTTAGATTTTTTTCTACTGCTGCTATTTGCAGTTCAAAAGTGGCACCTTAATCCATTTATGCTACTGCATTCTTTAGCAGTTCTGAGTGAGCAGTAGTTCTGTTGTGTAAGACAGACTGACCCCAGAGGGTAATTGATCGTAATTAAAGTTAAATTTTCGGCTGACTTAAACCTAACTGATAAGAGCTTTTCTTGATGTTGTTTTGTACTTATACACTATCTTTTACACTAGAAAAATTAACTGTTTCAACACTAGTGCAAATAAAAAAGTCATGGACTATTGCGTTGTTTCCTAATTTTTTCTGTTATACTCAAGGAAAGCCTTAGGAAAAAAGAACCATTCACCATGCAAAGCATAGCTTGGCCAAGAAGACAGAGGTATATAACATCATGAGCAGGATCCCACCTGCTAAACAGTTTGTTCTGCAGTCAGCAGTGGGATGAATTATAACTGTAAGAAGCTCAACAGGCTACAGTTCATTTTCATAGAGCAGCAATGCTTTTTAATTAAACAAACTGTAACTGACATTTGGGAACTGAGAATCACTATGTGAGCAAACTGCACCTGGCTGTGTTTAAATGTAAAATCATTGTCAGAGATCCATGTATACATTATTACACTATTATTAGCATCTATCAATCTCTCCAGCAGTGTAAGGTTACAAAAGGGAATATTTTAGAAAGGATGAGTGAGGGACTGGTGAAAGACAGGAGAAAACAGAAAGAGTGATTATTTCTTCAAACAGAAATCAACCTGCCAAAATAGAAAGGGGTAGCAACCTTTTCTTTTAAAATTCATCTGTGTGCCAGAGAACAATAAACAGGGTTTTCCAGAGCTCCTGCCAAAAAGAAATGGGCTGGAGTAGACACAGTCATTTTCATGACAGTAATTTGCTGCTGATCAACACAAACCTGAAGTATGCAATGTTCCACCAGGGGAAGCAGCAGTGATTACAGACAGATGGGACCAGCATGCTCAAACCAGGACTCAGTCAGAGCCATGCTGTTTGCTGACTTTTTCACATGATCTGTGCTCTCAAACAGCTTCATCTTTATCTGCCCACCCTCAGAAATTCTTGCTCTGGTTCACTTCTGGCTAAGGCCATCCTTATAGGATATTCTCAAATAGGACACAAGCTGTACAATGATCCTACATAGACAACTCAATATTCAAATATCTTGAACAGTGTGATAAACAGATAAACATAAACAAGAATAAAAGCTGTTTTATTACTGAAGATAGGATTTGGGACCTAAATCTCAGCATGCTGTTTAAGACAATTATATTGTGCTTTTTTTTTTTTTTTTTTTTGGTTTGTTTTTTTTTTTAGTAATTCAGGGTGACATAATGGGAAGTGTAAATAAACCTTAGAATTACCACCAGCATTTGAATAATTAGCAGAACAAGATGCTTCTACTCATGACAGGTAATCATATTTGAAAAATCATACTCATTTTATTGGAAAGCAAGGCCAAAAGGAACCTTACAATGTGAACTGAGAGTAATACAACATGCAAGAGAAATAATTAGCAATTTTAAACATTTTATGAACACAGACAAATATAAGCAACTCTAGATAAGTTTAACATTTCTCTAGATAAGTTTAACATTTCTGTTTGGGCAAGTGGTGAAGCACTAAAGACTAGTCACAACTCTTTCAAGTTGACCTATATGCTCTCTTTTCCAGCCCATCTTCTTGTTTTGACTAGAACCAGAAAAAAAAGGCTCAGAAAAAATAAACACATAAAATCAGTGTTTTTTAAACATGAGAAAAAGTTCAATTTTATTGAAACTCCATTCTCATTTTAATCTGTATCTCCCTGTTCCCAATGATAAGGAGATAAAGGTGAAATAAAGAGAGAACAAATGTTGAATAATAATTCTTTTCCATACTTCTAGATATAATTGGTATTAGTACCAAGTAGTATCCCATGAACATTAAGCAATAGGAAATTAAATGGTGGTCAAATCTTCTTCTAAGAATAAAGACTAATTCTTAGATATCCAGGACTTGTAAATTGTTTAGAATTGCATAATTAATATTAACATTATTTTCATGATACATCTGTGATCCATTGTTTCAGTTCTCTGGTCTTCCACATTATTTACAGATGTATATTTAGGTAGGCGGATGCTATGCAGCTCCAGTCATACATTTTAAATTTATGGATGGCAGCATTTCTATAAGTGATATGCAGTAGACTTTTTTTTTATTTTTTTATTTTTTTTTCCCTCTCTTACATTAATTAATTTCTGTTTCCAAGGTGCTTTGGAGAAGTAGCAATGATCTTCTAATATGCCTGTTCTCTGTTGTCTGTTAGCAGACACAGAAAATTGGTAGGAATGATATGTTGCGAATCACCATTTCTATTTTCACACTTTATTTGACTTCCCAATTTTCCAGATATATATTTTGCATGTCAAAAGACATAAACTGTTATGCTGTTGTTTTGCCTCTCTTTGAAGTAATACAACCATAAACCATCACCAAGATAACTTAATACAGTGAAAGTTCATGCTAAAAAACTTCCAAATGGTCACACGATTCATGCAGCAAAATAATGTTATACAATTTTGTAGGCATTATGTCTGTATACAGGCATGTCACAAC
Source organism: Oxyura jamaicensis (assembly GCF_011077185.1). Lineage (NCBI taxonomy): Eukaryota > Metazoa > Chordata > Aves > Anseriformes > Anatidae > Oxyura > Oxyura jamaicensis. The sequence goes on along the minus strand of NC_048896.1, from coordinate 71,289,198 downwards.
ACAAGCTATGTCTTCCAAGAATAATGTTCTTGCAGAAACAGGAGGTTTACAACTTCAAAATACCCATATTTAACCTCCTCTATGCTGAATTTTCTTCCTAACTATGTTGTAACTAGAAAAAACTCTAGAATAATTTTCAACTAGGACTTCAGTCTGACAACAATGGGATTTGAGGTTTTGGAAATCTTTGCAGCTACTACTTTTGAATTTTTCTGACTTTTTTTTTTTTTTTTTTTTTTTTTTTTTTACTCCTATGCATTCACTGGCACAGCCTACTTCTTAAGGCATGCTATTTAAATTTAAGGAGCAGTTTTAATTTATTTCTTTTATGCAATAACAACAATGCAAGAAATATAATATATGTATATATATGTTATGTATATCCAAGAAGCAAATCAGAGAGCCTGTAAGACTGTAACATAATTTTATTGAAGTATAGATTTCAATTTCCTGATCCAGCAAACACATCAAAGAGAAGTTGTTTATAATGTCACTCAGATTGTGCAGATAAGCAAATGCTAGTAAAATTAACTTATAACTCTTCTACCACTGCACCTGTAGAGAACAATTATTTCCCTGGTTGTACAGAAGGTTACAGTGAACTACAATAAATCTTTCAACACAAAATAGGCACAGAAAGGAACAAGGCATATCTCATTGCCAAAGAAAATTCATTGTTAGAACAGGTGTTGTCTGCATGATGTGGTCTGTATAGGTTAATGCAGGTATTAACCATGTTCTTGTTAAACATACTCTAAAACATCTATTAGAAGTAAAACATATTTCAAATAATACCACCACTGTTCCTCTTGTATAGGCAATCTTGGTCCTCTGAAATGATTGATCAGGAAAGGCAAGGTAAAGGAAATTTAAAATAGGTGATTTAACTGAGAGCAGTTTTAAACTTTATTTACTTTCACCTTCCCAAACAGTTCATTTCAGAGATGACATTACAGATATTGAGTTAACAAATCAAAGAACAAAACTGTACTATACGCTGGCACAGCTATTGAAAGTTGAGAAGCTATCAAGCTCTTAGTGCAGATGAAGATCAACATCAGAAAAAGCAAGTGTACCTTCCATTTGTTTTGAGGCCACTTTGCTCACTCTACAAGCAAACAGTGTATTTAGTAAAATAAATACACTAAGAAACTGTCATGGAGCTTGACCCAGGTGAAGTCACTTCATGGATGTGCACTGAAGTAAATGATGATCCTAGGGTGGCAAAATCATTCTATGAGACTTGTTTCCAATTAAGTGATAAATATTTCTCCTTTTCATAATGCATTCTGGGAACTATTGCAGTTTTATTCAGTTTACAAAGTGAATGTCTTTCACTTGGTGCAGAGCATTATCTCCACCGTGTCTCCTCATACTGAGATGAATCTTGGTTATCAGTTTGGACTGGATAAAAAGCTCCAAATGTTTTCATTTGACAATATTAGTCAAAAAAAATGATATAAAATAATCATTCTAGAATAATGCTTTATGTGGTTTATAATGACTGATATACTCAAAGAAACTAAAGTTATCAGACAACACTTAAACACTGATTTTAAGTACTACTTAATTCTGGAAACATTTGTCACCAGATACTCATTTTGTAGGTGAGATCATAATAAGAATGAAAGGTTTCAGGTATCTGTTTTTGTGTAAGATCCCATAGCACACTTTGTAAATGAAGGGAAAGTGTTTCTATACCTTGCTGAAACTTGGCTTGGATATTACCTGACTACTGACTTAAAATTGCAATAGAAGTTCTTGGCTATAAACAAACATTTTTGTATGATGGTTGTATTTGTTGATAACAATTTTCTGAAATTAAGTTTTGTGGATACTGATGTATCTTAACAGATAGTGCTGTAACAACAGAATTGCACTGTCTGGAATTAAGTGCCAGATGTTTCCACTGTGGATGCAGTGGACTTTCTTTGTCCTAGCAGTGGAAGTTTCAAAATTATTAGCAGTCTAAAGTCAGTACAGGCCAAATGTAACAAGATTACTTGTGGGACAATTTGTCTAGCTCTAATACTTTATTGTTATTTGTCTTGTGCATTCTAACACTGTATTTTTCTTGGTGTCTTTATTGTGTTGATGAGTGGAGAAGAAAATGCTAGCAAACTGAATCACAGAGATCTCTGTAACAGCATATATATATGTAATTATTGAAAAAGAATGAAGTAAAATCATTTAATAAAGATTTTAAGGACTGTATGATAACATTTTAAGGACTGTATGATAACATTTTTCAAATTAACAGTAGCAATTATATTTCATTTATGGGCAACATTTTGGTAATTTCTTAATATCTGTAGCTTTTAGGACTATATTTTGGTCATTATTATTACTTGGTGTAATAATTTCTTCCATTACTTTTGAAGAATGAATGAAATTGCCTGCTCAAAAAAAAAAAGAAAAAAAGAAAAAAAGAAAAAAAAAGGATATGACAGATGGTTTTTGAGATGTGATTTGATCCTCTAAATGCTTAGATTTCCTTATATGTCACCAGCTATTAAATAAATTACTGTGCTGAATATGGAGCATAAGATACTCTGTGGATAAAAGGTACCTTAATATTTCTTTCAAGTCACTGTATTTCCCTTGGAAAGAAAAAGAAAGATGAGATCTACCAGGCTGATGAGATCTGTAAGGTACAGAAGATAGAAACACTCTAGTGTAAACAGCTAAACTATTACCTGTTCTAACCCATTCTATACCTCAGACTACCTAAAAGTAGATGTTACAAGACAATCTAGGTACAATTTTTCTGTCTTCAGGCCTCTTTCACCAAAACCAAGAACATTTCAAAGCACTGCATGATGTTAGATTATCGTTGGACACTTACTGAAGAACCTTTTTCAAAAAACTTCTAGTGTCTTTTGTAAACTACTGAGGGCAAAACTATTTTTGGCTTCTTTTGCTTCTTCCCTTTCAATATTTGTGGGAAACTGTGCAACAATGAAATCCTTCTCTTTTCTTGCCAAACCATTCAACATTTCCAAGCGAGACTTCCCAGAAACTCTTTCCCTTTTCCTCTGGAAGGAGTTATTGGAGATATCAAGTTGGTAAGCACGATGAGAGAGAAATAAAGAGTGAGTGATCAAAAGAGGAAAACAAGCATTATGTCACAGTGTGGTTTCTTCCAGGGAGAATTTCATGATAGATTAGAATTACTTACAGGAATTAATTTTTGCTTCTGATTTTCGAAGGCCTCATTTATTTCTATCATATGCAAAAAGGAATAAATACACTAATAAGAAAATACTGATAGGCATCCCAAAGCACGATAAATAACATCCAAATAACATCAAATAACATCCAATTAGGCATGGACAGATACTGCTCTTTTTTTTTTTTTTTTTTTTTTTCAAATTTGAACACTCTATTACATTATGCGCTGGCTGACTTCCTTAAGTAAATCAAATAAATTTTATTGTTATTTATTTTTATTTTTTTAACCCAGAGTAAGTGCAATGCTGGTAGCAGGCAGCTTTACCTTTATAAAGTACATGCAAGCAGAAGCATCAGGGTCTAGCAGAAACCACGACCCTGAGGGAGATAGCTTGTTCTCTTAGCTGGATTGGGGTCACCTGAGAGCAGGCTGTATGAGTGCGTGCAGGAAGAACGGTAACAGGAACATAGGGAGGTGAGCTCAGATGTATTCTTTGTACTTCATGAACCCTTCCTGAACCCTTCCTGAACCCTTCATGAACTTCATGAATAGCTGAAGCATTGCAAAGAGCTGGGAGAAGCAGGGTTGCACCCTGTACTCCACTGCTGTGATATTGCAATTATTTTTTCTGGTTTGAAGTGAAAACCCTTTGACACCTCCTGCACAGCAGTCTATGCTGGAGGGTATGTGGGAAATCCTACAGTGGCAGAAAAAATGCTATGTTATGTTTTGTTATTTGAGGAACAGAAAGGGTCGCAACACACATATACATGGTGTGAGAGGTTGGACAGGCCTTGTTTTGCTTTCTGAGTACTCAATAAACCGACTTGAATGCTGAGAATAATGTTAAAAGCTATTTTTTCTTCCTCATAAAATGGCTTGGAATTCTTTTGGAAGAAAGGAACTACATAAAAACCACATGTAATGTTATTACTACTTCTGTTATTTTCATCAGATCAAAGTTGATATATGATCTGAGAAGTAAAAATGAACTACAGACATACATAAAGAAACTATACATATGCCTTAAGCATAATGAAATCCTATATCTATTTTATAGATATAGATATAGATATAATCCTATATCTATTTTATAGATATTGCATTGATGAGCAATTTCCCTGCCAACTTCAGGGAAGTAAAAATGTGCTATTTTACAATCTGGACTATATGATGGACGTATAAGTAAGAGAGACAAGAATTGCCCAGGAGCTAGAAGATCAAACAATTCAGTTTCCTGCTGGATCTCAGCCTTTCTCTGTAACTGTGACCAGCTCCTCAGAATTAACTAGCCCTATGAAACAGAAACAGAAAAAAATAGATGCTTCATGTCCTGTGTTGGGACATTCAATCAAGCAGAAGAACAGGTTCTCCTGTACTGCTTTTGGAAATGGATATATTCCTAGGGCTGCTGTTTGTGGAGGAGGAGAGTGCCAGAAAGTAGGCAGATAAGAGGCACACAAGTACGTGTGCTATTTTGAAATCTGAGAAAAACAATGACTGAACCACTTTCTTGAACACAACAAAACTACTGTCTGTGTTTGAGACTGTTCCAGTCTCTCTGTCTGCCTAGTTTAGGGGTGCAGCTCTTGATGCTCTCATTGGTAAATTGGTATTGATACACCTTACCAGCTTACAGATGGTTATGTGTATGATAACTGGTGATATAATTTCACTGTCGCGATGACAGGGGGTCACAGACTCCAAGTCCTACAGTTATGGTCCCTGCAAGTACCAAACCGGATAAGAAAAAGTGTAGTGTTATCAAAATTATACTTTTAAGAGAAGGTTAGGACACAATTTGAATCGAGTATATGACCTGCTATGTTGCAGAAAATTAGTCTTTCTTCTACAGTGCATTACTAAAATGCAGATTCTTGTATTTAATAAAGTTCAATTTTCCCAAATGTTGACATAGTGCCAGGTCCTTGAAAACAATGTAAACAGAACTAACAGACTTAACGTAGTAGAGCACTTTAGAGAGTGCTTAAATTAAAAAAATAAGTGAACACTGTGCTTTTGCTGCGTGAGCCTATGGAGGGTTTGAACTACAAACAGTGAAATCGAACAGAATGTGATTTTGTACTGAGAGTGCACACCATGGCTGTTTGCAATTCCTTCGGTATGCGTAAACAGACCTTACCTGCCAAGGAAAAATATGTTACTTTGCAACATGAGATCCATTCATTGCATGAGGTATTCTGGCCTGGGAATCAATGCTTTCTGAAAAATGCCATTAAATCTTTAATTTAAAATAGACAACAAACAATGACAGACCAAAGGGACTAGTTCACAACTCTATTAGCACTGTATAATACTGTAGAGTTTTCACTAGACCACAAACCTTCAGTCTCCAGCCATCTCTTTCAAAGAATATTACACATTTTCATCTAAAGAGTGTCCTGGTGTCTTTTATTAAATACTATGCATTTTGGAGAACATGTATGTTCTGAGGAAATGTCATGTAAAAAATTTTTAAAATTGTGGTGATTGTTTTTTACGTTAACTTTTCAGAAAGAATAAATTTGTTTTAGTACTCATTTCATATAGATTTTGGAAGCCTTTTAAAAGTCAAAAGACAGTACAAGTTTTCAGTCTTGCAGAAACTAAAGGCCATATTCAGCCATAGCTGACATTCCTTCTGAGTGTAAAATAAAAATGAAAATTCAAAAAACCTCATGATTAGAAAACTATTGTTAGATCATAACTCTTCTTGCCAATTATTGGTGTTGATTCAAGCCCTAAGTTATGTAATACCAGTTTTGAATTGAACAGCTTAAATTAAAACTTGTAGCAAGCACGTATGAATATATATATGTGCACATGCATCCGTGCATACATATATCTATATATACATCTTTTCTCTTGCACAACATTTTCTTTAGATCATGAATGTTGCATTTACTCACTGAAGCATCTCTTGGTACCGGGTCTGTAATGTACTTTAGATTCCTTCTTCAGCTGACTTAGTGGATAGGAGATACTTTGCTGGTCTGATAGTATCTAATTGCTAAGCCAAGAGGTGCATATTTCAGTAGAACAATATGAGATGTTGAAAGATGATATTCTGGGACAGAGAAGGGCATATCAGCCATTGATTTAGGTCAATGAAGCAATTCACTATCGTATGAGTAAGATTAGTTGAATGTTACACCTGAACATAGTAAAAACCTTTTAAGATCTCTTATGTGATAAAAGCTGGCATTAAAATTTGGGCTTTTGACAAAGTATTATACAAGTCCATTAATCTTAGCAGAAAAAGATTCTGTTTTTACTAGAAAAGAGTTGCTCATATAAAGTAAAATATAGAGCTTGTTTTCTAAATAGATATTCTTTTCACACCAATGAGATTAAAACACACATTCATACTTCTGTCCAGAGGGAAGATTAGAAAAAAAACAAACACATCCCCTGATGACTTTCAAAGTGTTGCTGTCACCCTTTTCCTTTGCAAGCAAATAAAAAGGAGGCTAAAAACATGGGTATTCCTCTCCCTGCTAGTCTTGTTTATTTACCTGCATGCAGACATGGTCATATAGAAAGGCTTTCAGGAAAAATAAAAAAAATAAAAAAAAATTACAACTGCTTTATGAAGAACCCCAAGGTCCACCAGTGGTCCTTACACAAATAGAAAAACATCAGTTTGGACCACTTCCTCTGCTCTGAATTTGGCTAGATCCCAACTGTGCTGCAAAAAAATCCATGATATGAGTTTTGGTCCAAAGAACCACTCAAAGTCAGCAAGGCAGACATAAAAATGTCATAAAATATATTAAAATATATAGCCTTGGGAAAGCAATTCATTAAAAATATGCTGAAGAAACAATCTAGTATTATTATTCCAAAATCCATTTTATAATTTTCCCTCACAAATAGGATTGTGAGTGTTATCTACGTAGACTGGAGGATTGGTCAGGGTCAGCATAGATACGTGATTAGCAGAGGAACACGGATTTTTTGCTGCTACTTCAGTTGCAACGGGATTTTGAAGCTAGGGTTAAGATACACTGGGGCAGATCTGAGCCCAGAGACATCTATGGGAGTTTTACAGTGTATGAATTTAAACAGCTTTCAGAAGTACAATGGAAACACCTGGCTGTTACACAATATTTTTGGAGCTGCTGAGAAGTCTGTTATTATTGTTGTGGCAGGTGTTGTACAGAAAAGGTAAATTCTCAAATACATTTTGAGTGTGATTCTCAAATATTTCATTATATTTGTGCAGCTCCAGCAATATGCCTTGCTTAAAAACAAAAACAAAACCAATCAAACAAACAAACAAAAAAAAATCCCAAAGTGTTGAAACAATTTGGAGATTTGTATACTTGTATATTCTATAATATATTTGCTGTTGAGTACTTTCATTGGTACCAGTATTTTTTATTTTTTTTTATTTTTTTTAAAAAACTTCAAGATGTCATATATTAGTGACCTTGTCTCTGTTTTATTGTTTACTACATTTTGTTTCACTGCCTGTCTTTCATGTCATATTTCTTGCATTATGATTTCTACATTTAGTTTGTACTGCTCTAAATTTGTTGGTATCGGACAATTTGTTTTTTGCTTTATTATCTCTTTTTGGTTATTTCTGTCTCTTCATCTCTTTTGCAGTCTCCTACATCCCTTCATTTTGCTCTGTTTTTTTGTTTTGAGTAAAAAAAAAAGAAAAATAAGAGAAGAAAAGAGAAGAAAAAAGAGAGAAAAAAAAAAGGCAGCTGTTCCTGAATCACTGAGTGGCATCTGTATCATGAAGTCATGTAGGTTATGCTGCTGCTGTTGCTGTCTACTAGCTGGTCCCAAGCAAAATTTAAGCTGTTTAGATTGACACAATAAAACATCCAATGCCTTTGAATGTTTCTTTGGATGTTGGTAGCACAATGCTATTAATTTGTGAGCTGTAAACGATGCAGAGCATTGAAGCTAAAGAAAGTTTATTTCCCTCTGCAGCCTTAAATCTCTTCCTTTACAGTTTTTCTCTATGGACACCTTCTTTGAAACACACTCTTGGCCCATGTGCCAAGAGTGCCATGTGACTTTCTGAATCTGACACAAAAAGTTGCTGCCTCTGGCCAAATGGTTTTCATAAGCTTCAGGTTTCAATGAGAATCCCAGTTAAGTACAAGAAAATGGCCAATGTAAATCACTCCAAATCTTTTGGTTTGTACATCTTTTGAACTTCCACAACCTAAGCAGTTTTGTCATGCCCATTAACCTGAGAATTGCCTTCTGTTTATCTTCAGCTAAAATTTGAAGTTTGTTACATTAAATTGTAAATATTCATTTTCAAAAATCTTTCTATTCTACATTTTCTACATTTTCTATTGCTTACATTGCTTGCAATTTATTATTATTATTATTATTATTATTATTTTTTTTTTTTTAACAGTTCCAGCCTAGGAAGCAAAAGCAGAGTGTTCAAACATTATTCTGCTGATTTATTTCAAAACCATATTCTAGCAACTAAACATTACAGGCTGTAGCTGTTGAATTGGATAGAAAAATAAGAATTAACATAGATTCTCATTAAGGAAAACCAAAACCAAAATCAAACTAACACATGTAAATCTCTCTAATTATCTTTATTTTTATTTTTATTTTTATTTTTTTATTTTTATTTTTTATTTTTTTTAATACCAGTGTGGTTCAGGACAGGTGAGAGGAAGGATTTTCTCTGGTATGATAAAGTCCTGCCAAGGATAAATTATGTGCGTTTTTAGCACAGAAAACAAGGCATTTAATAAAATTTCCCTAAAGAATTATTTAATCAATGCCCTTTATATTTCTTTGCAGAGCAAACGAGCTTTTCTTCACTGTCACAACAGGGCAAAAATAAAGGAATAAGCATAAAAGTGACTCTGTGTACACACCTTCCACTTGATATCTTTCCAGATTACTTTACAACTTTCCGTTTTTCCATGTCTTCACCTGCTTATTTGTATGCTACAGGGACACCACAGTCCTGATGCTTCACTAGATAATGACTGTCTGTATCTCTCCTGCCAGCCTCTGCTATCTGGGAACAAACAGCATTAAAGATTAGAGCTATGAAGCAACATGAATTTCCATCCTGTTGAGTGGTTTTCCACTTAAAAATGTATTTTCACTCCAAAAAGAAGAAAACAATGAGTATGTGAAATTATATCGTGAAAGAATATTTTAAGACCTCCTTTTGGTTACTTCTGCAAAGGTTGAACTCATCCTCCTTCCATGCACAGTTACTACAATATTTGTCGGTGTCTATGTAGATTACTTGTCTTTTAAGCAGAGGACAAGCTAATCCTTTCACTTGGGATGTGTGAATTATATTCTGGAAAAGAGTCAATTTGCAGTAGAGATGTAACAGATTTTCAGCCCAGAAAAAAGACTAGAAGAAAAGTAGCTCTCTTTTTGTAACATTATTTATAACATTTTTTTTTTTTTCCTAAAATGAAAGCTCTGAATTCTATTCAAAGAGAAATAAATACTGACATATGACAACATGCTTCTTTCCTGGGATGGGAGATGGAAAATAGGTAAATTACATATATCTGCAATTAAACTTCCAGTGATCTGTAAGTTATTTGTAAAACTCACATAATCTTCTAAGAATTCTTTGCTGTACATTGAACCATGTAGACATCTTTTTAAATAGAATATGCTTTTAAAGAGACATTTTTCTTCAATTTAAATAGTAAGATAAATCATGACCTCATTATTTGACAAAATCTCCAATGGCTTCTACCCATTTTTGTCTTTACAATTATTACATGACATGGTTCAAAAGTATCCATACACCCATCAAGCTTTGCTTTGCATAGATTGCTAAAGTGCATTATAGGTTTATTTACTTATTATTTTCTAACTTGTGGTTTTACTCCTGGAATAGCACTGAAATAATGAAAATTCCTTTGCAATATAGTATAGATAACTCAAAACCCTTGGAAATGTCTTACTAACTTTTAGAAAAGCAAGAATTTTAGCTATTTATTGGTACAGAGTGTCTTTGATCAGAGCAAAGATTCTCAGGCTTTTAAAAAATGTACTATTCTCTCTTGGACAAAATAACCCCTGTAGTACTTACACTACATATTTTTCTTCATCATAGAAATTAAATATGAGGTATAAACTTATACCTATGAAGAACTGGCCTGTGTTGTAACTTATTACAGACAATGGAACTCTGTCCCCTAACTGCAGAGGGCTTTGATTTGGAGACTGAATACACACAAAATGTTGGCTGGATTTTAGAATGATATAACTTGGGTCCTCACTAAAAAAATAGTGATAAATCTGTCCCCTCTCCAATTATGATCTAGCTCAGCATGGAGATAAAATATTCTATGTCAGTGTTGGTTCGTGGATGTGATGCACCTTTTAGCTTTGGTTCTTGTCCTTGCTGAAAGGAGGCTTTTAACACCTTAGCTATCAAGTCTGGACTTTGTCTGGATACTACCAGATTGTGTTTGTATAAACAAACAGGAGTCACTGTTGTAACAGAATCAGGCACTTTTAAAAACAGTGGGGAGCCCTGCACTCAAGTTTCTGTTGTTTTTTTGAAGAATCTGTGCTTTTGCAAATGAAATGGGTTTAACCCAAAGCATTGTGTCTTACAGCTTGGGGAAGGTTGGTGAATTTGTGTACAGTACAACAACAAAAGAATGATGACTTATTCAAATTTGGAAGCCCACCAATTCTAAAATATGTCTGTTTCTTGAAAATGTTGTGCTTGATTAACTATCTCCAAAGCTTTCCAAAAGAAGTAAAGTTGCACCTTCCTTTGATAAGCAGTTTAAATTGCCTTAAGGTGGTGATTACAAACACTTAGTTCCTCACACTCCATTTTACATTTCAAAAAAGTACAGAAGAGATTGTATTTCTCTTTTTCTGCATAAACAATATTTTTAATGAAATTATTCAATACAATATTTGGATGTTATTACAGCAGCCAGAAAAACAAACAAACAAACAAAAAAAAGCTGTTAACACTTCATATACTGCAAGTGGATTTTTTTTTCTTTTCCAGGTGTCATCAGTGCCGGAATTTGGCCGTATAATAATTTATACTACCAGTCTTCGTGTGGTGAGAACCACCTTTGAAAGATGTGAACTGGTTAGAAAGATCTTTCAAAACCACAGAGTTAAATTTGAAGAAAAAAATATTGCTCTCAACAGTGATTATGGAAAAGAACTAGATGAGAGATGCAGGAGGGTGTGTGAAGTTCCCTCCCTCCCTGTTGTGTTTATTGATGGCCATTACCTTGGGGTAAGTAAAACATGAGACTAAGAAGTCTGTAAGAACAGAAGAAAGTCATGTTTTTATGAAATTGTTTGCAATGTTGGAATGATGGGAACAAAGACAGAAGCCCCTTTGTGGCATGTGTTGCAGCCATCCATGCTGTTAGGTTTGATGTAAAGACACAACAGAGCTGGGGAGAGGCTTTCAGGAGGGGAGTAAGATGCAGTAATGCAATATAAGTGATGCTGTGTTTCTAAGAAAAGAGTTCATCTTTGTAGAAGAAACCATGGAAATCTAGAGAAATAGTTTTTTTTTTTTTTTTGTTTTTTTTCTTTTTTCCCATGGAAACGTGTGTGTATTATTGACCCAGGAAAATTAACACACAAAACATACCTGTCACTTAGTAATAACTCTGTTGAATATGAGAATGTCTAACAGCTTGGGGCTTAAGAGCTTAAACATGCACTGAATTTTATATAACGTATTCTGTATCAGGAAACTATAATCAATGGAACATTGTTTTAGGTACAGAACTGGTTAATACTTAAAATCTAGCAATAAAAATAGCCTAACTCTGCTCTGTTGTGAGACATAACTCCAAGTAGAAAACTATAATCAAAATTTGTATGTTGGTACTCTATGTGTAAAACTGCACCTTTGTATTAGGGACAACCTGTTCTTTAGAAATGTGTCTTTCATAAAGTGAAAAATCTGAGTTTAAAGGCAAAAAATCTGGAAAGCAACCGACAAAATAGGTTGGGAGCTCAAAAAAGGTATTTGTCTGAAGTGGTGAAGAACTAGCAATTAACACCAACTGAGAGACCATGATTTGTGGAGGCAAACTGTATTTAAACACAGCAGGGTTATTTTGTTAGTATTGCCTAACGCTTTCATTTTTATAAAAGATTTAAATAATGGAATAAAATGCAATCAACAAACAGCATATAATTGGTGCTCGGACTACAAAAACGCTCAAGCACACATTCCACATATTCTTCCCTTCCTTTCGTGGCACTGGCAGTAGTCTGCCAAACTCTTAATGCTCTGCTTAAGACTGGTTTCACTGAGCAGTCCACTTCAGCAGACAACACTAGTATTTGCAGAATGGGCCATGTGCAGGGTATTAGCAGACAGCTTAGAGACTGCTTTTGTCATATCCCTGAGACAGAGAGCTCTCCAACCAGTCAGGAACAGCAGTCCGTCTTAAAAGAAAAGCTTAAAATTCACTAGGATTCAGACTAAGATTTGCTTACCTAACTGTCATGTTAAATAATAATAATAATAATAATAGTAATAATAATAAAACAAAATGAGTTATGACCAAGTCCAAGAAAAATCTCACTGTGATCAATTTGTCAAAATAAATCAGGTAAAATACTGAAATGTATTGAATAAATTATTTGCTAAGCTCTAACTGATGCCCAATTAGAGTCACTTTGGTGTGATGGATGGCCCATTAATTCACTGTCGCTTTTTTTTTAGAAGATCATGGGAAATTGTCTTTAACAGATGAGCAACAGTGTAACAAACACTTTTATTAAAACTATTTAATTATTTTATGAGATATTTAACAGACATATAGAAAGGAAGGAAAGTGAATTAGGAAGCTAGATAAATGTGGAAGAGATATCAAACTGTCAAACTACCTGCTGACACCAGTGGGTAAAAAAATGAAGAAAGAATTTAGTGTTCTGGTCTACGCACATTTATTACAGCATGGAAGCTCCATTCATATTATTTCAAACAAGAAAAAGTACCCATTGATCTGGTAAAAAACAAAATTGGCCAAAATCAAATCACTGAGGAAGAGAAATAAGTTGGAGAGTAGTCTGCATATCAGGAAGGTTACAAATGTTTTACCAGTCTTTCAGGATCTGGCCATGAGGCAATCACTCCCCAGCTATTTCAATGCCTCGTGGATGTGACACCTTAAGAAGACAACTTGTCAGGGACTCACAGGGCAGCAGGTTGGCTGCATCCTTCGCTGAGCTTGTGTTTCAGCAAAATGTGATTGAGAACTCACACGGAATTTGGTCTTGTTGGTAACAGTGGACATTTCTGTAATGGGTTTTATGATAATTATATTCTGATATGCAAATGTAAAACAGAAATCCAGAAGCCTGGTGTGTCAGTAAATTAATCATGCAATATTTTCTCTCTGTCTTGCTCTCTCTATCTTTTTAATTTTGAATATTTATTTCCTGGCAAATCCCTCCCTAAAGGAGATTGCATGTAGCAATACAAAAGAGAATCTATATTGAGCCAGGCATCTTTCAGTGAGTCATAGGATAAAAAACACCCTAATTAAAATATGAAGAGTTTTGAAAAGGGACAAGATTATTTTTAATGAGATAAATGTAACAAAAGCACCAGAACACAGCATATGTGCATGTGACATAGTACACAGTATTGGAGCTGCTCAGAAGTCCTGACAGGGTTGCTAGAGTACTGCAAGCTGTGTGGATAAATCTTCACAATACTGTGGAATTTATCATTGCCTACACAGGGGGAATGAGACAAATCAGCTACTCGGGCAGAAGCAATAGAAAAATCATATTTACTCTGTGTCAAGTAAAGTCCTGCGTGCTGCAGTACAGCAGGTTTTTAATCTTCTCATTTCTTTCAGGATTGAATCATTGTATTTTTTGACACATGCTGTCTAAATATCAGTCTTTCAGGAAATTGCACGTTCTTTCTGCAACATGCACCTTACCATCTTATCACTTCCCCCCTCCCCCATTCCTCCCCCCGCCCCGTTTCACCCGAGGCTGTTTCTGTCTCTCCAGAGGCTGCAGAGGCTGTCTCCATCTCTCCTTCTGAAATGGAATTATGCCATCTGCTGGGGCGCCAAAGGAGAATAAAAAATAATTTCCAGAAAGCAGAAAGCAGAATGCAATGCAGAAAAAAAAAAAAAAAAAAAAGAAAGAAAGAAAGAAGAAAATGATCATTCTCTTACTCATACAAAGGAACCCAGGATTGCTAGAGTTTTGTTATGTAGAAGCCCACCTAACTGGAAAAGGGATGCACATAAAAAAGACAGAGCCATCCCTAATATACATATTAGCTCATTATAGATATTAACACATAATGCATCATATTTTAAAAATACATTTATTTTTCACTTTAAGCATATGACTACATTCCAGTATTCAGCTGCCCTTCACAGAATCACAGAATGGCCAAGCTTTGAAGGGACCTCTGAAGATCCTCTAGTCCAACCCCACTGCCGAGGAGGATCACCTAGAACACATTTTACAGGATGGCATCCATATGGGTTTTGAATATCTCCAGAGAAGGAGACTTCACAACCTCTCCTGGCAACCTGTCCCAGTGCTCTGTCACCCTCGCAGTAAAGAAGTGAGCCCTCATATTCAGTTGGAACGCCCTGTGCTTCAGTTTGCACCCATTGCCTCTTGTCCTGTCACTGGGCACAACTGAAAAGAGACTGGCTCCATCCTCTTGACACCCTCCTCTCATATATTTATGCACATTGATAAGGTTGCCCCTCAGTCTTCTCTTTTCCAGGCTAAACATGCCCAGTTGTCTCAGCCTGTCCTTGTACGACAGGTGCTCCAGTCCCCTAATCATCTTCATAGCCCACCTCTGGACTTGCTCCAGTAGCTCCATGTCCCTCTGGTATTGAGGAGCCCAAAACTGGAAAAAATACTCCAGGTGTGACCTCACCAGGGCTGAGTAGAGGGGGAGGATCACCTGCCTTGGCCTGCTGGCAACACTTTTCCTAATGCACCCCAAGATTCTGTTGTCCTTGTCCACAAGGGCACACTGCTGTCTCATGGCCAGCCTGCTGTCCCCCAGGACTCCCAGGTCCCCCTCTACAGAGATGCACTCCAGCAGGCCAGCCCCAGCCTGTACTGGTGCTTGGGGTTATTTCTCCCTAGGTTCATGACCCTGCCTGCCTTGTTGAACTTCACAATTCCTCTTTGCAAAACCCTTCAGCCTGTCGAGGTCTTCCTGAATAGCAGCACAGCCCTCTGGGATATCAGCCACTCCTCCTTTCAGACTTACTCAAAACGTTTTCAAATACGTACTTTTTTTTTTTTTTCATGAAGAAACAACTTCCTACTTAGTCTTCCCATATATAGTGAATCTACAATGGCATAAGATTTACCGTTAAAATATCTTAACTCATAGGTTATGACCATTTACTAAGAATGATAAAGCTATTTTTATAATTGAGTTTAGAGAATACCTGTCTAAAGTATATTTCTTTATAAAAATATTAACCGTTTCCTTTTTGCTTCTTTTGAGTGGTCATTTATGATAGTAGCTCTCAATTGCCTCATTGTTTTGCTAGAGTAAACACATTTTCCTGACTTTCACTTGATGGGGTAGATATGAATTGCTCTGTGGCAATAAAGCTGTGATATAATTATTGCATTCAGTCATCTGCTTCATCTGTTTTGCAATTTAACATTTCAGGAACATCAGGGTTTAACTGCATGTCCTCTTAATACAAAATCTGATAGCTCTTTGCATATCAAATCTAACATTTCTTATGCTGCAGTCATACTTTTCTCAGTTTATTGACAGATTTCCAGGCTTTTAATCAAATTTCATATATGTCCACAATAGATACTTGGGTTCATCTATTTCCTGCAAACCCAATTCTCTCACATGGTGGTCAAAGTTGATTTCCATCCCACTCTCATTTAACATTTCAGTGCTGTGTTAATTTTTCTCTGAATGTAGGGAATGATGCAGAAGAGAGGCTGCTTCCCCAAATCAGCAGGCAGTCTAGTGCAGCCAAATGCAGAGCATTTGCATTCAGATACATACATCTAGGTGCAGTCCTTGATGAGGAATTACATCATGAAAATCACAGGTTACATTTGTGCTGGATTATCAACAAGATACAGAGCTGGGGCAGTAGGAAATTTATTGGACTTGTCCTAGTTCTGCAGATAGTGGGACCATGCCTGAAATACAATGCTAATTACTAAATATCTCAAGGGAAAATTGGGACATATTTTGAAGCAAAAAAATAGTTTAGAAAACCTGTTGAATGATTTAGCAAAGTCTGTAGCATTTGCTTGTCAAAAGAAATCTTCTCCTGCACCGTGGCTGTGAGATATTTAAGAGCTATTAAGCTATTTAAGCTGGCAGATAAAGAATTAACAGGCTGGTGCTTTGAACCTTTACCTGGTCAACAAAATGCTCGTGTTTGGAGGGACAGATTCTTAGCTGTTTCACATCCCTTTATGGATAATTGTGGACAGAGCACAGTCTAAGAATAAAAAGAAAGGTGTCACTTTTTGGTCAGAAAGCAGCTATTGGACATATTTAACAGGTGCTTTCATTATTCTATTTATTGCAGGCACTGAGAATTAAGATTCACAGATCCAAAGGGTAGATTAACCTCTGCAAAGTATCTTTTATTCAAATTTCAGTTGAGGCAGACATTAATCACAGAAGACATACTGAAACACTTAAAAATGTTGATAGACATTTAGAACTTCGGTTTTTAATTTTAAAGCTATAATTATAAAACTTTCCACTTTGGAAATAACACAGCTAGCTGATGAATGTCATCTGAAATATAAATCCTTTGAAATATCAATCTATAATGGGAAACCTGTCAGACTTTTAATTACAGGGCCGCAAAAGCCAGTCAGCATTACAGTACAGTACCATTGTATCACAGAGCAGAAGTCACAGGAATACTTTTTGCCAGCTGTTGCCACGGAGAACAGATCCCTGTCTAAATGAGGGCAAATCAGGGTTTATCCAGATTAGGGAATTTGCAGTGCCGCAATTACATCAATAAAGCTCCAAATACTTAATATTTTTGCCTAACACAGGCAGTGCAAGTTCTGTCTTAAGCCACTGCAGTGCATTCAAGCCCAGAGCTAATACCCTGTGGTTTTTGCTCTGCTGTGCCAGTCACTCCTGTTGCCCATTCTAGGTGAAAATAGAGAAAGATTAGAGAACAAGTGTGAAGGAGGCTGGTCGACTGCTAAAAGCTTCTCTGCTGGGGACACAGAGGGCTGTGATGTATATGTTGAAGCTGGTATACGCTGGGCCCATGATATATAATAGATTTCAATAGAGGAAGATTCAGCATAAGCAATGCTAGCTGATCTGAGATCTGCCTCCTGTCATCTTCCACATAATTATACACAAATAATTACCTTGTAAACACTTTTTTTTTTTTTTTTAAACCTCTTTGAAAGTGTAGCACTGAAGGATTAGCATTCACTGCAGAAGTTGCACTCACATCCACCAAAATATTAATACCTTGCTTTTTAACAGAAATGCAATACTGTGATTACAAAAATCTCTGAATAAGAAACGTGAACATGGTAAAGAGGTCATCAAGGGATCTATTTAGTATAACATAATACACAGAGTCAAAAGTGTTTTTCTTTGTAGAAAGCCACAGCTAGAAGACTTTGTAGAGGGAAACCAACCTCACTAGGGTGTCATGTAAAATCCCTTGCAACATTTCTGTGCACTTTGGCTGATTTTTGTGTTACACACTGAAGGTTCTGTACCCCGTGCTCAGCTATTTGTAGAGCAGTGGGCTTCAACGGTATGAAGTTCAACAAGGCCAAGTGCCGGGTCCTGCACCTGGGGCACAACAACCCCAAACAGCACTACAGGCTGGGAGATGTGTGGTTAGAAAGCTGCCTGGCAGAGAAGGACCTGGGAGTATTGGTTGACAGTCGGCTGAATATGAGCCAGCAGTGTGCTCAGGCGGCCAAGAAGGCCAGCAGCATCCTGGCTTGCATAAGAAACAGCGTGGCCAGCAGGTCCAGGGAAGTGATTGTCCCCCTGTTCTCGGCTCTGGTGAGGCCGCACCTCGAGTACTGCATTCAGTTTTGGGCCCCTCGCTACAAGAAGGACATGGAGGTGCTTGAGCGAGTCCAGAGAAGGGCTACGAAGCTGGTGAGGGGTCTGGAGACCAAGTCTTACAAGGAGTGGCTGAGGGAGCTGGGACTGTTTAGCCTGGAGAAGAGGAGGCTCAGGGGTGACCTTACTGCACTCTACGGGTACCTGAAAGGAGGCTGTAGCGAGGTGGCGGTTGGCCTATTCTCCCACGTGCCTGGTGACAGGACGAGGGGGAATGGGCTAAAGTTGCACCAGCGGGGGGTTTAGGTTGGATATTAGGAAAAACTTCTTTACTGAACGGGTTGTTAGTCACTGGAATAGGCTGCCCAGGGAAGTGGTTGAGTCACCATCCCTGGAGGTCTTTAAAAGATGTTTAGATGTAGAGCTTAGGGATATGGTTTAGTGGAAAATTTGTTAGCGTTAGGTAGGAGGTTGGACTCGGTGATCTTGGAGGTCTCTTCCGACCTAGACTATTCTGTGATTCTGTGATTCTTCCCTTCTCCCTGCTGTGCACCTTGATAGAAGCTCCATCCGAACACTAGCTGTGTGTGTGTTGGGTCCCTGGGTCCCTCTGGGGTTGGTCTGTGACCATGGCTTTCCAAGACAAAAAAGGGATACTGGAAAGATGATGCAGCATGGGAAGTCTCTAGCATGGCACTAGCCTGACACTAGCACATATATTACTGACGTATATGCTCCCTGGGATCCCTTCCTGTACCTCCACATGGTGGGGAGAATAGTGCTGGTGAGGAGCAGGAGCTGAGAGCCCCTCAGGGCTCTGCAGATGACCATGGGGAGCTAAAAGTAATGGCAAGTCTTCACTGTTTGCCAGCATTCCACCTCCAGCATCCCACCACACCTCCCAGCTCATGTGAGGTCTACAAAAATGAATTTTAGCAGTCTGGGCATTCAGAGACCTGAAAAATGGGACAATGAGGTGTCATGAACCCACCAGTTGTGGCCAATTTCCCACAGCAATGAGTAAGCACAAGACAGTGAGGTGGGAATGTAGGTCTTATCTGAGCTCTGTTGTGAGCTGGCTTCACGACTGTGCAATTCTCTCAGTTTCCTTACCTTTTGTCAATTTCTTCTGAACCACTGATTAAAAGTGTTTGTAATCATTCAATAATATTTAGTACTCAGTATATTTGGCTATATAACTGAAGTGTAAGCATCCAAATCTGTCCCTCTAATTACAGATGGAAAAGAAATTAAATTAATTAAAGGGAAAAAGAGATTTACATCATCTTTGACATTTTTGTTTCATCTGCAATAATCTCTCAGCCTTTACTTTCAGAGGGAAAAAAGAACTACTTCAATGGTGTCTTGGTTCAGATCACAGAACCCCTCAGAGGCCTAATGTACTCAGACTAAATTATTATTATTCATTATTGTTGTGTCTGACTTTAATATTATGGTATTTTCATTACCCTTTTTCTCCTTCTGTTATACATTAGGCATATTATATCTTAATTCAATGCTCAACTGCTGTAATACTTGAAATAAAATTTCCTCCTCTCATTTAGTTGCAGTCTCTGATGTGTTTTATATTTATATAATTGTAATTTTTGACATAGTAACTAGACATATATTTTATTCTGTCAGGAACCACACCCTGTAAAATAAAGTGAGCTCAACCAGAATTTCCAAGCCATGTCACCTTTTAAGAAGGGGAAATGCGATATGACACCTGGTAACTAACCTCAGAGAGTTCTACCACAACAGTGATTAGATTCTTCTTTCCTTATAGCTTTCCTAAGGTTGACCTAATTGCAAAATGCTTAATGTGAGTCAAATTTGTCCTCAGCCTGTTTAAATTTTCAAGACCAAATCTTCTAATCATCTCTGGCTTTTCATGTTAAACTGGCTGACCTTTTTCTTCTTACTAATAGGGTGCTGAGAAAATTTTGCTAATGAATGAATCCGGGGAACTTCAGGATCTCTTAACCAAAATTGAGGTAACTATTTCTGCAAATAATCATAGGGAATGTACATTGAATACTTGCAATTGAGAACATTTTTCTGAATGGATTCCCTTTCTTCTGTTATCTTTCTTCTTTCTTCTCTATTCTTTCTTCTCTATTCTTCTTCTTCTTCTTTTTTTTTTTTTAATTCTTTTATTTCTCTTTATTATTTTATTTATTCTTTCTTCTCTATTATTTTTTCTCTATTCTTTATTCTTTCTCCTCTATTCTTTCTTCTGTTATATAATGATCCCAAACGCTGGTTTGGTTTTTGGTCTTTGAATGAATGATATCACAGTATCACAGCCTATTAAGTTCGAGAAAACTCAGTGATAACATGAAACCCAAATGTCCACCTATCTAAATTTTCTCTTATTTGCCACAGCAAGAAAGGCAGGTAATTTTCACTTTCGTATAACTTTTGACAACACCTTTGATATTTAGTCTTCATCATGTCCCAGAGGAGTCAAGCCTCTTGTGTGGATGCTGACCCACTTTCTGTGTGCCACAGTGAACATGCTGAGATGTTCATGCACATCTCCTGCATTCTGGTTAGACCTGAAATCTAGAAAGTCTGGGTAAAAGTTGGAAGTTTTCAGTCACGCCAATTTACACAAAACTACACAGAACTCACATTACAGATTTTTATGCCTTTCTCCAGCTCTTAGTTTGCCTTGTTAGTTCAAGTACTTTGGGGCTTATTTTTCTTTAGTTTTGAACATTTGATATACTCTCCCTGAGGACACTAGGTCTCAGTGTGAGACTGCTCCAACTGTTTTGCTCTAAGCTAGGATCTCTATTGGTTATCACTTTTCTGCTGATCTTGTGAAATTGGCTGCTCAAGGTATTACCTGTCTTCTTTTTGGTGGAGATACCTATCTTTTTGGTGGGATATCTATCAGTCATAATGTCTGAGTTATATGGATAGCTGTGGGGAAGAAATGTATTTTGAGTTATTATTTAGTTGTCTTGAATCACTTGTAAACAAATTAAGATAACACATAGACTTAAGAAGTATGTAATTTCCACATTAAAAATAGATAACATGGATATGGTATTTGTTAAAGACAAGAACAAAAGAGTAAAAGAAACCTGTACCTAGTTGATTTATCCCCAAGATTACATCTAAAAGGTTCCTTTTTCCCTGCTTTTAAACAAAATACAGCATATGCTTCCCTAACATTCTTTCATAGTAACTCTTTGTATACAAACTTATGTTGAGCTTTTCACTAAAAGAGAGTCCTCTTTTTGGGGAAGCATGATGATTTCTCATAGCCAGTTTCTTTCCTAAACTCCTTCAAAAGTTAGTCAGGTTGACCAATGAATGTTCACCTCTGCTATATTCCAGGGGTAGATTGGGCATTATCCAGTAAATTGAGGACTGCCTCATCTTTTTGGAGATATAAATGTCCCTTTGCAGTGCAGGTGTTACCTTCTGCATTTTTCTGCCCTGTTCCTTAACTCAGCAAAGCTTTCCCTGTCTCATTACCCAATGTATGTGCTTCTGTGTAGCATACAGAAAAACCTACCGGCCTCATTAAAGAGCTGACCAGAAACTATTAAACAAATATATACATAGAATGAATGCATTCAGCATTACTGCTGTCTGACAGGTAACTGTCAAATGGGGACTGTTGAAGCAACTAAGCTAAAACAACTGTGCATTGTTTCTTCTTAGCTATCTTACTTAGCTTTCTACATGAAAAGGTAGCTATTTATAAGCATAAGAAGTAATAATGAATTTAAAGATTACAATATTATCTTAAAATATTGAGATTAATTAAAATAATGTCCAAGGAAGTAAAATTCCATCTTAAATTATGAATGACACATGCACCCCTGAGATAAAAGAGAATGAAAATATTACATTATATACTTCTAAACGTCGTCCCTGGAGAATTTAATAGTAAGAGGAGTTGTAGGTCCAGTGAAGAAGAATGGCAAATTCTTCTTCACAAAGCTACAGTACAAAAAAAACAAATAATAATAATAAAAAATCTGATACTATTATACTGCATTTCTAATTGTTTTGTCCCTCATAAAATTTCCCATATGACTTTGATCTTTTTTTGACAGATGTATATATCGCATAATCTGTTAGTCATGCTGTATCTTCTTACCTATAAGGATAAGCTAATGGACAAACATATCAAGCATATGGCAAGAAAGATTGATGGAAGTGTTTTGCAAATCTACTAAGAAAAAATCTATCATCTTAGAGAGATTTGCATTAGAGCTGCTGTACACCAGCCCAAATGCTGTTGTATCAACAGTGCTGACAAGTGAAATAAGTAGGAAGATACTTCTACATTACAATAAAGATTCAGAACAGAAAGATACACCAACATGGCAGCAGCAGCAATACTGGTGCATCATACCTCTGTGAATGCCTATGGTATCCTCACTACAACAACCCACGAGCCCTGCTGGGGCATAATGTGCACTTTGAAATCTGCATTTCACCTAATCAGACCCATGTGAAAATAAGTTTTTGTAGATTATGAGTTAGAGTTTCTGCTACATCAAACTGACATGGACTTCAAGGCAGCTGAAATGACTTACATCAGCTAAGACTCTTTCCGTTCATCTTATGCTCTAAATTTTTTTTTGTATGTTCATCTAAGTTGTCGATAGATGAATGCTGTTTTTAATAGCTTTGCAGCAATCTCTTCAGTTTTCTCAACGATGCTAAAAAAAGGGCTTTGTTAGTTCTACATATTTTAGCATACTTTGGTAAAAATTTTTGACTAATATTTTCAGTGGTGTATGATTCCTCAGAGTAACACTAACAGGAATTTTATGGATTACTCTTCTTCATTTATAAATAAATCTATAAAGTCTTTACTCAACAGTACAATATTAAAGTTAAAAATCTGTGCTGTGGTGAGTACTGGTCTACTTTTCATTTATCTGGTACAGAACTTTCAAGCAATCACTAAATAAATTAGCAGTATTTTCAGTAACTGTAACTTAAAAATGCCTTCAAAATCTATTCCTGTATTCTCAGTCATCTTTAATCCACCACAAAGTAGAGTAAAACTTCTGTTTTACTCATGAAATAAGAAAATTGAGGGAGCCCAAGTCTTGCCTGCAGCAGTTTTCTCCAGGTATAACTGCTGAATGCTAATGATCTTTCTCTTTTCTACTTAAAGCTTCAGCATTCTACACCCATAAATTTGAATACATCACTTATTTCCTAAAGCACTCCTTGTCTGAAGCTATGAATTGCTTTTTTTGATATGATCAGCTCTAACTGTAATAAGAACAACATATTCTACATGAGCATGTGCAAATGATAAAAGTCCTCATATCTTAAGAAAAATATAACATCAGCCTAAACTGCCTGGAGTTCAGAATCAATCTATTGGAATACCTATTAGAATTGATCTAGGTCTAAGACTACATGAGAGTAATGTATGCAAGCCATCACTTAGCCAGCTCTTTTGACAACTACCAACAGGCTTCTGAGGTGTAATGTGACTGATGATCCCACAGTGAGCATCTCTAACCATTGCATGTGGGGCCATAGAGATGCAGACATATGGGTCTTCTGTGGTGGTATAGCTTGGGATGGGGAAGGGGATGTTTCTCACGACAGCAACCAAGATGCATTTCTGAGAAGATATCCTGGAACCTTATTTGTCCTAGAGATACAGCTGTTGAGAAGGTAACAGTGTGATCTTTCTTTCTTCTTTGAACAGAGAGTCCAGCACCCTCATGAGTGCCTCTCTTGCGGTGGCTTTGGATTCCTTCCGTGCTCAGTGTGCCATGGGAGCAAGATGTCTGTGTTTCGGAACTGCTTTACGGACTCATTCAAAGCCCTCAAGTGTACTGCTTGCAATGAGAATGGGCTACAGCGCTGCAGGAGCTGTGCAGGCTAAGAATGGCATCTCCACATGTGCAACCTCATTTTATTGTACTGCAGCAGTTTGTAATATGATTTTTTTAAAAAATGAATCTGTTTATCTAATTCAATCAATAAAAATCAATTTATAGTATACTTCTGCTTGTTTGATCATTGGAGCCATTTAAACATGACCATATCATGAATCTTGAAGTGTATGTTTCTACAGTCTTTACAGAGCGATTTGTTGTCTACTGAACGTACAGTATTATGAGCCACAGGGGTGTGAATTCTTCCTTTTTTCCTATATAGAACAATGAGTAATAATGATTTTGTGAGAACACATGATAGCTTTATAAATTGCATGGAAATTTCTGATCAGGCTGGTAACTGTTATGGTTCAGGGGCTGGTCTATGCCCAGACAGCTCCAGCTCTGTAAGTACCTTTGTCATTTTTTGGTGGGTTTCCCCAACAAGAACACAAGAAAGTCAGTCAGTGGTTAGTCTGAATGCACTGGGAGTTTTCCACATTGGGTATATTCCAATCTGAAGTTATGAGCACTCATACACTTCTTGAGAGTACCTTTAAGTAAGGTAGTTTAATAGACAGTTACTCTTCTACCTACTTTGACTGCACATCTGCCTTTATAATATTTTGGGCAAAGCATAGATGTAATATAAAGCAGTATACCTACAGCTGCACAAAGTGTGGCTTGCAGAAAAGTCTCTTCTGAAACTTGATGTTTCTTGATACCTTCCCTTATCTGAATCAACAGAAAAGAACTTTTCCTCTATCTTCATTCAACTTACTATATCTAGAGGTTATAGTTATTGTTAGTGATAGGTTATAGTTATAGTTAGTGATGAGTTGGAGAAGTTGGACTAACTTATATTTTTGAACTTTTAAATATAAAGCACTTATGTGTATTCTATGAGATATTAAATGTGCAGGCTTGAAAGTGCTGTAAGAACCTACTGCTCTTCTAGCGTCTATAGTGAGGCTCAGAGGGAGCATCTGGATCTTCTGCATAACATGAGAGATATTTTCTACAGAGACCATCCAAAAAACTTAGCAACACCACAGCTATAAAACTGAATTGCAGATGTGCTTAACTGGGTGTATGTGGAAGAAATTAAAAAAAAAAAAGTAATAAAAGAAAAGAAAATACAGTTCCCTTCTTGTGTTTAATACCACCCTATAACCTTTATTTCTGGCTAATATTGCAGTCTAGATTGGTGCTATAGGGAATGAAATGTAACACAAAGAAGCATACTGATGCTTAGAACCATCATTTCTGTTGCATGAAAACTTTTTTTTTTTTTTAAGATGTTAACATACTGTGACTCTTGGGGGTGAGAGTATTCGTGGTAGCAAATACCAAACTTCACATGACATAAACAAATATATTCTTGAGGGAAATTACTTTTGAAGAAAATGCTAGTGTATTTGTGATTTTGTAATTCCACAGTCTTTATCCTGGAAAGACATTTACCTGATAGGTGGCATAGATCATGTCACCATTCTTCCATTGAAGTACTACATTGTTAAATTTTTATAACTGATCAGAGTAAGGTAAAGATTTTCATTGAAACTAAATTCTTCATCACTCTGGAATAAGGGTTTGAAGATATTTTCCTCACCTCTCAGGTGATGAGAGAAATCATTCTCTTAAGAGTGAGATGAATAAATTAAATCCAGCTCATTCCATGGCACAGGGGCCATGTAAGAAACCTAGAGAGAATATCCAAGTTTAGGTACTACTGTTAGAAGCAACAGAGACATTTCACTTCTACAAGCAAAGATGAGGTAAAACTGTTATGTTTTTTTGAAGAAGAAATGTTGAAAGCAAAATGTCATGTTTTTTAGAATATTTGTATTATATCTTTAAAATATCTTTGTTTTTAAGAAACTAGAAGATAACATTATAAAACCACAGGCCAAGTAATGATAATAAGTAGAGCATCCCTCAGGCACTATCTGTTTTTCAAGAAGCCTATGAAAAATTTCCAGTACTAGAAAAGCTTTTTTTTTTTAATTCTGTCTTCAGATGAATTACCAACCTTTTCTCTCCAGTTATATTTTCCTTGTAACAGCCATTAACAGTAGTCTCCTCTGATATAACAAATAAGGCCCAGTTGCATCTTTGCACAGGAAATTTTCTATTTGAAAACACATCAAGCTTGTTTCTGGCCCCCTGCTACACTGAGGTAAGGAACCAAGTAGATATTCTTTGGCTGACAGATCAGCATATTAACATATATGAGAGCAAGTAAAAGAATAAGGTAATCCCTAGGCTGTCTGTATTGCATAAATAATGTTTTTAATCCTGAGAAAGATAAAGGCTTGGAGTTCTCAGTCCTGTAGCCCCCATCATGCTTTCCAATGGCTATGCATCCCTCATACTGATACGCTACAGACATCAGGTGGTCTGGCTTTACCAGGATTCATGCTGTAGGCCACAACATAATGTAACTCATTGTCTGATTTTGCTATAAAATTAATTTCTTATTTCCCTATTTAATGAGCTCTGGTTACTTTTTATTTTCATGAAAATGAAACAAAAAACAGAAATTAAAATGCTGCTGGGAAATGGCTGCCACACTAAAACCATTTGAGAGCTCACATTCCCAAACTTCATGGATAAACTAAGGCTGTCCCATGGCAAAAGTTCCTACTGACTGACAAATAAAGGTATTGTTTCAGGTATAAGCAACAAAGACTCTGCCACTACTGCTCTGGAGATTGTATATATCATTCTAAGTAATTGGCCCAACAAATGCGATGTTGCAGTACACATACATATATATACTGTGTATATTTATATATACACACATATGTACTTATACATAGATATATATAGTATTAGATATATATAGTATATATACATTGACCATCAGATTATACACATTTTTGTTGCTTCAGGACATTTTTGAAAGAAGAAAAATTTTGATGTAACTGCCTAAATAAAGAAACTTAAAAAGAAATTAAAAAGGGGTGTTTAGAAGAGAGGGGGAAACAAAACAGAGCTGACCTATGTTCCTGTTTCTAAAGTTTGCTGACCCCAAACACAGTTCTCTCAAATTAAAATTATTCTAGTGATTTAAACACCTGTTTGATTGGGTCTAGCTTATCCTTTACTAGTGAAACACTGTGAAAAAATGAATTACCAAATTAACTCTATAAAGTACATAGTATAAATGTCTCTTTAAATAATGCATTGTATCTTGAAGCCCTCCATGTTCCCTCTGTGAGTTAAATCTATGCATTAAGGAATTCATAATTATGGAAGGAATCTGATAGGTCTTTGTACTGGGTCTGGCTGGGATGGAGTTAACTTTCCCTGCAGCAGTCCACACAGTGCTGTGCTCTGCACTTGTAGCTAGAACAGCATTGGTATCACACCAGTGTTGTGACTATTGCTGAGCAATACTGGCACAGCATCAGGACTCCCTCTAACACCCCCAGAGCCAGCAGGCTGGGGGGGAGCAAGAGGTGAGGAAGGAACACCACCAGGGCAGCTGACCTAAACTAACCAAAGGGATATTCCATACCATGTGGTATCACACTCAGCCACAAAAGGTGGAAGAAGGAAGAAGAGGGGAGGGGTGAGCTCTCATGAAAACTTCTGTCCTGAACAACGTTGAGGCCCTGTTTCAAGGATGTGGTCAAGCATCACTTGTTGGTGGGAAGTAGAGAGTAATTCATTTCCTCTGCACAGCCTTTGTTTGATTTTTTTTCCCTTTCTTCGTTTCCCTTTTTCCTTTAGTTAAATTATTTGATAATAAATTTCCCTTAATAATTATTTTTCCTTTAATTACATTATCCTTATCTCAAACCCTGAGTTCCTTTCCTTTTCTTCTTCCCCTCCTCTTCTGAGAAAGGGGAGTAAGAGAGCGGTTGTAGTGGAGTTCAGCTGCCCATCTAGGTAAAACTACAACAATCTTGAAACATGAGAAACTAATTCTGCTGTAAGTAAACTTGTATTTGAAGAAAACTTTCTACTTTTGAGGTCAGTGACACATGAAAAAGCAATCAACAAATTCCTGAAAGGTTTGTGTTTTTATTAATGAAAGTAAGAAATGAATTTTACTGAGTTGGTTTTCACAGCTTTTGTGAGAAAATTCATAATGGTAGATACTTTGGTTACCTTTTCTAGCTATTGCCTTTTTATTATTGCTTTAAATTTAATTTTATTCACTTAGCCTTAGATACATTATTTGACCACAAAAGCATTCAACAGAGAACATTTATGCCCTAAATAATTTATGAAGGAGAAGAATTTAGATTGCTTATCTTACTTTAAATAATTTAGAGATGATATTAAAAGACATTGTAATCCAACAATAATTTGAAAAGGAGAAACTATTAGAAATAAATCTTTATATTTAATCCTATTTTTCTTTCTTCTTCCATTAACTTGCTTAGGGGTGATGAATCAGGAAATAATTGCATTAGACAGAAAGGGCTGTAAAAAAACTTGCAGCTTAAGCTTCTTCTAGCTTATCAACTCTACTTTGAAAAATTGCTTTAGAATGTGTTACAAGAATTATGAAATCCGATAATTTCTCCACTCAAGAAGATCCACACTATAATACAACATATAATGCCTGCCATTTTTCTCTTTTTGAGGCCTCCTAATTTTTCCACTGAAGGAAGGATCACCTTTTTGAAAGCAAAGGTTTATTAAAAAAAAATAAAAATTAGACTTTAAGTATAAGAAAAGTTATTATAGTTTACTGACCTGAAATTTGAAAGTATATATAAAAGAAATATTTTTCAAGGCAATGTAGGTGACAAAGAGTTATATTTTGATATGAAGGAAAAAAGCAGTTGTGATTTCTCAAAACAAGCAAGGATTTTATGATCACTCAGAAGGGCTGACTGTAGCTGTTATTTTTATTATTGATCACGATCTGTTCAAAATAAACAAATAATGATCCATAGAAAATCATCATTAAAATGTCAACATTCATAAAACTATCACTTAAAATTTGCTGTTTTATCACATTAAATCTGGTGGATACACTCTTGACTGTCAGATACAAAAGAAATTCCCTTCTGATCTCAGTTCAGTTATGAATGAGTGAGGATGACAAATCTATGAAGCATCATCTAAATCTGAGTACTCTGTTTTATTCTAGTTCAAGACAACTGGACTTTAAAGTTCTTTAGTCTTACCACAAAAGTTCATTTGTACATTAGTTTTCCTCATCCAAAGACAACTGGGAATAGCACAGTAAGAGAGAGATGTTATACTTCAAAAAAATCCACCAGATCCGTAGCATGATATATATGTATGCTAAACCTTATGCATCAATAGGGCTGAACTGGCAACTTGTGCTTTCTACTGCCTCAGGGGTCTAGTCAGACAGGACATAAAATCGATACCTTAGTCTGCACAGTTATAGGACTCAGCAAAAACTTGTCTATATATATATTTTTTAATATATAAGCACAAATATAATAAGCAGTCATCGTCATTACTCATGTCTTTGAGATATTGCAATCATTACATTTAGCATTATAGGAAAATCATGCTGCCTCTCAGTGCAGACTGATGGTAATATACCATATGTTTTGCCTGTCATCATAATCACAGAAAAAATTTCCATCTATGCTATCAAACAATAAAACTGCACTTTTAAACATAAGTGGAATATTATTATTGTTATTCCATACATTGTTAAGATCTCAGGAATATTGACAAAGAGAAAAATGTCAGAAGGTTTAAGCTATAGTTCTCTTCCCTAGTGTTTTGAGAGACCTGTACAGAATTTTGCAACAGGAATCCTTGATATTTGATAGAGTCCTCCTGCAATATCCCCTGGCAATGCACACAGTGCACCCAGACAGCTGGTGTTATGCTTTCTTTTTCAATGTCATGTTCTTTTACCAGTTTGGGACATAATGAGCCTAAATTTGTCTTTATTTATTTATTTTTTATTATTATTATTTTTTATTTTTTTCACTTTCTCAACTAAATGTTCACATCCTGTGTCAAAGAAGAGCTAGCAATAAAATTCTCTACTCTCTTTATAGCCTCTATAGCTGGTCTTCCAGCACATACTTTGTGAGCAATATGGTTTGAAAAACCCTATAATATTTTTCTGTATTTATTCTCCACTCTTTTATCTGGTCTATGATGGTAATAACTCTTTCTTATTGCAGCTTGTGCATCTTACAGAGCATCTTGTATTCAATAATGTCGAATGTGTCACTCTGCACTTTGCACTTACCTTCAGCCAACTCAGTATAGCTACTTATTATATGATTTATAGCTTCACAGTACAGCCACAAATCCTATTGTCCCAACTTGGAGCTTTCCTACTACCTGCCTATGCTGTTCTATAACTTATGGTCCAGAATATTTTGCTACCATAACTCAGTTTTACAGTTTGATCCCACATTCACATTTCATCTTCTCTTCCTCAGATGGCTTGTTCATC
This sequence comes from Oxyura jamaicensis, assembly GCF_011077185.1. Lineage (NCBI taxonomy): Eukaryota > Metazoa > Chordata > Aves > Anseriformes > Anatidae > Oxyura > Oxyura jamaicensis. The sequence continues at coordinate 71,258,707 of NC_048896.1, read as the reverse complement.
CTGTTTAATAGAAATAGTTTAATCTACCATGTTATGCTAAATTCACAACTGGTGTCAGGCTTTGTCCTCCACTCATCCTGACCTTGGTGGGGGTATTAACCTCTTCTAACCAACTGTCTTTATCCAAAGTATGCCAGCAAAAGTGCTCTAGCGTGGTGAACCTCTTTATTTTTATTTTATTTTATTTTATTTTATTTTATTTTATTTATTTTATTTTATTTTATTTTTCCCCCTTAACTTCATAGTAAGATTTATTTTCAAGAGTTTTATAAAAATTACTTTTTTTTTTTTTTTTCCCAATATGGAATTTCATATTGATAACAGTAATAATTTCAAACTGATAATAGAATTCCTGTCTGTGGATCTGAAATTATTTCATAAACAGTGAAAATCATCACAGCAATTCTGAATGAAGAGTCAAATTTAGTATCCCTATTTTAGCATCCTGGCTTGCCTCAGAGGCAATGAGGGAGAAAAAATTAATCTGAATCTCCAGACAAAAGCAATCTTTGCTAATGCTCACATTAGTGTAGAGGTTATTAGGCAGACATTGTAATATACTAAGTCTTCTGTCCCCTAAAAAGTTCCTTTGAAGGATTCAGCTAACCCTCCCCCTCCCTTTTTTTTTTTTTTTTTTTTTTTTTTTAAAAAAAAAAAAGAGTATAGAGCTTGCCAAAGGTTTGATATCTGAAAAGCTAGAAGTTTCTGAGTTTTCTAATTTCCTTCTTCAGTTCTTGCTGATACCTGGAAATACCGTACTGTTAGATCCCTGGAAATGATTAAATTGTTAAAGATATCTATAGCATGGCTGTTTTAACATTTAAAATCTGATTGTGTACAAAAAATCATATATTGTAAAGTAAATTGAAAAGCTTTGTGTTGTAAGTTTGCTACCTAAGTCTGATCAGGCAATTCACCATGTCATCACTGTTCATTAGAAACAGACATCAATGGTAATTTGCTGGTAGCAAGTTTGGTAACATTTTCTCATCTTTATGGGTATTTATGGGTATTTGATTCTTTTTATTGTTATTAATATTTTCAGCAGTTGTGACAATCTGAGTGTTTTTACATGGCAGTACAAAAGGATCGTATCACGTCTGCAGAAACAAGGATTCGTACTTCATACTGAGAGAAGTCACAGCAAGTTTTTGGAAAACTTTTTTGGTTCTGAGCATTTGTGATTAATGATCTGTGATTAATAATCTGCAGTTGAAATAGGATAGTTCTCTATGGATATTTTTTATCATTTCTCACATGTATATAAGAATTTTTAAACACTGTTTCTATGGACAAAATATTGGAAAATGTCTTATCCACAAAGGACAACTATTACAGTAATTGCAAAAGAAAGAGCTAATGATGACACATGTATTAGCTGGATACTTCAAGTAATTAAAAGAAAAATAACAACCACCCTTCATGGATGTTTGTGTGTTTTGCAATTAAATGTATCAATCAAATTGAGATTATTAACTAAATACATTTTACCTTCTTACTCTTATGAACTTTTGTTTTAGAGTATGATATGTGTGCAATCTGTTCAGAACGCTTTTTCTTAATTGTAAGGAGATTATGAAAAGCTGAGATAATATTTACCACAAGTAACATCAGTGGCTGAAAAAAAAACAAAACCCACCACAAAACAGCTAAAAACAAAACTCAGAATAATAAAGCCCAATTTTCTTCCTTTGTTTCTGAAGGAAATAATACAAATACTTGTCCCATTGTTCTCAGCAATTAAAAAGTTATCCTGTTAACAGGCATTCCTCACTGACACTTTCAGTCCTGCATGAGACATGGTGGACTGCAGCACTTCAACAGAAGCTTTGGATGCCACATTATGCCACTTGTACTTCCATGCCTGCTCCAGCCCCCTGGCAGGATGGCACGCAGAGTATATTTGATGCAGTAGCACCTGTGTGTTGGATGCAGTAGTACCACTGCTAGTGTACCTGTATATAGGTACACTATTGGCCATGTATAGGTCAAAATCTGCACTGTAGCCAGGAAAACATCCAATCTTACATAATGCTGTTGAGATTCACAAAATAAACTTAACTTCCTGTTATGTTACACAGCCCAAACTTGATAACCATTTTATTTTATTTTATTTTTTGGTAATAGTTTTGAAGTAAATTATTCTGTTAATATTTCATTTTATATGATCTGTTTTAAGGTTAGAAGTTGTTACGAGTAAATGTGTACAGCCTATGGCTAAGACAATGTATTTCAAATAAGATGTAATCATTTCTGTTCACATCTAAAAATATAAAGGAAATTTAAAAGCCATCTATCTTAAGCATTCTGTTTGGAATGAAAGACTGGATTTCTGCAGTTATACTTTCTCAATAACTATGTCTTTGTTCAGAGATATGGAGCAGAAGAATGTTTTCTTCTATGTAAAAGATAAATTTAATGAGTAGTGGTGTGTATAATTAATTGACAGATATTTATTAATGACGTTATATGCTGGAGTGTACTCTGTCAGTATAGTTCAGTGTGAAACAAACAAAGAAAGAGCTAAGGTGAACTCATTTAAAATGCTCTAATATCTAAGCAAAAAATAGCATATTGATTGTTTATGATACCTAAACAATCAATAGCATATTGAACACAGATAAAGTAAACACAGATAAAGTAATTCTATGAATTTGTCTTGTAGTATAGAATATAACCTCATAATCATAACTACCAAGGTGTCTCTATATACATACATTTATATACTTAACATTATTCAAATAACAGTTATGTCCTTCTCTGACTCCTGCTCTGACAATTTCAGATTCCATAACCCAGAGATATCACTTGAATTAGAAAAATTGCTTTGCTTCTGGGAAAATATCCCTACTTTCAACCATGTATCTAGCACAGTGTTTTCTCATCCAGTGTATTCTCAGAGGTATAATCTGAAAACATCCTTCAAAGACCTCACACGTTCCCCTCTGTAGTCCTGGAAGGATCTTTGTTATATTTTATTGTGTCTGCTAGCTTCTCAGATTTTCTATTATGGAAATTTTTCAGTCATTTTCTTTCCTTCATAGCAAAGAATCTTTAATTGTTCACAGAGATCTGAGTTTTCCCTTATCAAAAGAATTTATTTTTTTTTAAAAGGCAACCTTACGGGTCTGAGCAAGGGGAAAATAATTTCACACAGACTTATTCCTCCTTGAAGAGGAAATTATAACAATTTTTTTGCAATAATGTCTAATTTTTTGTTTTCTGGATATTTTCACATTCTTGCAGGCAAATCACTGAACATGTTCCCTTTGAAGTACACTAAGTTAAATCTTATCCCTTCACTTCTTGGCCAGTTCCTTTTATGTGTACTAAATTAATTTCTAGTTTCTACTGTGACAGTAATCCACTTAATATAATTAAATAAGCAAAAAATGTGTCTTATATAGAAATTATATTGTGCAACTGTTACATTCCTAATGCTTAGAATAATAAAAATATATATTTTTATACATAACATTACTGGAATCACAGTTTTCTAGAGTAAGTGAGGAGGGGATTTCTTCTTTCTTTTAGAAGTAATTGATTATTTATATATTTGTTTTTTAATAACAGGGAAGTTAGCCTGATTAAATCTATTAGAACTGTATAACAAATGGAAATTTTTGTCTCAGTCAAAAGACAATGATCATATGATCATATTAAATGTACATAGAAACTAACAGCAATCCCCAAAATTGTATTTAAGTAGTGCTAATGTATAACTTCACTAAAGAATTCAGAAAGACCTAAGATGACACTGTGGCTCATGTTACCTGTAATAAAGAACAGCCAGGAAACATCATTGCTTTTCTCTAACCTTGCTTAATGATACTTCTGTATAAATGATGTAAATAATACAGACATTGTTGTAAATGAGAAAGATCATGAACAGGACTGAACAGACAGTGAGACCATACTTGTTTTGAAAGAGATGGTGTGGATTTTATGTTCCTGATGAAAATTAGATGTTAGTTTTTAATGTACCTATCTTACTCCAAGAGTTTTGTTCCCTATAATTTTAGCTGCTCTAAGCTCATGATTTAAGTGCATATCACATATCCTGAGAGATCAGTTAGATGAATTTGGCTGATGTGATGGAGGAGTTTTACAAGTAAGGCAATACAAAAGTTAGGTTGCTTCTTCAATGACTTCCTAGAGTCTTGGACCAAGTTTTTGTTGCATGCAGTAGGCAGTAGGCATTATTCTTTTTATAATTCAGATTATTTTTTTAGAAACCAATCTTATCTCACAAGAAAAATAAACAAACCTTTGGATTTGTATCAAGATTGTCATAGTCCTTGTTTCAGTTAGGGCAGAGTTAATTTTCCTCCTAGTAACTGGTAAGGTGCTATGTTTTGGATTAGGATGAGAAGAGTGCTGATAACATGCTGATGTTTTAATTGCTGCAGAGCAGTGCTTACACTAAGCCAAGGACTTTTCAGCTTCTCGCTCTGTCCTGCCAGCGGGCAGGCTGGGGGTGCAGCAGGAGCTGGGAGGGGACAGACCCAGGACAGCTGACCCAAACTGGCCAAAGGGGTATTCCATACCATCTGACATTATGCTAAATAATATATAGGGGTGGCTAGCTGGGGTGGGGGGGATGGCTGCTCAGGGTTAGGCTGGGCATCGGGCAGTGGGTGGTGAGCAATTGCATTGTGCATCACTTGTTTCATACATACTACTACTACTACTATTATTATTATTATTTCCTATCTTAATAAACTGTCTTTATCTCAACTCATGGGCTTCACTTTCCTACTTCTCTCCCCCATCCCATAGAGGGAGGGGGGAGGGTGAGCGAACGGCTGTGTGGTGTTTAGCTGCCGGGTGAGTTAAACCACATCAGTCATGAAATTTAAATCTTCTCATGTTACTCCAGCAATTATATTCTTGAGAAGCATTAACAATCTGATTAAAAAGGTGGAAGATTTCCACCCCTCACCCCTGTGTTATGAGATGAATTACAAGTTTGCTTACAAGAAAAAGGAGACTGTAGATATTCTGCCACAAATTCCAAAATATCAAATTTTGTTTTGGAATTTGCAATAGACACTGTAATTAAAAAGGCTTGAAGGAAGTAAAGAAAAACAAACAAACAAAAAACAACAAAGCAAAACACAAACTACCTAAGAAACTTCAAACCCTAAAATACAGGCTGCTATTTCCTTTTCAATTCTTTAGACAAATCCAGAGCAAAGCTGCTGAGTGCCTTTGACACCTCTTGAAATGCCAAGAAGGGTCAGGAACTCCCAGAAGAATTCTTAAGTGAGCATGTAAGATAGCTGAAGTGCTTTCCTTTGATTTCTTATGACTGTACTGAATTATGATTAAGATGGGAAAAAGATGGAACCTGTCTTTGGCAGGATAGAGATCAATGTCTCCTTTATACATCCACTGTTCCTTATGAATGCCAAATACTTGGTGTTTTCTGACCAAGAAAGCACACACTAATGTGGTATGTGGAATTACAGCTAAAAGCTGCTATGTATTGTTTGTGCTCTGAACTTTCACATCACTCTTTCTGGAAGTGTCAAATACCTTGTTTGTAATACCAGCAATTAACTGCAGAGATTAGAAGAAATATCAATAAAGAGAATGATATAGTAGGAAACAGTGACACCACAACATTGATGAAAACAATGGAACCAGAATCTGGAGCACAGCAGAGAAAAATATTCTTTCTAGTATCATTGTAAATCAGAACCTGGCAGAGCAGGTAGAAGTCCACGTGGAATATGCTATATATTACAAGTGAATCTGTGTGCCGAAAGCATTTTATTATCAGCAGTTTTACGAGATACCAGGAGTAATTCAAAATAGTTAGGGAGCTCCTTAATGACCCTATTGTTTACACGCTGGGCAAATTTTGTAGCCACACTGAGAGAATTATTGATACAGTGGACATACCATTATATAGTGTTACAGTATTTTCTTGACATATTATTACCTTTCCTGACCTCCTTCCCCCCCGCCCCCCCAAAAAAACACAGCACAAACAAAACAAACAAAAAACAAACAAACAAAACAAGCAAATCCAAAACAAACAAACAACAACAACAAAACACAAAGCAAACAGCCACCACCACCAAAAAAGCAGAAACTGCCTGAACTTGCAGGTTGTTTGGGAGCAGTCACGTTTTTTTCTATCCCAGGCAATGCAGCTTTGCAAAGTCAGCCTCTATCTCTCTTTTATCCCAAAGGCAAAAGTGCCACTGCTTTTCCTAGAGCCATTCTTCCTTCTTGAGAGCCCTCTAAGGCCCTCTAATATGTACTGTGCCGTAGGAGGGACGGAACTGTTTCTTTACCTCCTTCTGTGCCTGTTGGTAGCAGAATTTCCTGTTTCCCCATCCTGTTGCTCAGCAGGCTTGTGTCACTTTGACCACCAATCAATTGTAAGAGCAAGGCACAGTGAGAAACAACTTCTGTTTGAATAAGAAACAGAATCACTGCAGCTCCTGAAACCTTCAGAACAGGGTAAGGGTAAAGGGGAAGGAGAAAGCATCCAGCTCTGGAAGAGTGGGTTTACAATTACACAAGAAAAATTAGTTGCCTGTGGTAAAAGGATGCTGTTCTCACCGTGCACAGAAACAACCCAAACCACATTCCTGGCGGACAAGGAAATGTCTGGTGAGTACCAGCAGAAGTTGAGGCCCGTCACTCACAAAGAGAGGCCATACAAACTGTGACACCAGTGCTTCCCAGGCTGAGATTAAAGGGATAAGTAGTGAGTGAATGCAAAGGGGGGAAACTTATGTTGCTTTAATATCACTGAAACATAACTTAAAAGAATCTTCTTCAAAGAAATCATCTTCACCAAGTTAGCCTTTTCCACCCCACAGGAACGACCACAGAGATTGTCACTGTGGTGTTTTCTCTTCTGACCCATGCAAATACTACTGCATTTCAGCTAGAAAAAAAAAAAAAAAAAAAAAAAAAAAGATATACGTAACTATTATACATAAATATTTTTGAAAAAGCAAGAGTGGATCCATACTATTTCGACAACTGTAAATATGGGCAGGTAAATTCATCTGAAATGAAATCATGCCTAAGAATGTCTTAAACAGGTCACAGACGTTAATTATACACACATATTTATATATATTTATACACAAACATATATGTATACTTAATATATTTTTATATATTCATATATCTATATAATGTACATATTATTGATATGGAATACCTATCTGTACACACATATAAACAATGTTTGAACCATGAACAAGCATGTAGGCCTGTTTTAGCCTTCTCATTCATTCTTTGAAATGCATCATGAACTATCCATCCTGCTTATATTTCGAGTGTATGATTTTTAGATCACTGAATCATCCCTTATGCTTTCTGTGACATATATTTATTTGGAAAAAATATAATAAATAACAAAAAATATTTACAATATTCCTAACACAGAACTGACTAGGCACAGACTTCCAATGTGAGATATAAAGTACTGTAAAGCAAATTGTGCTCATGTAATTCCCATTGAAACACCATTAAGTAAAGAAAAGCTGTCGGGTATAAAACCTGCTGATCCTTAGGGATGACTTGGAGGACATTTTGTCTTTAATAGCTTCATCTGTTGCCAAGCTGTAATTCACTTACATTTCTGTCAACATCCTCATCAATGTATGACTATGACTTTCTTAAAAATTACTGTACTATAAAACTTTCTTTTCTATGTGATCTTAATTGATTGATACACAGGAGCAGAAAGAACCACGATACCTTATTATTTTGCCCTCTATTCTTCATAATTATGTCTGCTAGGAAATAAAATGAGATGTAGCACCTCTGCAATTTTTTTTTATTATTATTATTTTAATGCCTTTAATAAGACAACAAGCCAAAGGGCAAGTGACCTTAACCAGCAGAAATATTCAAAGATATCTTAGAAAAGCACCTGAAGTGAAACAGTTTGGGCTGGGGTCAGTCAGTCAGTCTGTCCAGTGATTGCTGTCATGTAGGAGCATTAAATGCCAGGGACTTCTTTAGAAAATAAGGCTTTGCAGTCTCTGGGCACTGGAAAGTACTTAAAGCCTAGCATTTACTGGGCTCGCCTGCCATTGATATGACAGCCATAATTGCAACAGAGGAGTAGCTAGGTATTTCTGTCTGTGTACATTAGGTTATCTGGATCACAGCGTAAAACACAAAGGCAGACTCAAGAAATTTTGAGAAAGGCTTTGGTCTTATCCTGAAGGCAATGGAAATTTAGTGAAGGAAGCCCATGGGAGCAACACTGGGGTTGCTGTGCACAAGTTGAGCAACAGAGGTAGAAATGAAAGCTGCCTTGCTCCTGTACAGAAAGCTCAGTTTACATCGACTGAGTCAGTTTGTGGTCACAATGAGACCAGCTGGCTATAAGGGAACTTAATTGGCTTCAGCAAAATTTGGGAAAAGACAGATGTTGCAGGGCTGGCTGTGTTCCTGCAACGAGATTGTCATAGCGTAATTTCCCACTGGTGTGTTTCATATTCTCGTAAGCCCAATTAACAAACTAAGCTTTGCTTGCAGCAAGCAGAACTAGAAATGCACTGGTTTTCCCTTGGGCTGCTACTTTTTTTTTTTTTTTTTTTTTTTTCTGCATGCAGAGAAAAATAAAAAAAATATTGTCTTATTCAGTTAACTGAACCGGAGCACCAGTGCTTTACACTAGTAAGGTTTTTATATCAAAGCTTTAAAAAGAGGCTATTCTATATATTCAGAATGTACCCATTATATATCCATGCATTGTAATGTTTTCCTTTCAAAATGACACCTTCAGGATTTCTTATACCTTTTCTAGGCAACATTTGGTTTTATTGTTGTATCTGACTCAACCCCACAGCCCTTCAAGTCATTTCCAAAACATATTGTTTCTTTAGCTGCAGCTCTATCATCACTGTTTTCAGGTCTTTACACCTCTTATCTTGGTTCTTCTGCTTACTTTTTTTCCATGGATTACCCTACTCCTCTCATATCTACCAAAACCAACTGTACTACAGCCATCTTCTTCCCCCCCCCCCCCCCCCCCCCAGCACACTTTTAATTCTTTAAAGAGTTCAGTGAAAGCACCAGAGCTGCTCTGTCCTGTGCAAGCCTATCTGTGTGTCATGGTTTTGGCTAGAACAGGGTTAATTTTCTTCACAGAGGCTCACACTATGCTATGCTTTAGATTTTTGATGAAAATAGTGATGATAACATGCTGATGTTTTCAGTTGTTGCAGAGTGGTGCTCACACAAAGCTAAGGACTTTTCAGCTTCTAATGCTGTCCTGCCAGCAAGGAGGCTGGAGGTGTACGAGGAGCTGGGAGGGAACACAGCCAGGACAACTGACCTAGGCTGGCCAAAGGGATATTCCTTACTACATGGCATCATGCTCAGCCATAACAGCTGGAGTAAAGAAGGAGGAAGGGTGTGTGTGTGGAGGAGCATTCAGAGTGACAGCATTCTGCATGAGATGTGGACATATATGTGGACCCTGGATGTAGCTGAACACCTGCCTGCTGATGGGAAGTAGTTAATGAATTCCTTGTTTTGCTTTGTTTGAGTAAACAGCAGTTGTTTTACCTGATGAATTGTCTGTACATAAGCCTATGAGTTTTTGTACATTTACCTTTCCAATTCTCTCACCCATCCCACCTGGGGAGAGTGAGAGGATTACTGGGTGATTGTTCTCATTTGTATCAGCTACATCATCTTCAGTCCAGCCATCAGCATTTATTTTCTGTGTAAGCCTTGTGCATTGCCAAGGATGCTGCAAAGATACTTTTCATTCACCTATCATGGAATGGATAGGCTGAGTGACCGGAGTGTTTTAGAAAATGCTCTCCATTAACATAAGAACCATACTGGAAATGAGCTTAATAACCCTTATTCTATGGTAACAAGATGTGAAAGTCAGCATTTGAAGACTAATTATCAATACACAGTTGACATCAAGAGTCTCCACTGAAGCTTTGGATGACTTGAAAATGCATTGGCACAATACCAGCTTCTTGACATGCAGAATCTAGAGGTTTCAGGAGAGCAGAATGGCTACTGGTCTTCCAGCACTTCTAGAGAAAGGCTCCACTCTGAAGCAGAAATTTGTGCACAAACAAAAAGTGCATATACATAAAAGTGAAAATGAAAAGTTGAGTGAACTTCGCTAACTCTCCCCAAAATTCACATAATCAGCAAAGAAGACATTTTATTTATTGTGATCCAACTCTATCTGTCAAGGACCAAGGCTTACTAAAGCCTTGATCTTACTAAACAAGCAGTTTTTATATGTCAACTTAAAGAAGCTATTCTGTTTTGGAATGCAGTGAGAGTTAGTGGCTTACAGATGGAAAATGGGACTTCATTAAAGCATGAAATTTGATGTTGCTATTTTCTAGTTATGTAAAATGTTAACATTGCCAGGTGTTTTCAGATATCCCAAAAGACATGGGACTATAGCCATATATGTTCTTCCATGTAGGTTAGTAGGTTCAGGGGAGAAAACAGCTACTTTTCCAATGCATAAAGGACTCTTCTTTATATTCCGCTGTGCTTTACAGACATTGCACAGGTCTTGTCCTGGTGTATAGATTCACAGGATTTATAGACATTAAAGGATCTTGAATCATTTTCTTTCACATACATTCAAACAGGTTGCATTTAACAAATGTATATCCCCAGGAAAGACATTTAATCTCGATACAAAGGCATGAAACAATTACAAATCCACCTTTTCCCTTAGGAGTTCCCTATAATGATTAATCATCTGCACTGTTGGAAAAATGTCATGCCAGAAAAGTTTGGCATTACTTTCTATCCATATGTTCTTATTATCACTCTACTATATTAAACATCCTCTTAATACATAATTTATTGCTGTGGAGGTACTTGCAAGCAGTAATCAAGTCACCTCTCAAGCCCCTCTATTTGGGCTGAACAGATTGGACTTTCAAACCCTTACTGCAAGGCAATTTCTCCAGCTTTTAAATTGCCTATTTGACTTTCAACTAGAGAATTTCTAGCTACTTTTTTACTTTGTGGATGCTCAAACTGTACACATTTTTACAATATTAGTGTCAGTCTTGGCATAGGTAAAAAAAATAATTTATTTTCTCATACCCTTATTACTAATTTAATCATCACTTGAACCCAGCTGTTTTTGCTGCTGCATTATATAGGAGCTTATAAGGAGTAGCTTTTATTATAAATATGATACCAAGTCCTTTATTCCTTCAAAGTCCGCACTTGGTTTCTCACATTACAACCTTGCTTATATGTTTTGTTGGGTGCTCACTCAGATAGTAATCTAATTCACTAATATTAGTAATCTATTCAGCTTTTTTGCCATTGTCCCCTTTGTCCACATAGTTTTGTTTATTTATTATATTCACTATAGATACGTGTTTTTAACACTTTCTCACTTTCTCAGAGTGCTAATCAACAGAAGCACTCTGTGATGCTTGGATTATAAGCATAAAATAAATAACATAAAAGAAACAAAACTTATAAATATGTTCACACTTCCCACTCTCTTATTTTTTACTTTTTTTTCCTTAACTTTCCAGCACTTTTGTTGTTGTTGTTTTTTCTGTTGATGTATAATTTTATAATCCATTTTATATCCCATATCTCTCTTGAGGATAGAGATGGATTTTTTATTTTCTTTCTTTATTTTTTAACTGAGATCTTTAGTTCTGGTTATTCATTCACAGCAAATTGATTGCTCATAAGTTATATTGATTCCATGCTTCCAATTTCCCTTTCCACATGCGTTTGCCAGGAACCACCTTCCCACCCCTTCTGAACTGCTTCAGTTTTGATCCAAGTAGTCTGCTAAATAAGGTTTTCCTCTGTTTTTGAAATGTAATTCTTAGAACAAGTCCACTTTTCTATTTTTTATTTTTTTTAACAACATTCTGCCAAAAGAAAAAAAAGTTTGTTTGTTGTTTCCTGTAGAGTTTTTGTGGATTTTTTTTTTTCTTCCATACATAATTAATCAGTTTGGGGAGACAGTGGCACACCAACTAGAGATTGCCTATCCTTTATTAAAAAGCTACACCTTTAGATGTTATTACTGTTCTATTGATTGCATGAAAACCTTCAGCAATGTAAAGGCCATGCAAGGCCCAGAATATAAAGATGTGCAACCGAGAAACATAAAAGAAAGCTCAAGATAAAACAAAATGAACAGCAATATCACTGTTGGAGAGGCTTATTTTTACCTAAGAGCTTGTTCTTCTTAAGCAAACAAACAAAAAAAAAACACAAAAAACAGTAACAAACTACAGATAGTTTGCAGAGTATTGCTAACAGAGGCAATTGCATTGCCTCTGTTCTTCTACAGAGGCAAAACCAAGATAAATTTATCTGCCTTAACAGATCCTATCAAATGCTCGAACCGTCTTCTTTTATTTATTTTTTTTTTTTAATTTTCTTTTTCAAATTATTTTCATTTCTTTCTTTTGAATGTGCATCTCAGGCTTTTATTAAAAAAAAAAAAAAAAAAAAGGTTTTGATGTTTTGGGCTTATGTATATTCAGCTGCAACCAATTACTTTCCAGCTGGGATACTGTCGAGTCTCAGTACTGATTTACCCCTTTTAAAGACACACTCAAAGCCTGGCAAAAAAAAAAGGTTTCTCCCAGGAGATAGGCTGGCTTTCTGAGAGCTACTAAACTCATGTGTATGTTGTATGTGGTACAGAAGTAAGACTGCTTTCCCACCCCTCAGCTTACTGCAGTTTTGGTCTGTGATGCTGTGGGATGATGAACGTGATCTCTGCAGCCTATGGATTGTGGCAGGGTGCATTTGCAATACCTTGAAGCTCAGAACATGTTTCTCTGTTGAAATCAATCCCTTCAATAGTTCTGTGGCATGTTTGTCACCTTTGCAGTCATGGAAGATAGGAGAGAATGAGGACAACCTATGTGGACCTTAGAAACCTCTAGTTGTAGAGGGAATATTTAAAACACTTACTATGCTGTGTTCTTTCTGATGCGTGATTGATACCTTCTTTTTTGTCTATTTCACTCTTTTTCTTTCTGTCTCCTTCCCTCTAAAGCAGCCCGAAGAATTTTCATTGGGTTTTCAGAGAGGCTGCCTGTCATGCTGTGTGGAATCATGTTCTATCTTAAACAGGAGATATTCATGAAAGGAAACACCCAGAGGTTACTGAGACGCTTTACCACAACCTCAGATGCAGCTTCTTAGTAGTAGAATTAGCACAATGGCTAAGTAAAATATGCTAAGTAACTGTGTAACTGAATGCCCTAGATTTTCCACCAGATTAACAGCTGGGGTGTAACAAGTATACATGCATTCCTAGAGGTGGTGAAGTTGGTATCTGTAAAAAGTTCCTCCTAGACATTGCCTTCATAGGACAACAAATATTCCACTAGAACATACTTCAAATAATAATAATAATAATAACAATAACAACAACAACAATAACAATACATCAACCAACTAACAAACAAAACACCCACAAAGAATGAACACCTTAGTATCTATATCATCTATATCTATACCTTTTTTGCTTGTCTCAGAAACTAATTAAGACTTGGTTGAACAGGTCAGATACAGAATAGATTCCTTGTCACCCCTGTAGTACAAAACTCTCAGAGCTAACAGAAGAGATGCTGAGCAAAATTGTTGATAATGAGAAGCCTGAGCAAGTACAGGAGGAGCTAGTAAGCCAACCTCCTATATGTGGGATCTGTTTAATGTTACAAGCTTCTGTGAGTTCACAGATGCATCATTGCATGAGGCTGGAACAAAACACTACCCTTAGTGTTTTGGGAATGCCTTGTGAACCTGCATCAAAAGAGTCTGTTTTTAAAAGAGTGTGTTGTTCAGAAATCCTACAAAATTTTGTTATACATTTTTTGTGCATGTGTTGTTTTCTTTGCATTTGTGGTTTTCATGTTATTATTATTATATTTTAATATATAAATCTAAGCTTCTTTTGAGCTTCTTTGCTGCCCTTGGAAGCAACAGCCTACCAGGATTTGGGCAGAGAATACCCACAGCAAGGTCTAGGACTGATTTAAGCCTTCAAGTAACCTCTTCTAAACAACTGGCTGCTCTCTCACTTGTGAAATAGATCCTCTTCTGTTAAGGCTAAGCTCCACAGAAAGACTAACACTAAAGTGGGTTTCATTAATAATTGCATGTAAAAACAACACATTATTAGGGATGTTTTATTTTGCCTGACCAAGGTATTTCCTGCTTGGCTCATGTTATGATTTAGAGGCACTTAGAAATCTTATTTGGGGATATAATCTATTCTCAGCTCACCTTCTTAAAGTTTAATAGTGGAGAAACAATCTTCCTTTAGTATATCTGTAAACTAGCAGGACTTACCAGGCAGAAAAATACTTGGTGTATGGAGTTCTGGCTGTTGACCTTACTTTAGTGTTAGATGAGTTACTGGGTACATACCAGCTTGAGCTTTATCAAGAAGGAAATTTGTCTTGTCTGTTTTGATTATTTTGTGGTTTTATTTATTTTATTATTAATTATATTTTCCAGACTTTCTTACTAGAAATACTTTAAAATACAGGTTTCAGTGATTTCTCTGCCAAATTTGCATTTAACTGATACTCCAGGTTATTTTCTCTGGTGGGGTGAGGAAGTGAAAAGTGGTCAGTTATTTTTCCTTGATTATTGGTTTACCATTTTTTTATGAGAAAATAGGAAATATATTTTTGTCATATAATATATTTATTTTTTTTTTTTATTTATTTGGTAAAAAAGACACAATCTTTTGAATTAATTTAATTCAGCATTTCTTATCCCCCCTATATCATCTTCTTACCTTTACATCTTTCAGAACAGAAAAGATATTTTATAATGAAAATCTAAATCTGGTAAGAACATGTTCACTAATGATAAGGGTGTTGAAATGTATGGTATGTCAGTAAAAACAAGAAATGTTATGAAGATGGGAAATTCATTTTTATAATGTTACTCTTTATTTTTACTACGAAGGACAATATATTTTACAAAGTAGATTTTAATACAACGTTAATATATATATATATTCATTATTTCATCTTTGACAAAGGTGTTTGCTTTGTTATCTGCTTTTAGTAGTCATCTCTTGATATAAACTGTCTGATGCAAACAGATGCCCTATCTAACGTTGGTATTCGGGTAAAGTTCTGCTGAAACAGTTTCAGCAGATGGAGCTAGTGTGCTTCTAATCTTTGACAATTGTGCCTACTGTGAAAAAGATGAGCACGAAAGCACAAAAGACTGTGGCTAGGGATTTATTGGGGTCAGTGCTGAAGATTTTCTTTTGGCTTAATGGAAAAGTAGCAAACATAAGTGGAAATTAAATACCCTTTATCAAGCACGGGTGAGTGCAGCTGTGTGATTCAAACACTTATGTACCATAGCATGGCAAATATCGGAGAAGCATATTAGACACTGTAGTTGTCTCCCAAGTTTTTATGATATCCTGCTATTTCACAGTTACTCTCACAGAATAATACACAACGTTCATGAAGTGCTATTAAATATTAAAGGATTCAGAAAACATGTGGTTGATTGTTTAGGTCTTATGAGGTACGCTGGTCATATTGGGTTATGGTAAGCATGGAGAAGTCTCTGTGGATCTGCAGTCAATTACTTCAACCCTGAACTAACCTGAAGAACAGATTTCAATTATATTCAGTGACAAGGGACTTGTATAGTCATTGACATTTACAGAGATTTTAATGTAGGAAGATGCTAGGAACACCCTTCTTCCCAGCAAAATACTAGTAAGATGTCTGCTGGTTAGAAAAAAGCCTGTTGTTCTCCACTTCTTAAACCATGACCTTCCACACTGGAATCCAAGTTTCCTAGCTCCAAAGGTACCACCAACCCTCCTCCTGCCCCCAGCATTCAGGGCACAGATAGTAGTGAGGGCTAATCCATAGTTCTTGTTCATACCAACATTTTCTCCTTTTTCTCCAAATTAATTTAGATGATTCTTTCCTGCAGAGGGCGTTCCTGTGATAGCACCTCTTACTGAATATGAAGGCTCATAGCTATCCAAACATAAAAAGTGAGAAGAAAAGTGTGTGTTCTTGGATGTAATGCACAGGGCCCAATCTGAAGTACAATAGCACCTATAGCACCTAATATCCATGCAGAGCTCCAGGGTTGAACCTGCCACTGCTTCCTTTGCCTTGGGTCACACTGGTGAGCATACATGAGGGAGCCAAAAAACCTGTAGAGCAGAGCTGTCCTTGCTGGATTCAGTTCTCAGTCCAGCAGTTTTCATTTGATATCCTAACAAATGCAGAAGATGGGAGCCTCAAAAAACTGCTTTAACATGGTGCTGGAGGGCAATGACAGATGAAACAGAATGCTCAGAGCTGTCAGCCAACTTTTGCAGTTGTTCTGCCCTGGGTAGATCAGCTATTGATTTGGGATTTAATTTGCATACCTATACGTGCAGGCAGGCAGGGAAAGGGTGGGGAGGTAAGAAAGAACAGTTCAGTAAACTTTCTACTCTGCACAAAACTTCAGGATTTTCTGTTTGTGACATCAACTTTCTAGGCACCGGGAGCAAGAAGCTGCCCTTTGTCCTTGCCTGGGCGAAGGACTCACCCTGTTCACTCCCCTGATAACTTTATTTCAGTACTCTGAGGAGAGCTATGTGCTACTTCAGAAGTTTATATGCAGTATCAGTGCTATCAGATTGTACCTTCTCTACAGTTCTCCGGTTCTTACATTGTGATTTAGTGTAGTGCATTACTAGAGCAGTGTGTGAGAGTTTCAAAGCTGTCATTGGTCATTGCTACAGCAGCATAACACTGACAAGCAACTGATGGAAAGAAAGGTTTTATTACTATTCTGTTCTCTCTTTGTTGCCCATTTAGGTCTTCAGCTTCTGTACTTTAATGACTCCATACTCTGCTGAATTTCTGAGCAAAGTTTCAGTGGGTATAAAGTATGGCATTACTTTGTTATCTGCATGTCTGTTACTGAAAGGACAATTTTTGCTTTATTGTAAATTGCTTGCTGCAGCAACAAATTAAGCCATGGTTTTGCACACACATACATAAATTTGACATCCTGGTTTTGAATTCATATTCTTTCAATTTCATGACCTAATTTGAAGTTAGTAGACTTTAAAAGTTTTTCTTTTGCAGTTTGTCATCTGTTGTTAGTATTTCAAAACTTTGTTCCGTAAGTCCATAAGACCTTGATTATCCAGAACCCTTGCTGGAGATTACTGTTCTAAGATGCCAGGCATGTAGTGTAAAAATGCAGGAATTCAACATATGTCAGAATCTGCTCTGCATTTTCATATGTCTGATGTTAGTTATATACAGCATACATCCAACACTTTACATCCTGTAAAGGAGCAAACATTGCAAAATGTTGGTTAATTTTCTTAGTTACTATGAGTCAGCTGAGTTATGACAATATATCCCAACTTGAAACCCAGATTTTTTTTTTTTTTAACCGAGTCTCTGAATGACATTTTTTTTTTTTTTTTTTTTTTTTTTTTTTTTGTGGTCACAGTCTCTAAAACATTACTTGTGTTAATTGCCTTCTGTCAATTCCTTGAACTTAGTGTATGAAAAGTTTTGTATTAAAGTTGTGTTATATTGCATTGTTGTCTGCAAAACAACATATCCACAGTTTCCTTTTCTGCTATGAATGACATGTCTATGTAGAAAGCTGGTGCACAATAAAGGACAGTTTGAATTTACAGTGTGTGGCTTGATCTGCCCTGGCTCCAGGTGAGGCATTCCCAGCACAGCTATCCATCTCACCTGGATGCAGGTGTCTCCAGGCTTCTGCACTGTCAATGGAGAGTCTCCTGCAGAGGGAGATTCAGAGCACGTAAAATAGATACGTGCTGTAATCTCTGTTCCAGAGAGAAACCATACGTGCTATAATCTCTGTTCCAGAGAGAAACCATGTTCTCTCCCCACTGTGACTCTAAGGAGAGTCTGGGGAGAATAGATTCCACTTCAAGTGATGTGATACCTCTCCATCTCACCTGCTCTGTCTCTCACTGCTGCCTGTGAGACAAATGTCTCCACACTGAATTTGGAACTAATTGTATACTCTCAGAGATATGCTAATGGGGCACAGACTCCCTCTGCAAACAGCAGGAAAAAGAAAAAAAAAAAAAAAAAAAAGAAAATGATTATTTTATTTGGAAATTGATTCAGAGCAAGAGAGGCTTTGCTTCTCTTTTTCCTTCTCTCGTAGAAAGGGTAGCAGACTATCCTCCCAAGTATAAAGTCAGCCTTTGTGATGGGCAGATGAGAAGATGGCATGAAAGAACTCATAATTTACACTCTCCCTAATTCACAACACTCACTATCTTTTCCATGTTGCCAAGACAAAGTGATAGACAGCTTAATAACAAAAAATCTATCTGTCTGAAGACTCCCAGAAAGTGAATCAGAGTCCCAGGGGGTAAAGACTTTACATCCAGTCTGGGGCTTTGAAAGTACTCCAGATATTGCCAGGGAATATTTAAATAAACAACATACGGAATTATTTTCCCAGTGGTAATACTTAATAAAACTAAAAGTACTGTTGGTTCTTTATTATTGTGAAACTAGGTACTGTGCATTTACAACCGATATGACCATTTCAGTGAAATATCATCACCTTGTTGATGCCACTGTTTTAAACCTATGTAAGCCTCTGAAACTACATTATGCAGTAAAATAATTTTAAAAGAAAAAGGGTCATAGTACATAGCCAGCAACACACATGAGATGTAGAGCTTTGTAAGGACTAGTGTAGGAATTAGACTTTGCTAATAAATACTTTCTGTTAGGTTCTTGACAGGAAACAGGTAGAAAAGCTGTAAATCCTTTGCAAAGGAAAGGAGGGATGCTGCCTTTCTGAACACCAGATAAGGTCTTATAACCAACAAAGGAGATCTCAGTTCTGGGCTGGCAGAGTAATGTCACCCTCTTGGCAGTGTTAAGCACTCATGAAGGAGGTACATGGAGGGAAAGAGTTTCTATATCACATCAGCTGTGGTTAAAGAATGCATTACGTAATGATTACTGAACAAAATAAAATCTAGAACATCTTGCAATAATAGCTTCCTTTGTGAATTAACTCCCCACACACCAGTTCATGAACAAACACACTGATGAATAAGCTCTTAAGTAGTTCTATAAAATAACAGGAAAAAGCTTCACAGTAACTGGAGAAATCTCTTCAACAGTTATAGGATGAGAAAAAAAAAAAAAAAAGAGATTTAGTTGTTGAGAGACCTTTGAATTTTCTTTCACAAAGAATATATACCTGATTTCTTTATGTGCTCTAATAGGTGTCAATGACAAGGACCATTTGTTGCAATGTGAGGTAATCCTTTCCTGTTGTGTATCTTAGTATCTTACAAAGTAGGATTTTGAGTTAATTACCTGTGTTAATATAAGCAATTATTAATAATGCATCTGAGAGATCAGTTTGTAGAAATAAAAATCACCTCAGACAAATGAAATCTAAGTTTTATAGATTGTTTCTTTACAATTAGGGGAAAACTTTTCTACAGTAGTTTTTAAACCCTTTCTTCTTTCTCTTTCTCTTTCTCTTTCTCTTTCTCTTTCTCTTTCTCTTT
>NC_048896.1:71207705-71239133 GCF_011077185.1 Oxyura jamaicensis | reverse complement strand
TTCTCTTTCTCTTTCTCTTTCTCTTTCTCTTTCTCTTTCTCTTTCTCATCTTTATCTTTATCTTGATCTTGATCTTTATCATCTTTATCTTTATATTTTATTTTAATTTTTATCTTTTATTTTATTTTATTTTATTTTATTTTATTTTATTTTATTTTATTTTATTTTATTTTATTTTATATTTTATATTTTATTTTTTAACATTTGCATACAGTTGATTTCTTATAATTTTCTGCTTATCTTCACAAATGTGGATATTACCAGAAAATGGGAAGGAGAAAATATAGTTATGCTCTTTAACTATTACCTAGTATACATAACAAGTTTGGAACAGATGGAAAGTGTCCTATGCAATATATTTCATATGGATTCTTTCATCTAGATGACTATTCATGGGGTGCATATCTTGTTTAAACTCAAGAGTTTTGTAAATGTCATGGGCGCTAGAGTATATTTTCCTCTTCATGGGATTCGTTCTTAATTGTATATTGTTTTTTTTTTTTTTTTTCTACACATTTATTTGGATTCACATTCATGCACACACACTTTCTTTCTGTGGTTAAGGCTTACCAAAGTGCAGCTCTCCACACGTTAGTGACCTGTGAAGCCTTTTTATATGGCTCACAAATTAGTTTTTCATTTTGTCCACCCTTAATGTAGCCAAATAACAGAATCACAGAAGGGCTGAGGTTGGAGAAGACCTCTGGAGGTCATCTGCTCCAAACCCTTTCACAAGCAGGGACATGTAGAGCAGGTTGCCCAGGACCATGTCCAGGCAGTTTTTGAATATCCCAAAGGTGGGTTGCTCTGGGCAACCTGTGCCAGAGCTCCTCATATTCAGAGGGATTCTCCTGTGTTTCAGTTTGTGCCCATTGCATCTTGTCTTGTCACTGGGCAGCACTCAGAGAAGCCTGGCTTCCTTGCACCCTCCATTCAGGCATTTATATACATTGGTGAGATCACCCTGACCTTCTCATTGCTAGGCATAAAAATGATATTTGAGGTACAGGTTTTAAAGCAAGGCAATGTTCATGCTGTTGAACAGAGCCAGGGGAAAGATTCTGATTGTTATACTATGATCACACAAATTGTTTAGTTTTTAACAAGGTTCTTGACTTTCTTATGGCTTCCTAGGCCCTCCACACATGGTTTCAGACACCTAGCACGAACAATTCCCAAAAAGCAGAATGCATGAGATTATACTGAGTTTGGCTCCCTAATTTCTCTGCTGTTGCCCAGTTCTGTGTCAGAAAGCTTTGTACACACCTTCATACCTAATGTTCAAAAACTCAACCTCCACCCTCTTCTGTTGCAATTTTACAGCTTTCTTTATATGTTTTCTCTTCAAGAACCCAACTGGAGATTATTTATTAAAAATTTTAGATACTGAAGTGAAAATGTAGGTCCAGACAGGACTGGTGCTCTGGTACTGTGGAAACTACAAATAAACACTGGTTATGCTACACTGTAGAAAGAAAACAAGACAGAAGGTAAGACTTATTTGACTACTCAGGTTGGTAAATTCTGTAAGGAATAAAAGTCCCTAATGTAGAAATTCAGAGCTTTACTTTCTGCCTTACGTTTTGGTAAGTCAACATTACAAAAATGGCAGGCATGATAGAAGGCACCAGCAATAATGTTGAAAAGTATGCTCAACAGAAAAAAAGATAGCATGTTAAACTTTCCACAGTGCCAGAAGAGCATACTGATGACAAGGATGCTGTTTTCATCTGTGGAGTGACAGAAAAAGTCTCAGAAGCCCTTGATGCTCTTTAGAATCTCAAAGATGGCACTGATTGAAAAAATAACTATTCTAAGTGCCACGCTATTGATGAAAACAACACATGGGAAGCTCATCGCTCACTTGTGTCACAACAGATGGTGCCTCCTGTGTGATGTGGAGAGAATGGGGTGTTGCAGCTCTTACGAACAAAAATGTTGTGGAATCTGGAGGTGAAGGCATTGTGTGCTGTCACTGTATTATTCATTAGCGCACGTCTCCTTCAAATGGAGCATGCCATATACTGATGTTAAGTGTATGAAAGTCTCCATATCTAAAAGTCGAGTCCTGTGTGGAAGAACATGAGGCAAAATTTAAGTTTAGAGTTATTGTGCATTTACAGCCATTCAATGATGATTAGATGTCCAGGTCTAAATAATTTTTATTTGTTTGTTTGTTTGTTTATGTATTTTGAGTGAGGACGTATATGTATTTTTATAGCGGAATGAGCTTGACAACATCTTTGAGGTACTGGTGGGGATTGCACAAGCCAGCTTTCAATCTCAGCTTTTTTCATGTCTCAGAAAGTGCCTCAGAAGCTGTGAGGTGGCAGAAATTCACATTTGCCCTAATTGCCTACATAAAATCTTTGAAGGGAAAACTCAAAGTATTGCAGAAACATCAGAAGCATAGTGACACTGCTAGTTTGCAGCAAAGGAAGAACTAGTGGAAAATAAGCTTTTTTTTTCTTCAGGATGTGAAAACCAGACAAAGACTTTATCCTTTGAGATCCCAGAGCTCTTCCAGGAGCACTTCTGGGATTCACAAACAGGCACTCATTCCTTTCTCCTGTGACCCAAGAAGTGCTCCAGAATATTTGCAGGTACAGCTTTTTGGCCTGAAGTGAACTGTGAAAACATAGACATCCTAACATGAATGACTCACTTTTATCTACAAAATCTTTAATTCTGAGCCTTCCAAGTGATTGACATCACTCTTACAAGATTATGCTTTCTCTTCAAAGCATATCCAGATGCGAGCAAATATTCTTAAATACAAGTATTAATAAATCAACACTGAGATCATAGCAGATCAATGACCACTTCAGGTCAGTCCTTTTAGTTACATCAAGTTTTAAACTCATGTTACTCCTCATCACCAGCAATAAAAATCTGCTGTATAAATGCCAGTCAACCATAAACTGAATAACAACATTGAATTCTCCTTACAGAAAATTTGTATGTGTACCAGACTACAACTACAAAACATTTTGGAGTCTTGTATTGCAGATGGGTTACTTTTCTATGACTAAACCTGATACCCATTCAATCTATCTCTTCTAAATAAATTTTTGGGGAAACACTTGAAATAGATGTTTTCAGGATATCAGTCAGGATTATGGATCCTTCTTCATTTTGGAGTGTCCCAGACCAAAATATAAAAATAAAAATAGATTAACAGAGTGAAAAACTATCAGGAATTCACCTCATCCTTCTTTGTTTATTGCAGCTGTGATTCTGTAATCGATTAGCTACTCTAAGGACAAAGTAAAGAGTACCAAATAGCACAAGCCTGTCAGAATTTCCTGAACAGCAGTCCCAGGGTTAAGCCCCATGACTCTTAGTGCACAGAATTACCAAGTCTCTGGGAAGATTGTACAGCTTTTATTAAGGCAAAAACTTAATGACTGCTACAAAGAACACCAATTCTAGACATAAATGAATGTATCTGGTCATACCAAAGCTATAGTATGTTACTCAGTAATGTTAGTACTTAATGATTACTTATCTATACATACCAGCAGAAAAGTCACACTCATAACATCTTGTTTCATGATAGGATCTGATACCAATTAACTGACTATAGCTCTGAAATAATTAGATTCTATCAGAAAACTTCATATAAATTCTCTTCCCACTTCAATTACTAATGTCAATACAGGGTGCAGAATTTTCTAAAATCACTTTTTCCAAATCTGAAAAATAGTCTAGAGATGATTTTGGTCACAGCTACTGCTCCATCTCTACAAGAAGGACAGGTGTTTGCTTTACTCATGCCATGAAAAATTTTCCCATTATTTTTCTGAGATAATACCTGAAGGAAGGAACTTGTCCTTTCCCTCTCACCATTCAATGCTGCTCTTTGTTTACGTGCTTTTTACTTGTCTTCTGTCAACAGGGACTGACAGTTCTCTGGCTATCTCCTTATGCGGAGTTCAAGGAGCTCTTTAGTTTCCCTGGCACAGTTGCAGTTGGCTCAGTTAGGCCATATCCGTCTTTCTTTCACCTTTTCAGAACTGCTGGTTTCACAGTTTATTTCCTTTAGCCAGCAAAACTGCTGTGGTAGGCTGCCATGCACACTTTTTTTGTTTTGTTTTGTTTTGTTTTGTTTTGTTTTGTTTCTTTTTGTTTTGGTGTTTTATTTTTTAAGTTTGATAATGCAGTTTAAAGGAAGGGGCAGTTGTATAGTGCCTTCCTAAAAATGCCTATCTTGCTTCATTTTGCTTTAAAGTTAGGTAAAATATAATGCAGATAGATTTCAATTTTACAGATTCTGCAAACTCCATGTTCCTTTATGGTGAATAAAATTGATTATCTGTAAGCATAATCACTTCAAGCCTGTGCCAGGCAAGCTGAAGTCTGCACGTCAGAAACAGCAGGTAATTTTTTACATTTACTCTAACAGGTACATCTTTTTATATCATTTTGCAAGTCATCCCTGTAGTTATGACAAAACACACAGGAAAAATTGTGTTTGTATGTATTTATTGTATTTACATGCATATGTATATTCTTGTTTATACATATATATATATGTTCTTGTTTACTCAGGTATTTTACCCACTGAATCCAGAGTGGATCTCTTTGTCAATCTGATGGACAGACAGATAGATAGATGCATGTGGGTTAAGGACTCTTAATCTCACTATTACATTTGTTCTGTAAAGGTCATAGGAATCTTGGTTATGCCTCCATCCTGGAAAATACTAAAACCAGCAACAACTCTAAGCCAAATATATCCAGTAGTCCTTCATGAAAAATAAATTAATCAATGGAACATGTCCAGATTGTGTTGTTAATTCTGGCTCTGCAAAAAGGCTTTTACAGTAGTTTATAACAACTACATATATAGCTGAAGGGTGGGGGCTCAGAACATATTTCTATAATTACTATGACCTTAAAGGATTGCCTTAAAAGAATTTACTTTTTATTGTCAAGTTGTTTCTTTTATGTTTTCCCTAGAAATGGCACCTCTTCTTGTCTTACCATCCTAAAATAATGATGTTTTTGAAACACAACTTTTTCTCAGAAGTGAGAACAGCAAGATGATAGCATGTAAAATTGCAGTCTGAAGTACCTGTGGTTTTGTGTGGATGTGGCTGCAGGGCCCAGAACTAAAGAGAAAACTAATTAAAATCCAAAGCAAGTTTTATCTCCCCTACCCTAGAGTTATGTCCTTTTAGAGTAAAACAGTGTATTTGCTAAATACAACTTGTTACTTTAGTGGAGGTTGTGACACACTGAAGCAAAACCCAGAGGGTAAGTGTAATGAATTAGTGCCTGTTGGTCTTTAGGTATCATGGGTTTCCATAGTTTTGGAGAATGACAGGGGCTAATGTCCCTGCAGTATATCAGCTGAGTACCTGCTGCACTGGCAATTTGAAGGAGATGAGCTCCAGGTTCCTCAGGGCTACTGAGGTTTCACACAGGCCTTGTGGGGACTTACGCAACTATCTTATTTGTCCAGGGTTTGGTTCAAACAAACCTTGCAACACTGGAATAAAGTCAGAATTCCATTTGAGGCAAAGGGGTGATTCATGACCTGGTGTCAAATATTCACATCTGTCACAGCATCACAGAATTTTAAAGGTAGGAAGGTCTCTGGAGGCACCTGCTCCAGCAGGGACACCCACAGCAGGGTGCCCAGGACTACATCCAGGTGGCTTTTGAAGATGTCCAAGGAGGGAGACTCCACAGCCTCTCTGAGCAACCTGTGCCAGTGCAGTGAAGAAGTGCTTTCTGATGTTTAGAAGGAACCTCCTGTGCTCTAGTTTGTGCCCATTGCCTTTTGTCCTGTCACTGGGCACCACTGAAAAGAGCCTGGCTCCAATCTCTTTACACCTTCCCTTCAGGTATTTATAGACCTTGATGAAACCCCCCCCCAAACCTCCTCTTCTCCAGGCTGAACAGGCCCAGCTCTCTCAGTCTCTCCTCACAGGGGAGGGCTCAAGTCCACTGGACATCTTTGTTGACCCTCTGTTGGACTCTCTCCAGTAAGTCCATGTCACTCTTGCTCTGCAGGGCCCAGAAATGGACACAGTACTACAGTATGCCACTGAATCAAGTGTTTCATAAGGAAAAGAAGAGATAAGCTACTTGAACATTTACTTTTTCTGAAGCAAGTGCAAAAATCCAGCAATTACATGGAAAACCAACCAACCAACAAACCAAACAAATAAAACCAAAACAAACCCTCAAACCAAAAAAAAAAAAAAAAAACAACAACAAAAAAACAACCAACCAACCAAAAACAAAACAAAACAAAAACAAAAACAAGAAAGCAAGAAAACAAAAAACTAGCAAACAAAAAGCAAAATGAATATACCCAGATAAATAATGTTTAGATAAGAAGCTACAGTGCCCTTTGCATGTTAAAAGACAGGATGCTTTCTTTGTAGGTGATGCTAAAGCAAGCACATGGAACCAGAGAGAGCAGACAGGGGACAGACTGGTGACAGTTTGCTGCAGCCACACAGGGGCAGTGTGCTGGAAGCCCTCCCTGCACAAGGAGAGCACAGGGGAGTGAGCAGGCCTGGCTGCCTTTGAGCCTCTTCATTGCATCTCAGGAGTCATCTCAGGGTCTCTCCAAGGCCAGAGCTGTTAATGACCAACATTAAGAAATAAAATTTATCAACAGAATGAATACAAAAATAAGATGTTATCTGATGTGTCATGCTTTTTACAAAACAATGAAGATCTGAAAGAGTTAAAAAGTCTTTATTTTTTATTGATTTCAATAATCACAAGAAAGAAACATTATTATTAGCTTATGTTATTCTGTATTTCCATTTTATCACTCCTTTTTTTAGAGCTTAAACTGTTTTTACTCTAGTTAATTTTATATAGTTATTAAAACAAATAAACAAGTTATCTGAAAATAAATTAAGACACAGCTTTAATGTATAGGCCCTGAAATACTTTTTTTTTTTTTTTTCTTATTGAGTCAAATGACAAATACTAGCTTGATAACTGCTACTTTAGCTCCCAGATTTATCTTTTAAATCTCATTAAACACTATTAGATCTTTGAAAGGTTCAGCATCTCACTTATTTTTTCTCTGATTAAAGATTACCAGCTTCTTCACTACTCAAAAATAAGTCTTTCTCTTTCATAATCTCTTTCATACCTATTTTATTATTTTTTTATTATTATTATTATTTTTCCTCTCAGGCCTAAAATCTGCTTTCTTTTCTAACCTTAAAATAGGTATCTTGGCATCCATATTATCTCTATATAGATGCTTACAAAGAGAATATGTAGTCTGTATAGAATCTTATCATACAGAGGTTTTATAGAGACCTTCAAGCGCTTTAAAAATTAAGATGAGAGATAGGGATCTGAAGAATGCTAAGCACACTTGCACATTGGGTGTTGAAGTCAGTACAAGGGGATGTAAACAGATAGTTTTCTGGGTGGAGCTAAATATCCTGAGTGCAGGCTGCAGTCATAGCATAGTGATGCGGTGTTTTTCCTGGTGAGGTACTTGTTGCTGATATATCCAGGATTTATTTTTTATCCCTCAATGATAAAGCATTTGCATATTTAACATTAACTTAGATTACAAGTAATACCACAATTCTGATAGTTGAGAGGAGAGATTGTGATGAGATTTACTGTATAGCTGGATATAGTGGAGTTAATATGAAAGGAGTAAAACAGAAGAAAGGGTTGTACAGCTTTCTGAATACTATTTTTGTTGGAAGATGCTGTTACATTTGTGCTTGCCCTGAATGAGATAGAAAGGCTGGAATAAAGTAACAGGGTAAAAGCAAGTATTAGAAATAAATTAAATTATTTAATATTTTATATATCTGCATTAGTGTTTCCTGTAGTGCTTATTACTATAATGTCTAAGCGCTCCTTAAGTAATTTAGATCTGCTCTGTGGAGTCATTAATACACTTCAGTTGAATCATCTGCTCTTTTTCTTTTCCCAGTAGAGAATCAATGCCCAGGTTGCCTTCTTTTCTTAATTTTTATTCCTTGCTAGGTCTTCCCCAAGCTGTTTATAGTGGGAAAGCTTTCTTGAAGAATACAGTTTTGCCTGTATTCTGATAGTGATCAGGTATTTCTGAAAGTTGAATGCATCACTAACCCTTTTAACTAAGCATGTTTTCTCTCTCTGGCCTTCATGAACTTTATCCTTTGAGAGCTGCCTGGCTGCAGCATTTCCAGGCACGGTCAGAGATGTATTCAGCTGAGGTCCCAGGTGACTTCTAAGAGAAGAGCTCGTGTTCTTAAAATGGTA
Organism: Oxyura jamaicensis; assembly: GCF_011077185.1. Classification (NCBI taxonomy): domain Eukaryota; kingdom Metazoa; phylum Chordata; class Aves; order Anseriformes; family Anatidae; genus Oxyura; species Oxyura jamaicensis. The sequence goes on along the minus strand of NC_048896.1, from coordinate 71,230,886 downwards.
ACAAAAACACCCTGGAACAGAAAGAGATGAAGCACAAGCATCATGTGTTTTCAGTCCCAACACTATTAGGAAGGCAGTACTCAGTAGCCATAAGAAGCTTCTCAAATCTCTGGAGCAGTGACTTTCTGTAAAACTGTGTGGAATAATGGAAGAAAAAGTTAATGCTGCCAGACCAGCTTCAACAAGTTATTTTATTTGCTCTGACAAAAACGGTGTGCATAAAATGCAGGAAATTTGCACCAGAATCGTGATGCTGTAGTACCTAATAATAATGTAGGAGGAGACTTAGTACCTAATTGCCATTACAGTGCAGTAGTTTAGAAAATCTCATGAGATAACCACTTCTAATCCCTAATTATTTCTGTGCATCCCGTTATTAAAGGCTATGCTTTCTTAGCAGTGCATTTTTCTGCTCACTCCAATATGGCACTCTTTCACCCAGTCTGTCAATATACTGTTCAGAAACAACCTGTAGTTAGTATTGTCTTAAATAGTAATCATATTTGCAAAGTGTTGTTTGGAAGATATACACACTTTCATTTCTTTCTGTAGTATATATACTTGTTGCTATGTTAAATGTTACTTGATTTAACCTGTATTGCACTGTACCTGTCTTCAGTACTCTCACTATTACATTTTCAACAAGGTGTATGAAAAACCAGCAATGGGTATGTGGTAATATATATTCCATTCACAGGATAATGGGAAAATGTATAAAATGTAGATGTATTCAACTGTAATCCTTTTCTTATTTCTTTTATATCTGCCTTCTTCTTAGGTCAACAATTCTCAACCTTTGTCTATCTGAGATCTGAAGGTGAAACCGAGTAAGTCGGAATCCATATTCTTTCTGGCCATAATGAAACTGAAGGGGTTTATAGCTTTTTGAAATTTGTTTTTCTTTGCTGAGATGTGACCCTGTGTCTATGATCACTTGCTTTGGACTAGGAGCAATATGGGCAAGTGATTTGAGTATACATGTGTTCATAGAACTGTTGCTATGGATGTGCATCTCTGGACAGCAAATACTTATCTTTGGAAAGTTCATGCCAGTTATTACCTGCTAGGCTGTCTTCCTACATGGTTGCTAGTGTCTTCATTTCAATTTTTCTATGTACAGCAGCATTGCATATATATATATATATATATATAATTCTTATTGAATCTAACAGAAATGCTGAAGTCAAAGGCAGCTATTGTGAGATGTTGAACCATTACTCTGACTCATTCCTTAGGTAATCTACTCTTGATTTTTCCACCTTCTCTTCAAGACGTGCAATGTAAGACTCATTTAATTAACAGAATTAAATGGAAAATTCTTCAAAACTATTGTTGATGGGTCAGAGTAAGATCTTGGCTTGTCTAGAGAGACTTGGATACAACTCAGAACCATCTCTGAAGAAAGGCTAGAGTACTTTCTAGACCTGGATGACCAGCAGCTTCATCTCACTAGGTTTAGTTTTAAGATGCCTTATTACTGACAAATCTACAAGAAGGATGGGCTTGCAACACCCTGAATTTTTTCTATTACCAATCTGGGATAAAATAACTGAAAATTCAGGATGACATTCAGTGCTCTGAATGATGTGGTTCCCAGTCTAATCCCAGTCTAATCTGGGATGTTCAACTCAATCCAGAGCTACAAGAACTTTAATATTTTTCAACACAGAAGCTGGCAGTGGATGATTCAACAGTGGAAAACAGCCTGTTTGAGAAGGCTCCATGCAATTTTATTAGTTAGCTTCCTGAAATCTTCTCAGAACTGATTTTCTGATCTGTAAACAATAAATAAAAGTACTAGATATCTTTCAAAAGTTGCCTTATAACAAGATCCTACTTTTCTGTGACGTGTGTTGGCTGTTATCTGTACCAGGAATATTTGCATATGGAAAACAGAAAACACAAGTGGAGTTGTTGGAGAAGAAAACTTGTCAGCAGGATTTAGTTTTTAATTTTTATTATTATTATTTTTAAAAGCTTTTCTTACAGATTTATTTATTTTTATTAAATTAAATTATTAAATTATTTATTTATAATAGAGAGTATAATATGGAATGGAGGGTTCATTAACATGAAATTCCTACACTGTCATAGTTTTTCATACTCCTAAATTTACTTATGTCGAAAAGAAGCCAAGATCCATGGCCTCATGTGGTTAATGAGACCTTCCAGGGTACTGGGAGGACACAGGTGGTTATCTATTAGCATCTAGCTCAGACTGTTTGACTTGCTTTCACATTGCTTGTTAAGCTTCAAGGCTTAAGGTTTGTCATATATCTGGGGTAATAGTTTTACTATTATTATTTTTTGCTATACTAACCCATTTCCTTTAATTTCTATCCTAATTACAGTTAGATTAGAACATATTTTATCCTTAATTTTATGCTGTATTTGTAGTCACTACAACTTGGCACATAAAAACAGCTGAAATAATGTTCTAAAAAGCATTAGTAAATTTGTTATTTTCATAATAAAAGCAGTGCCTGATATTAACATTCAAGAGCAGGAGCACAGTGTTACAAATCATAAGATAATTGTGGCTATTCAGAAAGATTCGGGTAGGTTCCATACATCCTAATCTTTAATCCCAGTTGCCACAGTTCAAAGAGAGTGATTGTTCAGAGCATAAGCTGTAGTAAAAATGATATTATTAAAAAATGCCTGAATTAATTTGAATGCATTATTTTCATCTTCACTAAGGATTCAATATTTCATTTGGTTTCAGTTAAATTCTTTGTATTTGGTTCATATTCAGTATGTAGTTCATTTGTGCATCACTAAAGAGGGCTACTGCACAATTATTTTCATGTTTCTTGAAATATAATTAATGTAAAGCTGAATACCATTGATAAATGGAGGTTACTTATCAGTATTTAGCATATAGGGAAATATGAAAGGGAATAATGCATTTTGTCTGAAGCAATTAGTTGTCTAAATTAGAGATAAAGGATTAAGGATGAGACTTTTAAAGAACCAAATGGTGAAAAAATATATTGAATGTTCAAAAGTACAAACATGACGCTTTCAAGTTGGTAAAGCCTTGCGAAATGATAGATGTCTTTGTACTTCCTGTGGACAAACACAGAATGTACAGTATTAGATGATGTCTAGGTGTGATAGGCATAATCATCTTGGAAAATTGTAGACGGGAAAGACTGTAACATGTTGAGTCTTGAAACATGCTCATTCCAGCATCTTTCTGCTAAAGATGCTAAAGACCCCCGACATAATAAAGTGATGGAGATCCAAATCCTTTGAATTTCTCTTAGAGACAGGAAATAGTATCTTAAACAGCTTACAACCATGTTATATTTGGTGTCTAAAGTGCACTGTACTTCCTGTTAGGCAGGAAAAAACTTCAGCTGTCAGGAATCTGAGTTACTGGGCTTTTTCATAGAATCATAGAACAACTTGGGTTGAAGGGAAATTAAAGATTATCTAGTTCCAACCCCTCTGCCATAGGCAGGGATGCTGTACTAGATCAGGTTCTGAGGTCTTTGTCCAAACCAGTCTTGAACACTTCCAGGGATGGGGCATCCACAGCTACTCTGGGCAACCTGTTCCAGTGTTAGGAGTTAAGAATTTCCTCCTAACATCTAATCAAAATTGCCACTCTTTTGGTTTAAAATCAGTTCCCCTTGTGCTATCATTATCTGCCCATGCAAAAATTTCACAGAATCACAGAATCACAGAATAGTCTAGGTCGGAAGAGACCTCCAAGATCACCAAGTCCAACCTCCTACCTAACGCTAACAAATCTTCCACTAAACCATATCCCTAAGCTCTACATCTAAACATCTTTTAAAGACCTCCAGGGATGGTGACTCAACCACTTCCCTGGGCAGCCTATTCCAGTGACTAACAACCCTTTCGGTAAAGAAGTTCTTCCTAATATCTAACCTAACCTCCACCGGTGCAACTTTAGCCCATTCCCCCTCGTCCTGTCACCAGGCACGTGGGAGAATAGGCCAACCGCCACCTCGCTACAGCCTCCTTTCAGGTACCCGTAGAGTGCAGTAAGGTCACCCCTGAGCCTCCTCTTCTCCAGGCTAAACAGTCCCAGCTCCCTCAGCCGCTCCTCGTAAGACTTGTTCTCCAGACCCCTCACCAGCTTCGTAGCCCTTCTCTGGACTCGCTTGAACACCTCCATGGGCCCAAAACTGAATGCAGTACTCGAGGTGCAGCCTCACCAGAGCCGAATACAGCGGGACAATCACTTCCCTGGACCTGCTGGCCACGCTGTTTCTTATGCAAGCCAGGATGCTGCTGGCCTTCTTAGCCACCTGAGCACACTGCTGGCTCATATTCAGCCGACTGTCAACCAATACTCCCAGGTCCTTCTCTGCCAGGCAGCTTTCTAACCACGCATCTCCCAGCCTGTAGCGCTGTTTGGGGTTGTTGTGCCCCAGGTGCAGGACCCGGCACTTGGCCTTGTTGAACTTCATACCGTTGGCCTTGGCCCATCGGTCCAGCCTATCCAGATCCTCCTGCAGAGCCTTCCTACCCTCAAGCAGATCGACACACGCACCTAACTTGGTGTTGTCTGCAAACTTCCTGAGGGCGCACTCAATCCCCTCGTCCAGATCATCGATGAAGATGTTAAAGAGGACTGGTCCCAGTACCGAGCCCTGGGGGACTCCACTAGTGACCGGCCTCCAACTGGATTTGACTCCATTCACCACAACTCTCTGGGCCCGGCCATCATTTGCACTCCTTCTTTTTTGTAAGCCCTCTCTGGAGCCTTTTCTTTAGGCTGAAAATCCCCAGCTTTTCTTCACAGGAGAGGTGCTCCAGCCCTCCAATCATCTTTGTGGCCTTCCTTTGGACCTCCTCTAACAGTTCCACATCCTTCTTGTGCTGGGGGCCCCAGAGCTGAATGTAGCATTCCAGGTGGGGCTTCACGAGGGTAGAACAGAAGGAGACAATCACCTCCCTTGAGCTGCTGGCCATTCCTCTGTTGATGCAGCCCAGTCTGTAGTTGATCTTGGCTTCAAGTGTATGCTGCTGGCTCATGTCAAGCTTTTTGTCCAGAGCCCCCAAGTTGTCCTCTGCAGGGCTGCTCTCAATGAGTTCTTCTCCAAGTCTGCCCTCATGTTTGGGGTTGCCCCAACTTAGGTGCAACACTGTGCACTTAGACTTTTTGAGACTCATTATGTTCACATGGGCCCACTTCTCAGACTCATCTACACCCCTCTGGATGGCATCCTTTCCTTCTGTTTCATTAAGTGTACCACTCAGCTTGGTGTCAACTGTGATCTTCCTGAGGGTGCACTTTGTCTATGTTGTTGATACAATTGTTAAACAGTATTGGTCCCTGGGAGACACCACTCGTCACTGGCCTCCACCTGGATATACAGCTACTGACCACCACTTCCTGGCTGCTGCTTTCAGGCCAATTCCTTATCAACTGAACAGTTCACCCTTCAAATCTCTCTCTCCAATTGGGAGATCAGGATGTCATGTTGGACTGTGTCAAAGGTCCTGCAGAAGTGCAGGTAGATTACATTGTTTGGTCTTCCTTGTAAATTGATGCAGTCACTCCATTACAGAAAGCCAACAGGCTGGTCAGGTATGATTTGCCCTTTGCAAAGACATGTTGGCTGTCTCAGATCACCTCCTTGTCTTGCATTTATCTTGACATTGATTCCTGGAGGATCTGTTCCATGATCTTCCCAGGCACAGAGGTAAGACTCACTGGTCTGTAGTTCCCTGGGTCCTCCTTTCTACCCCTTTTAAAAATGGGAGTGATATTTCCCTTTTTCCAGTCACCAGGGACTTCACCTGACTGCCATGAGTTTTCAAATATGATGGAGAGAGGCTTGGCAACTACATCAGCCAGTTCTCTCTGGACTGGTCATCAGCCAGTTCCCTCTGGGGTGCAGGTCATTGGGCTCCATAGACTTGTACCTGTTTGATTTCATCAGATGATCTCGACTTTGCTCTTTGCTTACAGTGGGATGGACTTTGCTCCCCCCAGCCCTCATCTACAGATTCAGGGAAATGAGATGTGGGAAGCCTGACTCTCAGTGAAGGCTGAGGCAAAGAAGTTGTTGAGTACCTCAGCCTTCTCCATGTCTGGTGTTACCTTCTGAAGGACCACAGGGTAATGCCTGCCTGCCTACGGACTAATGTTGGGCTCTATCCTGTCCCCTGGATGTGAAATATCAAACAGGTATATGCCAATATATCAAACATATATCATATGTTGTCATATGTCAAACAAAAGGCATTTATCAAACAAATATGCCAAGTATTTAGACATGATTGACGTTTAAGCTACCTATATTAAAAGTACAAATTTCCCCTTCCCTCTCTTCCTAGTTTCTAAAAGTGGTCCAACACAGAAGCAGAAACATCTGGATAATGATCCATCAGTCCTTTGGAAATCTAGATAATTATTACTTGTCCCATAAACTGAAAAGCTAAATTCTTTGTGGTTCCGTTTTATGAAGGACCAGGAGAGGAAAAACTTACAAGAGAGCCTGGATGTTTGTAGGAAAACTTAAATACTATTTAGTGGGTTTTACGCAAGAGACAGAGAAGACAACAAACTCTGTGTGAGTGTTCAAATACCTAGGAGCTAAATTCCTAAAGGAAGTTACAAGCTTATCAGTGAAGAATTCCTGTAGGGTAGGAATATTAGATATTTCAGTTTTTGGATAACAGATTGAACACAGCTTTTATTTGAATATAAGGCACTGGTCTATTACGGAGCATGAGAAACAAATGCTAGAGAATGACTCTGCTCCAAAGAGTAGATTCAATTATAAAACAGGGACATTCATTGAATCATGAATCCTATTAATTTTCCTGATTTCCATGAAACATAGGACGGTATAGCCATCATCACTACTATCATGAATAATCCATGATATAGTAATGAAATAAAAGTACCTTTGAAATCACAGAAGCACACAATGGCTGAGGTTGGAAGGGACCTCTGGGGATCTAGTCCAACCCCCTTACTCAAACAAGGTCACCTAGAGCAGGTTGCATATCATTGCCTCCAGATGTTTTTTGAATATCTCCAGCTATGGTGACTCCACACCCTCTCTGGATAACCTGTTCCAGTGCTCTGTCACCCTCACAGTAAAGTTTTCTCATATTCAGCTGGAACTTATGTTTCAGTTTGTGCCTGTTGTCTCTTGTCCAGTCTCTGGGCAGGACTGAAATAATTATTTATGCATAATTTTCGGAACAGGATATGGAAGGTATTGGGATGACTTTGTAAATTTGTTTTATGGGCAATTTCACAGCCTTTCTCTCCTGTTGAGGATTTGATAATTGATATTGATTGTCTCTAAGTTAGTGCAGGAATGTGTGTAATGGTATTGCTATGGTCTATTTGCTTTACATGCATTGTAGCTGAGAAAATAAATAAGAATCCCCATGTTAACAATTATGTTACAGGGAAGATCTCTTCTGCATTTCTGCATCATGGGAATATGATATGTAGCAGAGAAGAATCCTCAGTGCAATGCATAAAGTATCTACTCCCACTTGAATGCCTGGTTTCAGACCCAGAGTGCAAGATTTTGGACTGAGCTATTCTAATCTTTGATTCTGAAAGGTGAAAAACCAAACTGTAATGACCCTGAAGCTGTCTTTAGAGGAAATCTCAACTCCCTTTTGTAATAGGAAATAAAGACACTACACTTAGTGTAGACCTACTGTACTACATGTTATTTGATGAGGGATGATATGATTGTTTTGGATGGCTGCTATGGCCATTAAATTGAAGAGAATCACACCAAAGAGTTATTTTCTTCTGTCCTACAACATGCAGGATGAGGAGGTCAGTAAATGATCAGGGATGACTTCATGTTACTCTCTTCATTTGTTCAGTGCAAAGATTAATTGTCAGGGAGTAAAAAAGCAGACATACCTGCCTCTAGCAGTACACCATGGTTTGTATGTAGAAGATACAGTGATTTTTAGCTGAGTGATGCTTTTGTGGAAATGGTGGGCATACCTCCAGATTAGAGTCCTGGCACCTCATACCACACGGTCTGGGTATAAAAAGCAAGTGGGACTTGCAGCCAGGCCAGGAACATGTTCTTATCATACTGCATATGAAAATTTAACACATTTGCTATTGTTGATTTCTTTTGTGTAAAACTGCTTGCTTCTAATTTTTTTTTTTTTTTTTTTTAGATGGTAGGAAACTGAGAAGAAAATACTTTGAACAATTTTCGTCCATTTTTATATTGTGATGTTATTAACATCTGCATCTCTATCGTTTTGATTATTTCATTTGAAGTTTCAGAAGACTGAAAGTATTTCCACAAAGAAGTATGCACCATGTGAAGCAATACTTTTTGCATCTTCTTCCAAATACTGAACTCACATGATTCAATTTAAAAAGTGTACCAGATGTAGACTGTACCAAATATAGTAGTGCAATTCTCTGGGTTCTTCCAAATACCCTTGACTTTTCTATATCCACCTCTTTTTAGAGGATGAACATGTGTAGTGCTCTAATTGAATGTCTGAACAAATTTCTGATTTTATTGATACCAAGTTCCCAATAGTCTACCTCTAGTTGTGTCCTCGAAGAAACACCTATTTAACAAAAGCTTGTAGCAGCTCACTACAGTAATGATCCCTCAAGAGGAATTTATTTTTTAATTAAGTGAAGCAGTGTGTTTGCTCATCCTATATAGCTGATTAATCAGGGCTTTGTTACTTGTGTAGAGAAAAGAGACTAAATTAAATACACCTTTAATGAGATGATAGGGAATTGACCTTTGCTGTCATCTGGAGGGCAATATATAAACACAACCATTGAGGGGATTGTTCCAGAGAGGCTAGATAATAGCCTTTAAAAGACATCTTAAGGAGTGGCAGATTGGTGTTAAGAAGCCTATCCCACAAGACTGAATGAGGTTCATGGAAACTGTTGAAGGTACTGCTAGATTAATAATGATCAGGTTTGATAAAGTATCTAGTATAACACAGTTTACCCCTTTAGAAATATTAAATGATCTTCAGGTCTCCTGATGTTAAAGTCTTTCATAAAATATATGTTTTATCTAAGTATCACTGTTATTTTCCTGAACATCTTAGTCAGCAATTTAGGTAATGAAGGAAGATCACTTGGTAGAAATAACACTAAGAGATTTATAGTAAAATTTTAGTGCAGTGAAGTCAGTAGCAAAAATAGCAGCTATTTGTAGGAGAGAAATTTCATACAAGATCTTCCTACTCCATCTCTCTTGCAGTATAATCTTTTTGTCTGTGCTTCATTCAAATAGGTAGCAATTGTTTTGTCAGTAAAGTCCTTGTGCTGGAATAAACAGATCTGAGAATACCTGTCTTAGCAAGTACAAGACTAGGGAAAAAAGTGACTCAGTGTACTGGTGACTCAGACCTAGGAAGTGTCTTTACATATCATTCCAAACAACAGAATTATGACCTGATATGACCTTTTAACCCCCTGTATCTCTGGAAAAATGTACTTAGTAAGAAAGTTATTACATATTGTACATTAACGAGGTAGCATATTTTATTTTAGGAACTTATATTGATAGAGACACTTAGAAAGTATTTATCTTCTCACAAATAGAACAAATATGAGTTTTATTCATTGAGAGTAAAAAGTGTTTTCATGTTATTTTTTCTTTAATAAGGAAAATATTGTGTAAAGCAATTTAATAGATTCTTCCTCTACCATTCAATCAGGTGAAGGAATATTACTTCAGCTATTACATTATCTTTTCTTTCCTATGGCCTTTTGATTAAATGGGTATGTGTCTCTATTCTCAGGACACCAAGGGGAATTAACCTCAGTGATTTTTTCAGGTGACTCTGCATCGTTTCTGCCTTAGGCACCACTCTAGGGATACAACTAGGAGGTAATTATCTCAACACTAGGGAAGGGAAGTTAATGAATTGGAAAGCAGTATTGAAATACAGTCTTTACTAACTAACATACACATTTACCAGCTCTATGAAATAATGTCCTTGGAAAGCCCACTGTAATAATGGCAGAGTTTCAAAACAAAGCTCCTTAGATAGTTCCTTAGGTCTTTCATATATGAAATTGCATATCGACCTTCAGATGTGATGTCATGAAATCATACAAAGTGACATTCCAGAGCAACCTTCCAATACTCTTTGTTGGGCTGAAGGTCTCAATGGGATTAAGGTGGATCCTGTTGAATGAGATTATATGGTTTACAACCAGTGACTGGACTGGGCTGTGTTGGTTTGACTGTCTATTTTACCTCAAGTAATAATCAAGTCTTTCAGATACCCATGTCTTTTGAGCAAATTGCTCATGACTTTTTCATATTAATTTGCTTTATTGAGAAAACAGGAACACAGATCTTTTAAAATGGCAACAGATATTTACAGAAAATTTACAGAGAATACAGTTAAATAACTTTCAGCCCATAACTAAGTGTAGGAGAGAACTCGCTCTCTGTTTTCTGCTAAGAAATACATCTGGTGTGTTGGATGGAGACAGAGATAAGTGACTTACACTTTGTATACATTGTAGGAGGAAGTCATTATTATCCTTTGAGAAACCAAAAGATACAAACCACTAAGGCAGGCAGCTGCAGAATCTGAACCTGAATAAAGCTGTGGCCCTGCCTTACCATCCCCAATTTGTAGGGAAGAGGAATATGCTTCTCTGTTGATTCATCTTCCAGACAATACATGACCAGAGGCTATACCAGGCTGCACTCAGCTAGTGAAGTCTGTCTAGTTTATCCCTACAGCCAGAAATGAGCAGTTTATCTTTTGCTTTCTGGAAGAAGAGGAGAACCTCCTCTGGAAGTCCCCATCAATGGAGTTTTCAAGGTGCAAATGGACAAGGCAGATAATCTAATTTTAGCATCCTTTTCCACAAAAGGTTCTACCAGATGATATTTTGAGGTTCTTTCCAACATGTTCAATGATTTTATGATTCTGCTTTGTAAGTAAGATTCCTTCTTGGAGGAATCTGCTGTGAAATTTGCTTTCCTGGATACCAGCACATAGATGGATCTGTTCTGTCACCAGTTTGCACTTGTAAGTCTCTGATTTGTGAGCTGATATCTTGCAATTGCAGGGCCAGGTTGTGTGCCAAGTTTCATTTTAGGTCTCTTTCCCATGTAGCTAATTACAGCAAGTCTGTTCATCTTCCATCTGGCACGAGTTTTAAATTGTGCTGTTGAAACTTCAGGAAGCTCAAGTGTAGACAATGTCACAAAGCGTAAGCAATGTCATAGAAGAGATAATGTCTCTGCTATGAGATGTCTATAAACCAAGATATTGCCTAAACCTGGGCTCAGAGCTGCTTGTCTATTCTGAACCTACTTGTTCATGTGAAGGTGCTATTGCACATAAAGTCTTGGTGCTGAACTCTACGGAACAGTCTTTTCATATTCAAGACCATTTCAATGAATGAGTTTTACTCCATTGCTTCTGACATATTCGTTTTTGGGCTAGGATGGTCAGACCTGTCTTCTGTATGACAGGAGACATACCTTACCTTTCATTCTGTAAAAGATGAGTGTATTGCTGATTTGTCTTAAATGGTAATTCTGAGAATGTAACCATTTCTGGATAAAAAGAGACTATTTTTGTGCCTTATTTCTCTCTCTTTCATACTCAGCATGTATGGGCATAAGTTGGTCTAAGGAAAAGCCACACTGTGAACAATTACCTATTTAAACCATTATTACTATATTATAATGAGCACACCTCATGGACAAACAGAATTCTGAGTTTGCTTTAGCAACTGCATACTACCAACAGATTGGTTCATATTTTGGGAACTGTTTTCCCACTTTAATTCCTTCTGTTCATAGATTTTCAGAAATAACAACTTAGCTTGTGATTTATTGCTTCTAAGTATTTTCACTACCATATCAATTAAATAAATACACATTAAACATAATGATAATTGGCTGATGCTCCTCTGGGTTCACTCTGTTCTGTGCAGTTCACACAATTCATGTTTGTAGATTATGATGATGAACAATCAAGGTTGTAGAAGAAATATATTTTGCTTACCATCAACATATTTCAGCCTCTATTAGCAACAGTGTTTTGCTGAACTGAAGAACTGAATGTCCATAAACCACCTGTGCTTTATGGCAGTTTAGATTTAGCATTTGAAATGGTTGCCTCAACAACTACTTTTAAGAACTAAAATTATGTTGCCTTTGATTGACTCTTTTAATAGTAAAGAAACTGTCATTTCCATAGAAGAAAGTAGACATTTATTTCTGTTATTGTTTCCAAGACAAATTGTAGATAAAGAAGAAATGAGATTCTCTTATGCTTTTTAATCGGTCTCTGTTAGTGGTAAAAAACCTTTGTATTTCCCCACACATTTCCTATTATCAGGAAATAATAACAGAAATTGTGTTATGGATGACAACTCTTTTCCTCTTTTGAACTAATCTTTACTTTACACATTATAAACTAATCTATATCTTACACATTTCTAATTAAAATGAAATAATACTTTGAAAATTTACTCCTCAAAATGTCTGGGAGAGGACAATCTCAATTACTGTTTATATTTTATTTCTTGGCCTCTTAAATAATTTTATTTAAACTGCATCAGGAAAATGATTTTTAAAATATCTAACTATGTAAATTTAATCGGATGTGGAAGATGAGGAAAATATTTTCCTATGTTAGACATGTTATCTATAATATTTTTAAAGGAGATTTTGTGAACAAATTCATTGATGCTGGTAAGCCAGAAAATAATCTACATATTATACCTTCATGCTATATTTTTATTTTACCTGTTGTGATTTAAAAGGATTAAAATATATATATATTTTTTCCACACAAATTCATAGAGCTTAAAATACAGTTCACAAACACAAAACAATGTGTTTTGCATCAAAATAAAGATAAATAAAAATAAAATTTAAAATAATAAAAGTAAAAATAAAAATAAAAAAATAAAATCACGCACTAGGCAGGTTGTTCCCATGCTTGTTTGCTCTAGTGTATATGCTTGCCTTTTATTTTTATTTTTTTCAACAATGTTGACTTATATTCCTCTTGTAATCCATTATAAACTGCATTCCTTTCTGCAGAACTGCTGTCTAGGCAATCATTCCTGATCCCATGTCATGCAATTGATTATTCTATATATGTGCACTTTTCCTTGCACTGTTCCTTTCTCAGTCTGTTTCCACTATTTGTCAAGATGGTATTGAATTCCAAAGCTGCTCTCTAGCTTAGTAGCAGTATATTCCAGGGTGATATCACATTCTGATTTAGTGAGAATCATTTCTCTTCAACCATTTGTGTCTTTAATAAATTTATAATTCATACTAGAACAAGTGACGAACTGCACAAAACCACACTTTGTTTCCTTCCATTTTGATCAACCATTTAACCAACAATATCCATTCTCTGCTAGCAGTTTTACAGTTTTGCAATCTGTAATATTTAATCTGCAATAATCACTTTCAGCTGGCTTGATTAACCATGCCCAGACTGACATTACAATGGTCAATGATTCCTCAGCTCCCACACCACAACTCAGTGTAGAGATAAGCCTGCAACATCCCCTCTTTAAGCTCTCCAAAATAAATGATAACGAATCTGAGATTTCCTGACCCTATTCTTTAAGGTCATAGTGAAATTTAACAGGTTTAGCCATTCAAAAACATTTAAGTTATATAAATATCCTGTATCCTGTTGCTTCATTTCTTTCTTTGTCCCCACTTTTTTTTTTTTTTCAAGAAAACAAAACAAAACAAAACAAACAAACATACAAAACCAAACATGGACATGAATATGTGCTTAGAGCTAAAAAAAGACCACAAATGCCACATGTAGCATTTCTATTGCTCTGTGAAACTTGGATCTTTTGTTATTACTAGGCTACATTAACAATTTAAGATAATTTCCAGATATAAAACATGAGGCAGAATAGCTGTGAAATGATGAGCTCTCCTGTGAAATTGCTTCATTTCACACTCAGGAATGTATTCATCTTATCACGACAAGAGGGCAGCACAGCTAAGCTAAAATATTGTTTTAGTGTTGATAAGGTTTAGCCTTATCCCATTAATCCATTTCCAGTAATCTTGTAGATAGAAGGTATTAGAGAGTAGCCTCAAAGATGGGTGGAAAGTGATATTATTGCTGCACACTTGCCAAGAAAATGCCTTTAAATGCTTTGCATATGTAAAGGACTGGAAATGTTAAAAATTATTGCTATACTCTAAGTATGGGACCTTGGCGCTGGGGGACTGGTGGTGTTCAAGTGGGCTAACAAGCTACAGTCTTTCATGGCTGCTGAGAGCCCATTTACCTAACTTCTATCCTATTTGAAAGATGATTTCAGGATCAGGACTTGTATCGTGACCTTCAGGATCACCATTATTTGTGGAAAAACTTAGACATTCTTACAGCATCACTTTCCAATCTCAGAAACTTTTTATACTTCAAAGAACACATTTGCAATGCTGATATACAGAAACCACTTCAGGAATATTTTATTAAGATATTATCAAGATTTTATTAAGACCAGGATTATCCATTTATCATTGTCTTTGAAAAGACAAATGTAATTGTCTTTTTTTGGCAATCTGTAATTGCCACCATACCTTTTTATATCTTATTAGCCCACTGTTTATGTTGTAAAACAACAGATTGTCTGATTGTTTTCCCACTCGTGCCCCCCCCCGCTTGCCCGCATAAACTTTCTGTTTGCCACCTTCACTGTGTTAGTCGTTTTTCCTAAAGGCAAGATGCTTATATAGCTGTGATATCAGTTGGGATCCTTTAATCTGGTAGCTAGCTTAGTCTTTCTCGCAGGACTAATTCTTGGAATTATGTTTTATTTTCTTTACTAATGATACAGAATTATGTCAGAGGATTAAATTGTTGGGTTTTGCCCTATCAGGTGGTTAATTTGCCAGTTATTTTTAGTATATGCATTAAAACAGAGATCCCTGTAAGATTACACAAATGAGTAAACCATAGTTTAGAGGAAAAAACACTTTTTTTTTTTTTTTTTTTTTTTAACCCTTTCCCCCTCTTTTGGTCCCAGCTATTTATAAATTTAAATGAATATAGAGATTATCTTCTTATTACTGACATGCCATTTTTGGTGTGTCTAGAGGCAACATTTGAGTGACATAATTGAACTTGGTGCTGAGACTGTTTTAATTACATTAATTTTAATTATATACAGTATATTTTAATTACTTAGACTGAGACAGAGGGATTTCTATCTATTAAAATTTTCTGTAATGCATTTGCATAATGGGACCCTATTTCTTTGTGTTAGTGTTATGTTCTTGATGGCTTCATTATTGGTGGAAGGTGGATTTTTATTAAATTCCATTTCCATTTGTGTTTTTAGTAAGCACATTTGAAATGCACCCAACATCTTTCCTTCTCCTGAACTGAAAAGACGCATTTTAAAACAAATATTCAAATTAGATGAAAAATAAAGTAAGCTTCCTCTTTCTGTGTTACTTAATGCCTGTGTCAGACATGGAATTCCAAGGCCTGAACTGGGAAATCAGTTTAAGCTTTTTCAAAACACTTGAGGAGCATTCATGTGTAATAGATGAATAACGTCTTACCTTTCTGTTTCACCACAAAAAGTGCATGGCTATGGTCAAATGCATATTGACAAGGGACATATATTTACCAGCAAACAGATTTCACAAAGGGAAATATTTAATCTCTGCTACCTTTCTAAAATCCCATTTTTACATCCCTGTTGTGGCCCAGGCCACATGTACCTTCTTTGTGCACTGTGGTAACTTCTCTTGAGTCCCTTTATGTTTTATTTATGTTTGGTCTTCAAAATGCAGAACTTAATGAAGTTTGGGGTGGTCAGATGGACTAACCCATCTAATCTGATTAAATGAGAACACACATCATGCCCTTTTCTATTACCTGCTTCCTGGTGGACATTTTCCCTTCCCAGTTCAGGTGACTGCTTCCTCCTTTGACCTAAATCATTTTTACAGAACTGAGTAGGACAGTATTTTCATAGGTAAACTGGTGTGCTTGAGGGAAACTGGCATTCTTTTCCAGTATGGTGTTAGTGATGTGAAGCTGGACATAGAAAATATTAATCAAAATATTAACATTAATATTTTATTAATATTAATATTAATAAAATATTAATCAAAAACAGATAAGGTAGTTTAGTCTCTAAATTCATAGAATACTAAACTGCACCAAATTATACACCAAATTACAAGAGCTGGTCAGATGTTTTCTACTGAGATTTTATTGACAGTAAATGATTAAGGAAAAAATCTGTTCCTCGCCTCTCTGAAAAATCTTGATTTTGGTACTTTCTAATATTAGGAATGAATTTATGATGTAATAAATGTAATTTGTATTTGAATTAATTCAATATGTAATAAGAAAACATATGCTGGGTCTGATCCAGTATAAAGCAAAATAAATCTTTTCAATTAAAAAAATAAAATATTTAAATTCAAATTAGTTTAAGAAAATATTCATAGGCAATTTTCCTTAGCTCATTGCCAACCTAGTAGTAGTTTGAGTCTCTTTCTACCTTATCAGCCATACTCCCTGAAGCAGTGTATTCTGCATTATGTAGTGTGGTTTTGCTCTGACTAAGGTTTGCACTGTGAATTATAAGAAACATATTACTATGGATTACTATGGATTACTATGGATTTGGGAGAGATGATTTCTCCATAACGCCTGGCCCAGATAGAAAACAGGCCTCACAGGACAAGGTATCCTCCTATGGTAGAACACAATGAATGTTGTCCTTTTTCACATTTAGAAAACCTGCTTTTAGGAATCCCAAACTGAATTTAATTTTGGAACTTCTACCTTGTAAAGTGTATTTTGTACTCCAAAATATTGTTTTAATTTGAGAAAGTCAAGCTGTTGATGTGACAGAATTGTCCTTGCAAAAGAGTGAATCATGAGTTATTGGAAAAGACTATAAAAACTTTGTGTTTAATTTGTTAGTTATTCCTTTGGCTCTAATAGTGAACAGTCCAGCAGCAGTGAAAACTTCCAACATTATTGTTAGGACTTCTTCATCTTTTTGCCGTGATCATTAATTAACACTACTAATGCTGAATTATGTCTTTCACTTTTATCACTCAGACATTTAATAACATGCTTTAATTTTGTCTAAACTGAATTAATGTTTGTGAGGTGTTGAACCTGGCTAGACACTGAGTTCTTGCCCAGCACTTTCCACACCCCCATGGGGCTAGAAAAAAAGGAAAAAAGAAAAAAAATGGGCAAGATAAAGAAAGGAAGGTAAATCAACAATTACCATCATGGGGAATACAGATTTGACTTGGGAAAAATGGTCTTCATTTGTTGTGTTTGTTTAATTTTTGGTGCTTTCTGGCCTCTTCTCACAGAGGCTGCCCCTGCAGCCACTTTGCTGCCAAAACCTTGCCAGGGACACCCAGTACAATCTTTGTCAGCAAAATCTGATGTGGGCTGCTGCAGGGAAAATTAACTCCATCCCAGCCAGAGCCAACACAAACATGTATCTGAAGTGACCTCAGAGAAATATGAGAGGGATGCACCTCTGCAAGGCATAACCTCATGCTCCTGCTTCATGGACAATAAATGTATTTCACATTTACATTTATTTGGAAGTGTGCATTTTAATACTCTATACAGCTTCTGTAACACTCTATACTGCTACTACTCATATACTCTACATCAGAAAATTATGCTGGTTCACACAGCGAAATTTAGTACGATAATCAAAGAGAATATAGATTTTTATAAAATTAAACCGTTACACTGTCTTGTGAATTTAAACTTGGGAGTTGCAGCTGCAGAGGTATAAGTGCATGTAATCAATGTGGTACAGTAAAACTCTCTGTAATGTTCTTTATGTAGGCTTTGCCCTTGAATTGAATTGAAGCTCTGTCTTAAATCTCAGATGGTGCTTCTTTGCTCAGTGTACTTCCTAAAATAGACAAAATCAGAAGGAATCTTACTTTTCACCCTGGGTATGTTCTGATGACTAGTAAGGATCGGGATCTGGCTGAGGCTGTGGAGAATAGTTGATGCAAGAAGAAAAGTGTGTGAAAAAATCACACAGCAGAAAGGATACATAAGAAGAATGGAAAAAAAATGCGTGGAGTCTGAGGAGGACTGGATGAACTGAGGGCCAAAGTGCATAGAAAATGGAAAATTAGAATTAAAGTGGATAAGAAGCAAGAAGAATGAAATAACTTCATTAAAGGGGAAAGACTCCCTGTCCTTACACTGACTGCTATTTTTTCAGTATCTCCATTTTGCACAGACTTTTATAAAGTCAGTGCTGTACAGAGTGGTGTAGAATTCTTTAGGTACATGTGTCTCAAAACAGAATTATATTGCAAGGCCTGGCTGGACCCTTAAAAAACCACCCTTGTTTACAGCTCGGGATTCATGTTACAGGACAGCTAACAAAACAGAAGTTAAACTTTATTGTCACCTTATTTTCTTATTACTTGAATTGCTTCCATGGTTATACTGTTAGTTTGGATGAAGGCAAAATTTTTCTTCCATTAACTGTGGTCCTCAGGAGAGAGAGGGAATCTGAAATGTCTAGCACAAGAACTAATGATGGTTAACATTCTGTGCTGCTCGCCTCTTACTGAATACATATTTCCATAATATTTTCTCCAAATTATATCTATGTCTCAGTCTGGAAATCAATTCTAACTTGTTTTCAAGATGTCTGTCATGGGTTGTACTGTGACAGTATTTAATCTGTTGCTCTTCTCAGGATGAATCGCCACCTCAGAAATGAAGTTGGAAAGATTTTGTTCTTATAGAAGACCATCTAGTTTGAACACCCCTGCCATGGTCAGGGATGTCACCCGCTAGATCAGGTTCCCAGGGACTTGTCCAACCTGGTCTTGAACACCTCCAGGGATGGGGCATCCACAGCTTCTGTGGACTACCTATTCCAGTGCTTCTCCACACTGAGTGAAGAATTTCCTCCTAACATCTAATCGAAATCGCCACTCTTTTAGTTTAAAATCAATTCCCCTTGTCCTATCATTATCTGCCCATGCAAAAATTTGCTCTCCATCTTTTTTATAAATGCCTTTAAGTACTGAAATACTGCAGTGAGGTCACTCTGGAGTCTTCTCTTCTTCAGGCTGAATGTCCCCAGCTCTCTCAGACTTTCTTCACAGGAGAGGTGCTCCACCCCTCCAATCATCTTTGTGGCCTTCCTTTGGACCTCCTCTAACAGTTCCACATCCTTCTTGTGCTGGGGGCCCCAGAGCTGAATGCAGCATTCCAGGTGGGGCTTCACGAGGGTAGAACAGAAGGGGACAATCACCTCCCTTGAGCTGCTGGCCATTCCTCTGTTGATGCAGCCCAGGCTGTAGTTGACCTTCTTGACTGCAAGTGGTCATATGTCAAGCTTTTTGTCCATCAGAGCCCCCAAGTTGTCCTCTGCAGGGCTGCTCTCAATGAGTTCTACTCCAAGTCTGTCCTCATGTTTGGGGTTGCCCCAACTTAGGTGCAACACTGTGCACTTAGACTTTTTGAGACTCATTATGTTACATGGGCCCACTTCTCAAACTCATCTACACCCCTCTGGATGGCATCCTTTCCTTCTGTTGTACAGAGTGCACCACTCAGCTTGGTGTCAATTGCAACCTTGTTGAGGGTGCAAGGTTTTCACCTTGACTTTGTTTTGTTTTCTTCTTCCAGATGGATTTAGCTCTTGCCTGTATTATAACCTGAATAGGAAGTAAGCATAGAGAGAGAGCTCATTTTTCAGCACTGATTTTTCTCCTCTATTTTGTTTTGCATTTGCTTACACCATTTACAAGACTGATAGCTCTGATCACTGAAGTGCTCTGAACTCTGAACAGACAATCAAATCTGCAAATTTCATTTTACAGTTTCAATTAGTACCTAGTATTACCAATCAATTAAAGAATAAATAGAGATGTGCTGACTTATTTGGAAAATTAATGCTGTTGGCTGTGAAGGAGAGTGGACAGAGCAGGTGTTTGATGTCTGCCCTTGAGTAACTAAACCACTAAAACTGGGATTAGATTTGAGAACAGGTATAATGTCTGAAACAAAAACATTTTCTGGTACACTCACTCACATCAGTCATATTCCACGATTCACTCTGTTTCATGCCACAGCAGCACAACAGTATTTTTCCAGGTGGAGGATGCCTGAGCTGATTATTTTGGAAAACAAGTTGCCTGAGGATATTTTCTCATTGCTTGCATACAAAAAAGAACATTACACATGATTCATGTTGTTAAAAAGATACTTGCTGAGGCATAAATGAATATTTAAAAAAAGAAACAGTTCTCTTCAGCAATACATATATATATACATATATAAGTTGACAATATCAAAATAGTCATGTAGTTTTGAAAGGAGGTCAAACCATCAAATTCTCTAGGTTATGCTTTGATTAGTTCCACTGGATATTATACTATTTGGCAATACCCAGGCAGGAAATGACTGTTTGTCCCACAAAACATAAAAAAATAAAATAATTCAGTTCTTCTGAATTATTTGAGTGGATAATATTGTTGATACTATTATTATTAGATTGATTTTATTATTTTAATAATATTGATAATATTATTATACCAAAATATTATTAATATTGTGAAAATATTATTGTTGAATTGAACATATAACATATGAATAGAAGATATGATTTTCATATATTTCTCCAAAAGAAGTGGGAACCAAAACCATTTTACTGTGTTCCCAAATAGCCTAAAAGGTGAAGATAGACCTCAAGTTATAGGAGACCTGAAATAAAGGACCAGATCTAGCAGTTATTTGGTTATACAGGGTGAAGTATCGTCAGTGTTATATAATCTTCACAGCCCAGAGACAAGAATGTTTGCTGGTCACATCCTAGAAAGTGTTCATAGCTGCTCAGTTTCTGGCCTTCAGCTGATTTTCAGCAGCTAGAAGTTCTCAGATGTAGGAGATTTGGAAAGATCCCAGCAGGTGGCCAAGCTGCTGCTGCTCAATGAAGCTCAAGTCTGGTCACTAATACAGGAAAAGTTGGCCGTGACCATGTGCTCCTCACTTTTTACAGGCCTGTAGGGACTATGAGGTATCTTTCTGTCAGATACTTTATTATGTAGAAGAGCTAGTTTTATTGAAAACTGATATTATGAGAATCATAGAACAATCTAGGTTGGAAAAGATCTCCAAGATCATCAAGTCCAGCCATCAACCTGGCCTACCAAGTCCCATCACTAAACCACGTCCCTTGGTGTCACATCCACACAACTTAAACGCCTCCAGGGATAGGGACTCCATCACTTCCCCAGGCAGCCCTTTCCAGGGCTTTAAGTTTTAAAGGTTTAAGCACACTTTCCATGAATATATATATATTATATATATATAACATCCAAACTAACTTCCCCTGGCCTTGTCTCAAGTTGAGACCATTTCCTTTTTTTCTAAATTACATTAAGATAGAGTTTTAAGAGATCACATCCCTGACGAAATGCCATGCTGTCAAGAAATTCCCAAATGGACACAGTTGCCATCCTTAGAGTATAAGATCAAAACACAGTATAAATCATGTAACTGAATTGACTTTATATCTTAACTCCATTCTTAGCCAAGTATAAAATTTAGAAAAGAAAATATTTAGTAAGGTTTTCAGTAAGGATATTTGTTAAGACAACTGCAAATAATTTCTCCTTTACTGGTATAGTAATAAGGACTCACACAGATAAACAGACAACCTACAGATGCACCAGGTAAATGATGCTCTCTTCCCAAAACAATGTGGGTGCTCCTGGGCAGTGGCACTCTAAATTCCTGCAAACCGCATGACACTTTGAGTCACTGCTGTAGAGGAAGAAAGGACAAAGAAATCCTCTTATGTCTCTTGTTGAAACACTGCTGCATGGTTCTGTTTTATCCATAGTCCTTCTCACAGCTGAAGTGAGGACAAGATTAGTCTTTTAGCACATCCCAGTGGCTTGCACACAGGGAAATGAAAGAGTGTTCTTGCTATGATGTTTCATGAGAAATGTCTGATTGAGGGGTCTGATCAATACCAGAAAAAAAAGAAATGAGAACATTTAAGCATTATCTGTGATGAAATACTACAGCAGCATTTTCCACTACAAATCTTGAGGGTATGGATTACTTTTCTAACCATTGACAACCACTTTTTTTTTTTTTTTTTTTTTTTTTTCTCAGCAAAAAACACATTTTCCTGTCAAATTATAGTTTCAAAAAAATTTCATCAGCTGTAGCTGCAAGTCATCACTGTTTGGCAGAACTCCTTGTTGGTTGTCCAGTACTCTGCATATCTGTGTTATGCTGATTCCAAATAACAGCTAAATGTTTCTCTTGGGCAGGGACTTCCAACAAAAAAGGTTAATCAAATGTAGGGGAACAGATTGCAAGAAAAAGATTGGATGCATCAGCTACACACGACTAGATTCTACTTTAAAGTTTTCTAGGGCTGCTGACAGCAGTTTCTCCATTTTCATTGAGCTGTAGCTTAGTACTTCAGTGCCACAGACACTTGTATAAAAACCACATTAAATTTAGGGTGTTTAAAGTAACTTTTTGGTGTATAAAGGGTCCTCCTAATGGGTTTCAAAGGGATGTTGAGTTTATTGTATTTTGAAAAAGACACTTCAGAAAGGAAAGTAAGTTATGAACATGTCATCTGAAAATTATGGGGCTTTCTTGCTCATAAAATAAAGAACATTGTTTCCATGTCCTGAATTTAAAATAAGACATCTGTCTATAGTGCCTTGAGTCCAGTCTGCAAATAAAGGAAAATTATTTCCTTCAGTGCATACATTTAATAAACAAAACTGTATAAACAGAATTACTAATGGAGATCCCCAGACCTGCAGAAATCACAATCAATCTATCTTACACACATCACTGTTAAAAAGTGATATTATTATTATTATTATTATTATTTTTCTCTTGGAAAATATCAGGTGAAGAACACCAGCATCATTCTCCAGTAACTTTTTTCTTTTTTTTTTTTTTTTTTTCCCAAGTGCTGATAAAATTTAGCTTGTGGATTCCTAGGTTATTCTTTCTTTCTTTCTTTCTTTCTTTCTTTCTTTCTTTCTTTCTTTCTTTCTTTCTTTCTTCCTTCCTTCCTTCCTTCCTTCCTTCCTTCCTTCCTTCCTTCCTTCCTTCCTTCCTTCCTTCCTTCCTTCCTTCCTTCCTTCCTTCCTTCCTTCCTTCCTTCCTTTC
>NC_048896.1:71200252-71207605 GCF_011077185.1 Oxyura jamaicensis | reverse complement strand
CTTCCTTCCTTCCTTCCTTCCTTCCTTCCTTCCTTCCTTCCTTCCTTCCTTCCTTCCTTCCTTCCTTCCTTCCTTCCTTCCTTCCTTCCTTCCTTCCTTCCTTCCTTCCCTCCTTCCTTCCTTCCTTTCATTCTTTCGTTGGTTCTTTCATTCTTTCATTCGTTCTTTCTGGCCAAATACAAGCATTTTTTGGTTAGAAGCCACTGCAATAAGTCATTAAACCAGATCTATTCCACAAACAGCATGGATGCCATTGTGCTGTGGATGCCAACAGAGTATGGAGCTTTCATCACCCTGCCCTTCACATAAGATCCTGTTTACTCCTGTTCTGCTATGGTTTTATGATCACACCTGTTGCTTTTCAACTCCACCAGGAAGGAAAACATGCGGCTGTGTGGAGCTGCTTTTTTCCCTCACCTGCAGCCCATGGAAGGGAGAGCAGCAAGGGAGCTCAGTGCCTCCATGCTCACATTAAGACTGCATTTACCCCAGGGATTAAACCAGGGGCCATGGGGGGACACTGCATTTTGTTCTTAATGGTTTAAGTATTGATGCTTTTATAATACATATATTTTTTTTAGATACCCTTTGTGTATGAAATGATGTGAGGAGAAGGGACAAATGTGATTACCTGTCACAATATAAGCCCTGTCCTCAGAAAGATTAAGGAACTGCTGTTTTTCTACATTTCTATGGGCATTGGTTAATGCAGAGTACTCTGCCTGTTTATGAAACTGTGTTGCTTGATCTTTTGGTCATAAGAATAACACAGGTGGTGCCGATCCTTTGCTCCCTGTCTGAATGTCACGACTGGTGTATTTCTGAGCACCATACCAGCAGATTCTTAAATGCATACAGCTACTGAGATGATTATTGTAAGGCTGTAAAAAATGAACAGGAATTGTACCAGGCTCTGAATAATAGTAGGCAGTCATTGCAATCTCCTGTGCTCTAAGCCATATGCCAAAGCCACAGAATTGGATTTTTACAGATGTCCAACTCTTATTCTGTGAGCAAGAAGAGGTACACTGATTATCATATAAGGACAATAGCAAGGTTAAAATGCAATTGCAGTCCTAAAGTGATTTGAAAAAACAAATCTCAAAGACTGGATAAGTTTATAATCATTTGTTTTAATCACCTGCCTGTGCTTGTGTTAAAAAACAAAACAAAACAACAACAACAACAAACAAAGAAAAAAATAAAGAGGAGCTTAAACATTGTTCTAATATGTGACTGACAACCATGATCCATTCTCTGTATATTTTCTAGCTTCTTAGCCAAAATTTCATAGGAGGAAGTGGTGAAAATATTGTACATTTTCAGTTAAAGAGAACTAAAGCACAGATTAAAAACAGAAAGCTTATAATGTCTTTGGAAAATAATTTGTGTGCATCCTGTCTCTTAGTTGAGGGTGCTGCTCAAAAAGGGAGGCAAACCTCTCAGAACACATGAACAAACTCCTACATGGGTTTCAACAATTTTCATGTGATTGTATCATAGATATATTTTGCAAATATACACAAAAATAGCTGGTGCACCTCCATGAAAAAAATAAAATCCATAGCTTTTTAAAGCAGTTAAATTAGCTAAAAACTTCCTGAATACATTTAAGCAGAATCTTCACTTTGTCTTTTTGCATTTTATGGGGTTTGAATACAATGGATTAGTCATCTTACTAGTGCTTCTTACTTTTATGTACAGTAGAATGTAAGAATGTGCCACTTTGTAGAGCATTTAAAAGTAAAAGGTATGCCATGGACCTGATTATCTTTTATTTCTACAGGATTATTTAAATCATGCTGTTTTCATGTCTTTGTCACTATTCTTAAACTGATCAACCACCTACGCCCAGGACATAAGCAATGAAATCAGATGAGGATCATCTGATAAATATTTTAAAGCTGAAAAATTCTGAAGTTGTTGCTAAATTAGAAAGACAAAAATATTGTAGAAAGGAAAAAAGTCTCACTTTAAGTTTTGAATAACAATTACACATTTGAAATTATAACATTAAGGCTGCAGACAGTTCAGAAACCTGAATGAAATCACATGAGGTTAAGTTGTTCAGAGATATAGTTTTTAAGGGGATTCATGATTAATTAATTTTCTTTGAAGGAAAGAAAAATAGTATTTCATATATTAATTATTAATTCACAGATCCTTCCCCATTCATTTCTGTCAAACACATACACTGGCTATATTATGCTGGCTTCTCATTTCTGATTACATCTCTCATTTGATGATCTTTGAAACTGTCATGCTATTGAACTCCTATGTCACTTTTTTTTTTTTTTTCTAACTACCTGTGAACCAGAAGACTTTTTATTACTTTTAGTTTTTAATTCTCAATATGAGCTATTTTTAAAGAGTTATTTCAATAAAACAGTTTACTATTAGGTTACTGTTGTAGATGGTCTATGCTCTGGTAGTATTTTTAGTCTGCTGTCATCTATTATTCTATGTGAAAGGCCCAAATGGAACTGTTATAGTCCAGATTTCTATTCCTAAGACTCAAATAAGGTATTGATTCTTTACAATTAGGTATCCATCATAATTATCCAAATTATATATTTATATTATAAAAAACTGTCAGTCAATCAGTTTTTCTTAAATCATTTCCACTTGCCCAAATTCTGGACAGAAAGAGAGAAACAGAAGAATAAAAGAGAATGGAAAGTTCACTCAACCTTTTTATGAAGGTAAAGAGGAAAAAAATCAATGTATGTTCATATTCTACATTTTTCAATGAAAGTTGTGCTATCTACTAAACTTAAATCTTCTGCAAGTTGAGAAGAGGATTCATTTTTCTGCTCTAATCTTTCCAAATATTTTCTATCAGCTGTGACAGCTACTGAATCATGAATACATTAGTATCCCATTAGAGGGAATGATGGATGTGGAAGGGAAAGAGACATCTTGGAGTGTTGTCGCTTATTTGGAAGGTGTGAATCCATAGCTACCTGCACAAAATTTTCCAAGTTAATTCTGCCTTCTATGCAAGTTGTAGATGCAAGCAGCATCTCTGGGAATCCATACTTGGAGACAGAACACAACACGAAGAATGCTGCTGTCTTTTGCAAGAGGATAAAGTTTGAGGAGTTTGGCCATTTGGGGGGTGGTTTAGAGCCAATACTTCTAACATTGCCATGAAGGAAGCAAAATTTCCAAACACACAAGGCAGGAGGCCCTTCAGTGACCTTAGGCAGACAGTCTTCCTCTTGTACATTTCATCCTCTGTTTCAGCTTTTCTGTTTTTCCTGTGATTTCAGTTGATCTGAGGGAAAAGCTGCACCCATTTCTTCCAGCTTTTTATGGATTCTCCTTGAAATGCAGGTATTCCAGGAACTAGAGTTCCAGTCTGATGAAGATGTAGTTTGTCACTGATGCCATAAAGGTACATGACAAAGGAATACTACTAATTTCCTGGCTTCAATTAACCAGGAATGGTGAACTTATTATCAGTAAAATCAGTCTTTGGGCTCCACTTGATACAGCTAGAGGTACTTTCATTAGTATACTGTCTGCATATTAAGGATTTCTGGACAAGATGTTCTAGCATGCTTTGAAGCACTGTTGGAGGAAAGTTAGTACCGCCCAGCTACTTAATTAATTTATTTTTTAACTAGGAATTTACATTACCTACAATAACATCTAGTAATATAATAACATCTAGAAAAATTATAAGAGAAAAAAAAAAGACTTAAAAACCCCTGAGACCTAGGGTCTGAAACTCTGCATTTCATAGTGTTTCTATTAATGTTTATATTTCCATAGAAATTGTCTTATTAAAATTTTCTCCTCTCACAAGCTACACATACATATCATAAAATCCTAGTACTGCTACAGTGCCCTGCTTAGGCTATTTCTCAGCATTTTAGTGATCTCTGGAGGAAAAAAAAGATCCATGTGTACTAGCTGATCCAATGATGGTTATGAGTTCTCAGTGCTGTACAGCTGTGAAAAAGGCAAATGTTATCCTAGAATATATCAGCTGGGATACCTCAGCAGAAATAGGGGAGATATTAAAGTACCTTCTGCTGGTGCAAACCTCATTTACTGCAACTGATTTTGGTTGCCTGTAGTCAGTAAAGGACAGAGTGAACTTTCAAGTTGCAGAAGGGCTATGAGGTGATAAGGAAGGAAGGAAGGAAATAAGCAGGGGGCCTTTAGTCCATCAAAAGCAAAGTCTGAAAGGGATTAATCCATGTAAATAATTTGTAGAAATAGAAATATCAGGGAAGGAACAAAATATTTGAGTTATCAGATATTTCCACTTTAGACCAAATGTTTTAAACAGATGTAAGTAATTCTAGACTAGAACTTGAAAGACATTTAAGAAAGAAAGAAGAAGAAATTTAAATGAGCTTTTGGAAGAGCCCTCCAGTGTGAGCAGGGACTGGAGTCCTCAAGATCATGTATTGTCTATGTCAGACATCGATGCTATTCTTTCTAAGATGGCATCTTGTTTTTCTGCTTCCACTCTTTTATAAGCTGTCAAAGTCTTCTATTTTTTTTTTTTTTTATAAGTGTAATTTATTTATTTTTTTTTTGGACAGCACCTAAGGATGTTTTTTGTTTGTTTTTGAGGGGGGAAGGGGAGAAGAAGCTTGTACCATTCTTCATGACATTAGGCAGATCTGTCCCAAAACAACTGCTCACATGTTCCACTGCTAACCTCCTGGCAGACCTTTTCCAGAACTGGTGCCTGTAGTGGGTTTACGTGGCAAGGTTTTGGTAGCAGGGGGCCATAGGGGTGGCTTCTGTGAGAAGGATCTAGAAGCTGCCCCATGTTTGGTAAGGGCCCCACTGCTGACCAGAGCTGAGCCAATAAGTGATGTTGTTTTTGCACCTCTGTGAGAGCTTATTTAAGACAGAACAAACAAACAAACAAAACAAAACAAAACAAAACACAAAAACATGCTGTGACACACAGCAGCTGGGAGAGTGAGAGGAGTGAGGAACAGCCTTGCAGGCTCCAAAGTCAGTGAAGAAGGAGGGGGAGAGGTGCTCCAGGCGCTGGAGCAGAAGTCCCCTGCGGCCTGTGGTGAGGACCATGGTGAAGCAGGATGTCCCCCTGCAGCCCATGGAGTACCATGGTGGAGCAGGGTTCTGTGCTGCAGCCCATGGAGGAGACCACGGTGGAGCAGGTGGACCTGCACCAATGGAGACTGTGGCCTGTAGAAGACCCCCGCCTGAGCAGGTTCCGGGCCGGACCTGCAGCCCATGGAGAGGAGACCACGCAGGAGCAGGTGACCTGGCAGGAGCTGCTGCCCGTGGGGGACCCAGGTTGGAGCAGTTTGCTCCTGAGGAATGGACCCCGTGGTACAGACCCATATCTGGAGCAGTTCTTGAAGAGCTGCTGCCAGGCTGGACCAGTTCATGAAGGACTGCATCCCATGGGAGGGACCCCACAGCACAGGGGATGAGGGTGACCACGGAGTGGCAGAGAAGAAGCACTATAGACTGACCATAACCCCCACTCCCCCATTCCCCTGCGCCGCTCAGGGGGAGGAGGTGGAAGAGGTTGGTTGGGGGGGAATGTGCTTTTGGTTTCTTTCCTTTGTTTCTCACTTCTCTAACTTGTTAGTAATAAGCAATAAATCTTTCTATCTCTCTATGCTGAGTCTGTTTTGCCCATCATGATAATTACTGCGCGATCTCCTTGTCCTTATCTCAACCCTTGAGCCCTTTTCATCATATTTACTCCCCATTCCTCTTTGAGGAGGGGGAGTGAGAGAGCAGTTTTTGTGGACCTTGGCCGCCTGATCGAGTAAAACCACCACAGTGCCTGATGTTTTCCTGTTCACCATTTGCTTAACTATTTTATAGCTCTCCTTTCAATCCTCAGCTTCACCATTTTTTTTTTTTCCTAATATGGGTTGATTTCATATAAGATATGTCCCAAACCCCTAGCCAGTTAATGTAAAGGGACCTGGTCAAATATGGAGATTTTATCTGATAACTCAGGATACACTTTCTAGTCTACTTCATGCAAAAAAAGATAGATAAAAACTACAAAAATTCTTTGTCAACACATGAAATAATCTTGAGGTTCGGATAGCTTTCAAAATTGTATTATTTTCTATGCTTATATCTATATTGATTTTATATTACAGTGCTGGAATTGTCCAGAGTCTTTATTTTTTCCCTCATGACAATTGAAGTAATTCTCAGAAATTCATCAAAAGAACCTAAGAAATGCTTGCTGTCATTTCAGGGGCATGTGAAGAACCTTTTTAAAGGAAGGAATTTTCTAGTTCCTTAAGGATAAAGTGCTGTGAACATTTCTGTTCTTTAATTATGCTTACGATCTACATTTACAGGGTTCATAATCATTAGCAGACTGGTTATTTACTGCTGAGCACATCCCTAAATGAGGAAATTAAGCAACAGGAGCATCTTTATGTTTCACTAATGATTGATCATTTAACCTCCATGATATGGTGGCTTGGTAAATTGCCCAGTGTTCTGACCTTTTTGCTGGACTATAGTACATTTTGCTCCTGCTCAAAAAAGATGCTCTTTTAATGATGTTTGGCATAACATGATGGAAACATTAAAATAAAAGACTGGAAAGTTCATAAGCTTGCTTGCATGTATTTTATTTGATCTATTCTGAGACCTAAATAAGGGGAAGTTTAAAAAGATTTACCTGTTTTCACAGGCAATAGCATAAAAATGATTGTGAGAAAAGACACCATTTTAGAACAGACTTTAACTACTGCATGTTAAATTACATCCATTTTTTTTTTTTTTTTCAGGTGATGGTAGTTTAACATTTGACAATGAAGCTCAGATCTATATCACTGCTCTAATAAGTTTCTGCTTCTAAAAGAATATCTTGACCCGAGTGAAAAAAAAAATATATATGGAGAGAGAGAGAGAGAGAGAGAGCAAAGGAATAAAAAAATAAAGCAAAAGAAAAAACCAAGTACATAGAAGGGGGGGGGGGTGGGGGGGTTGAGGGGAGGGTTGGTAATGAAAATAATAATAAAATATTTCTGTGGATGATAAAATTAAGAGATTAAATTAATGTAAACAATCCACTACTGTATTTTTCCTTTCTGTGCATTCAGGAAAACAAGTGTATCTGTGGACTTTGAAATATAAGATTAAAAGTCATTGCTTGGCTTTTCAAAAATTGCAGTTCTCCATTCCTAGTCTTCCTGCCCTAATATTGAAATAAGAATATTTTTTCAAAAGAGAAAAATGTACCAATTTTAAACCATCAACTTAACAATCATAATTTTGTCTGAAATATTTTTTGCTCCTCCACACCACACAACCTGTGGCATTAAGTCTATTAGTTCACTTTGTTCACTTATGCAATCGACGAAAAAATCTAATGCC
>NC_048896.1:71180252-71195252 GCF_011077185.1 Oxyura jamaicensis | reverse complement strand
ATGGGACAGGAAAATATCTTACAGTTCTGCCATTCTGCCATCTACTCCAAAGAGTAGCACATATATCACCTTCTGATTTCTGTTCCTAGAAGAAAGATGAGTTGCCTGGTTCCTCAGTGGCACTCTTCAGCTGATGTGCCTTGGCAGGCCTTGCTTCTCTGAGAGTCATTGCATGGTCTGCTCTTTCTCTTTTTCCCAGATCTTCATGAATGGCATGAAACTGTCTGCTGTTCATTTTAAATTCTTTCACTTTTTTCCTCTTTGGTAGATTGCTCCTGGAAATTCTACTTCAGACACTACGTCCCTAGCACTGTGAAATTAATATACTCAACTCTTGTACTGTAACAGCAGAAATCAATTAAGATTTCTTAACACAAGTTACATAGAGAGAACATTGTCCCTCCCTGTGCATCATATGATTTTTCACATATAAAACAACTATGCAGCTAGTGATTTCGTAATCTAGCTCTAATCTTGTACTTCTTAAGCATGCATTGCATTTTTCTAAAAAAGGACAATCCAATCCATAGTCACCAAGATGCAGGCCATGTTATTAGACCGTCAACATCCATTCACATTTCAAATAATCACCTCAGATAACTTAAATTGCATGTACATTTTCCTTTGCTACACTCAATATTGCTCTTTCAGAGATTACTGTTAAATGTGCTGTGTCTTCTGCAGGCAAGTTTGAGAGCAGAAAGCCTTCTTTTTCTCTCTCTATTCTCAGCAGACCATTATAAAGACAGCAAATAAATTGTTGTGGGTCGTCAGAGATCTTACGGACTTAGATTTACATAGAACTGGTTTAGAAGCAGACAGTTCTGCTTTGGATAGACAATCATGGTATAAATAGCAATTGATATGAGAGTTAACTGGACTAAAAAGAAGGAACAGAACTTCAGAAACAAACTGGAAGTTATAATCATTTCCAACATGTGCTTTGGACTCATAAGGATCCAATGCAATGATCTGTTCATGTAGCCTTGGAACTCTTCTATAAATGCCTTGTGTTCAGATACTGTTACATAAGATTAAGTCTTGAATGTTTTTAACTGCTCTCACAGCAGAGCTGAAAGTAAAGCTTGAAAAAATAAGATTTGGTCCTTTAATTATGCTAGATTGTGACTCATGATGTATCGTGTTACACATATGTAGAAGTCAGTTGAAAGCTGGTTAAATTTATCTATAAAACAAGATGTTGCTTTTTAATAGAGGCTTTCACTCTAGCATTACAAGAAGCAACAAACTGATATTTTTTGACTCTGTACTGTAAACAGAGTTAATGAAACTTATAAGCAAATCCTTGGCCTAACAAGCCTAATGTTACACAAAAAGCAGTAGGCAGATTAATATGTCATAACTTATGATCACTGTGTCTTATATCACTCTCTCTTATGATCTACCTGCATATTTAGATAACCTGCCACAATTAGCAAAACTCTAGCTTTGTTTTAGCAAAACTATTAATAAAGTACTGTGGTACTGCAGAAAGCATACCTATCGCAGAACCACTTTGTTGACACATCTTGGTCTCAGCTAGTGCAAATAAGAAATAAAGCTTAGTAACGTCTCATAGAAGTAGTTTGGGATTTATACAAGAAAGAAAAAAATGTTCTGCCCTACACTAAACAGAAAAGTACATCACATTCATAGACAAGGAACTCTGCAGACCTCATTTATCCAAATGACTCACTTAATGTAGCAGAAGAGGATTTAAAGACTCAACACACTGGATACCCTCACCCTAATCCCACTAGAAAAAATCTCTACTTAAAAATATTTTTTTTTCCTCCAAATTCTGGCATTGGTACTCTTAAATCACTCTAGAAATAACTAATGTAACCGTACCAAAACTGACCTTAAGCAACTCTAATTAATTGCCTGTAGGAGCAGAAAGACTTAGCAAGACAGCATGAACAGATGAACACCCCAGGTATGTATGTTAAACAAGCTCTAGTGCACTTAAACTCTAACTACACCAGCATAGATGAGTATGACTGAAATATCTTTCTAGCATTACTTTCCTCATGGTGCTCAGGTTAGCAGTTAATCAGTAGTAATTTCACACTAGTCAAGCAAATAAAAGTTCCCAAATTAATCCAAGTAGACTAGTTAATTTCTGAGAAAACAGCCACCTAAGTCTGTTGAGCGGTTTATTGCCTACAGACCTGCGTGGGGTTCAGTGGGATTTGTTAGGAGCAGAAGCAATGGAACATTTGCCAAAGGCATGGGATTGCACAGGAACACAACTGCTTCCACCTGGATTAATGACAAAACTCTACCACATGGGAATAAGTCACCGCAAAGGAAAAGTGCTAATAATTTTAATAATTTCAAATAGTAAGATATCATTACTTCTGTGCCTTGTGCACATTACTTCTTGCCTCTACAACCATGGCACAGAGAACTGCTCAAAGGGAAAGTTCCTTTAGTTTAAGTTTTGGTTTTCAAATTTAATAGAAATTGAACAACCTGTGTATGTATGTTCAGAAACTCCTTGGGGTACAGGCATCCTGAGGTTTCACTTGCCTTGTTTCAGCACTGAAACATATTTTTAATCAAGAAAGCTGGGAAATTCTCAGGCTCATTGTGGTGCTGTTCAACTTTGTCATGTACGTGTGTGAGAAAAGCTTACTTCCTGATTAATGTAAAAATGAGAGAAAACTTTTTCATTGACCAACTTTAAGTGGAATATGGTGTGATTAATGAAGTACTAGTTTAATTTCTCTTTTTGACAGGTATGAGAAAACAAAATTCATTCCTTATTGGGAGAATCCTTAAACAGAAACTAGCATTTGTAAATCAGACTTATGTAAGAATTGCCCCCCAGAACAATCAGTCATAAAAATAAAAGTTCTTCCTAGATAAGTGATAATATATTTTTTAAAAAATTAAAAAAACAGAAATCTTACACACAGAAAAATCCCAAGCTTCTTATCCGGTGTTATTTTGGTCTGTTTTAAAATATTTTAACTATATTTTAAATAGAGCTTTTCTATAGTAGAATGCTACAGTTTCCTCAGGCTGCATGTATTTTAAAACAAATCATATGACTATATTTTCCATGATTTTTTACTTATGACAGGGAAAATTACTTACTATATAAAAAGAGGCAGAAAAGGTCCCTCTGGATGGGTTTTAAGACCATCGGAAAGTGGTTTGATCTGGTGCATTAAACATTGTTAGGGTTCCCATGCAGACAATAGTCCTATGATGGTCACATATATTCAGTTACTGATTCAGAGGTCTCTGGGACACTCAAGGCCATTTATTCTTCTTGTGTCCTATGAATATGCACGGCTTCCTTCAGCTTCAAGAAGAATTCTCCTAGCTGAAGAGGAACTTTAGCTAGTTTGCTCTTCCAGTGATACTTGCTCTATTTTATCTTTGTTTTACCTATATATTTCCTAAAAGATTGGATGTGGTGCTTAGATATATGGTTTAGTGGGTGAAATTGGTGGTAGGAAAATGGTTGGACCAGATGATCTTGGAGGTCTTTTCTAACCTTAATAATTCTATGGTTCCATGATTCTATGATTATAAATGTTCTGGCATCTATGAAGTCTTCCTTTTTCTTGGGGTGAATGTCAGCATTATCAACTATCTTCAGTGATGGCAGGCACTGTATGGACTCAGTCTTTGAAGTGAAATAAAGGGCTTTCATTCCCTAAAAGTCATCCTAATGAGATGTAGAAAGGTTTACAATTCCAACAAGATTTGGATTAAAAAATAATAAAATACACAAATATTTGTTGCCCATTTGGGGCTTTAGTCAAAGCTTGCTGAAGTCAGAGGAAAGCTAATCTTTCCACTGAACATTTTTTAAAGAGAAAATAGTGTCCAGGATACTGGATGTCATTGCTTTTAAAAATCTAGGTAAATACCCCCTTCTAACTACCCCTCTTCTGATGGATAAATTATCATAAATATCTTAAGGTCATCAAAGAAAATAGGTATCTGCAATGAAAGACATGGCTTTTCTTAGCTGAAACCTGATGACTTTAAAACCCAACAATAACAGGCTTTAATGGGAGATGAAAGGAGAAAGAGAAAACAGAGAAGATAAAACACTGTGCAAGTGAAATGACTGCAGCTCCTTTATAAGTGATTGCTTTTGATCCTTGCTCAGTTCAGAAGCAACATGAAGAACAGGAATAAGAATTTCTGGGACTAGATACTATATAATAAAAAGTTAAGATGGTGATCACTTGAGTTTCTTATCTATAAAAAAAAGATCAGCCCAAAGGCAAAGGACTGTTATACATCAGCCTTCCCAAGGGTACTGTACTCTCACCTTCTGTAGTAGAATTTAATTTCCCAAATTTCTTTACAATTTTCAAAAGGCATTATTTCCACCGATTAAAAGTCTAAACAATCTGAGTACATTATATGACAAAGTTCAGAATGTTGAAGAAAATTAATATATTGTAGTCTTTTCTCCCACCACCAGTCCAGACCAGAAATTATAGAGGAGGCTATAGATATATAATATTTAAAAATAATTTTACTATTTTAAAAATGTTTTACTATTATAATACATATTTTTCATATTTATTTTTATACAATTTTAATATTATTTACTATTCTTTTTTACTGTTTAAAATATTTGTAAAAGAAATGGCCAAACATATAAACATTATATTTGAAATTTGAACATCTCAGCTTGGATTAGCATTTGTGAAAGTCAGTCATGCCTCCCTCTAAACTATCTCTGGTAAGACCTTTCATTATCAGCCTGCAGTTTCCTCTATAAGATAGTCTTCATTTTCAGTTCTATTCAAGCCATTAGTATGTCATAAAAATTCACATAAGCCTCAATTACATCCACAGTACATTAATTTATAGGGTGAAATTATGGGTATACAGTTTCTAATGGAACAAGAAGAACTAATACATAACAGAGCCATTCCATGAAGTCACACAGCTCAGTCACTGAAAATGTCCCCATTGGTCTGGAGGGGATAAACAACTTTTGTAATCACACTGAAAGCATTTTGAAAAGATGATTTCTTTCCTGTACACGTGTGCAATGTCCACAGGCTCAAGCTGTGTATGTGACTTGGATGATGCAGATACTGAGCTAGACAAGAACAATAAACTAAATTTCTTGGATTAATGAATGCTTCCTTTTAGACTTGAAAGACATTGCCAGTAATGCTGAAGCTGGTCAGTGAGGAGAGCGTGGAAATTTGTATGAGAGGAGAGGAGGGATTTGCGTGAATAGAAGCAATTGTTCACGAAGAGACAACCCTGTCTCTATGAGGCACAATCACCTATTCCATCAGAAATCAGCGGTACCTTGGAGCCACTACAGCTGCCCCTCCCAGAGAGGCAAGAAATGTAAAGGTTCCCAACAGAATGAAGGCCAGGTGTTTCTCTGACTCCATAAGTCAAAGCACTAATTTCCTGGTGCAACTGCTGCATCATGGCCACCATGTTCGTATCAGAAAGGATAATAGCTCTCCTTGTATACATGCCAGGGCCTGATTTCAGAACCCCCTAAGAGGTGTGGTTCAGGATCACTATCGTGTTTCACAAGCAAGATTCCGCCAATGAGCTTGTTGTCGATATCTTGCAGCTGTGGAAGACTACAGGGCCACTTTGATTCTACCTGCTTCACAAATGTAATGGGAGCAGCTCATCCCCACTCATTCTGGAGATATTTTGGAGGGACCTCTTTCCCACATTCCCTGAATAATGTAATTTGCTTCAATGTGAAATGTGTAGCCCATCTTCCTGATATAAAGGAATAACACTTCACTCTTTTACTGACTTAGCAATGCACAAATGCTGATTCCTCGTATACATTGAGGAAATATATGATAGCTTAATAAGAGACCTAAAGATACATATCTTTCTTGAAATACTGTTACAATGAGACCTACATAACTTCTTAGAGATAATGGTCTTGCAAAACAAACCACAATCCCCCGCTTCTCCCTCCCCCCCCCCCAAAAAAAAAAGGAAAAAAGAAAGAAAGAAAGAAAAAAACTGTTTTCTTATTGTCTCTATTGTCTTATTATCTCTATTATCTCTATTGAGACATTCCACAACAAAAAATATTTAAACACTTGGTTAAAATTTTAGCCTTTGTAATAGATTGATATAGCTACAAGTCAGGTTTCAAGCACTGTTCTGTAACATCATGAGTAACTCTGTCAGTTTTGAAAGATCAGTTAAAAGATCAGGTTGTCCAAAATCATTACCAATACAGAAGAAATAAATTTTTTGACTGTTACTGTTGGAGATTGTAATGAGGAGAAAGCAGAATATTGAAGGTGGCTGCTGGGTAGAGGAAGGGTTAAGAGACAGAGAAAATTGAAGCTTATCCTAAAAGTACATACATGTGATCCCATACTGTTTTGCAAATCACATATTGCTCTGTAAGAAGTCATGAACGACGGTAAGTAACCGTGAAACAGTATTTGCATTAATTCTCCTTTGTTCCTGGGGCTTTCCATATCATCTTCTCTTTCTGCCCTTTACCTAACATTTACCTAACATTCATACCTTGACTTTCCTCAGGTTACCAACAGAGGCAGATTCTTAAAAATATATTTAACAAGATAGTCAAAACTGACACAGAAGGTGAGAAGTCTCAAAGAGAATGGGATTGGTTCTTCTTTACAGTGATAAGAGTAGTATACCCAAGACACAGTGAGTCTGGAGAGTATCTAACTATTTCCACATTTAATGGAAATGAGGCTAGAGAGTATCTAACTATTTCCACATTTAATACAAACAGAGATTTGTTCCTTGTACATGGGGTACTTCAGCTATGCAGGATGCAATTACCACGAAAACTCATCTTTGTGGTTTTCTAGGCAGCTCTGTCAACATTTTCCCAGTGTGTCATTTATTGATGTTTCCTATTAAAATGCACCCTGACAACATTTGAAGCATCCATCCTTCTCTTGCAAGACACGTTGTTTTGGAATTTGAAGTTTGGGAATTCAGGAATGAAAGTACGTCGTAAACATCTGCCTTCACAGGATTTTCAAAACCCTTGGATTTTCTTCACAAAATTCACCACGGTAATGGAGACAAATAAAAATAAATAAATAAATAAATAAATAAACCCCACCTTAAACCAAAATGGAATGGGATAATGCTGAAGTGTTAATTTTTTTGAGCTTTAATGCATCAACTGCATACAAGGCTCTTTTGTTGGTGAGTTATATAAGTAAATATTAGCTAGCTGACATATATAATTCACTGTGCTCTGGCTTCCCTGGGCTTTTCTAAGTATGTTTATTCTTTTGTGGTTATAAGGAAAAAAGTAAGAACTACAAACAGCTGTCATATGTGACTAGTGTATTTTGTATACTGTTTGACGTAAATATCTAAAAGGATAGTTTCTTGTTGCACAAGTGCTGCTAAGAAAGAAAAGTGCTGAGGCTTTGAAGTGGGTCAGTTTATCATTACAACACTCAGCAGGCATTCACTTAGTTTGTTGTGTTTACTTTCAAGAGAATAAAAACTGCAGCAAAGCCACAAAGGCATATAGCTGTTTATAGAAAATCTCTAAAAGGAAAGTGGAGAGTGGCTTTTCAATAGTGAGCAAAGTTCAGTGGCCTGTGTCTTTTCACCTGTGAAAACCCTCAGCCCATATCTGTTGCCTCATATCCAAGGGAACACAGAATTTCTAACCAAGCCAGTTCTCATGTGCCTGGAGCCTTAATTTGCCTTTTCCTCAGGTTCTTCATAACACAAAGCACATCCCCAGATTGTTTAATGGTAACTAGCGGCCCTGGAGGGATCTGCTCTGAGTCCCCGTGCAAACAACAAAAAGCCTCAACTCTTCATGAATTTTGTCTCCTGTTGCTAATGGCACACTTTAAGAAGATTCTCTAAGTTTAATTGTGTCTATGGAGAGTTTTCTATCAATATTCCATAACATATATTTCATTGGTACTATAATGCTATTGCTATTGCATTCATAGCTCAGCAGCAGACAGTGAAAAAGACCTATTTTACTGAGATGAAAAAGAGCCTTAAAGTTTTAACCTGCTTTCTGTCCATGCATAAAATAACTATTCTGAAAGTCTTCATGCTAGGAGCACTTATGCACCCTACTACCTTAAAATAATCTCTTCCTTATTGTTTTGCATTGCTCTTCAATAAAGGACACACTTTTTGAAAAAAAAAAAAAAAAAAAAAAAAAAAGGAAGTGAAAATGGAGCTAATTGTAACAAGTAACTTTGATCTACAAGAGTGAGTGATGAGCAGAAGGAAGCAGTTACTGCTGTATAATGAAGTGCCATTCATTTTGTCACTTGACTCCATGAAACAGACAGATACAGGAGGAACAGGCAGAGAAGTAGTAGAAGATAATCTCTCTTCTTGGTACCAAGTGAAGTGAAAACATCAACCTCTGGATTACTACAATGACTTGGATTCACCCACCCAAAAAAATGAGAATGGCATCACCTTTTACTAAAAAAAAAGCTAACCTGCATGAATAGAAGCACCTGTAGGATCTGTATCTCACATGCATAGACACATCTATATGCTCCATGTGATTCATGTTATCCCCATTGTTTATCCCGGGCAAAGAAATTAGCAATATTTTTTCAGCCAGTTGTACATAAAGGAAATATGTCAGAGACATATCCCCAAAACCATCAGACATAATCTTGAAGCAGTCATAAATGTCTTTACCACAGGCTAGGGTATGTCTAGGCTTTATTTCTCTTATTGACTTCCCTGCAGCTTCCCATCATGAGCCTACTGCAAACACTTCTATCTCATTCTTGTCTAGATACTCAACTGGCTGTCATGCTCCCCTGCTCTTTCTGACTGTGATGGTTTTACTCGAGTGGGCAGCCGAGCTCCACCACAACGGCTCTCTCACTCTTCCCCTCCTCAAAGAGGAAGGGGGAGAAAAGACAACACAAAGAGCTCGAGGTTTGAGATGAGAATGATTTAATTAAAGGAAAGGGGAATGGGGAGAAAGAGAAACAAAAGAAACAACAAGGCCGCGCGGAAGCACAGAGAGAAAGAAAAAAAAAGTTATTCTCTACTTCCAATAAACAAGCGATGTTCGGCCACGTCCCAGGAAGCAGGGCCTCAAAACGCGTACCGGTTGTTCAGGAGAGACCATCCCCCACGAAAGCCCCCCTTTTATTGCTGAGTGTGACATCAGGTGTTATGGAATATCCCTTTGGTCGGTTTAGGTCAGCTGCCCTGGTGATGTCCCCTCCCCATCAATTGCCCACCCCCAGCCTGCTGGCTCTTGGGGGCCTGGAAGGAGTTCTGATGTTGTGCCAGCACTATGCAGCAATAGACACAACACTGGAGTGATACCAGTGCTGTTCCAGCTATGAGTGCAGAGCACAGCACTGTGTGGGCTGCTGCAGGGAAAGGTGACTCCATCCCAGACAGACCCAACACACTGACATCTTCTAGCAAAACAGTCATAATTATTTCTCAAGCTTTTAAAGCACCCATGAACTCTTTTCTGAACATTCAGTGCAGGTATGTGGAGGCAGAGCATTGAATAGCATAGCTTTGCTTGACTCATTGGAATTTCTGGCCTGTGGAGGCTACTCAGAGGTGGAAAAAAATATGTGAATGTCTAATCTTCCTTCTCTCCAGGCAATATCCACTCTTGCAACTCTCTAAATCAGTCATAAGGCTCCTGTTAATATTGGAATGATTGAAGGCTTTCTGTTTTGGTACAACTCTGTAGTGTGGAGGCTCAGTGAAGGCAGATCTGTCTCTGTAGATCTGTGAGTGGCTCAACTGCCAAGAACTTCACTGCTGACACCCTGTGAACTCCAGAAAAAAATAAAGAGGAAACCTTTCCCCAGCTATAAACCATTTGCT
Source organism: Oxyura jamaicensis (assembly GCF_011077185.1). Taxonomy (NCBI): domain Eukaryota; kingdom Metazoa; phylum Chordata; class Aves; order Anseriformes; family Anatidae; genus Oxyura; species Oxyura jamaicensis. The sequence continues at coordinate 71,185,421 of NC_048896.1, read as the reverse complement.
TTTCTCCTTTGTAATCCAGAAGGCTGCACCTAATAATTGCATTTTAGTTTCAGTTTTACCTTCTCCTGTGACTGAGTTTGGATGCAGGAGCAGTAGCAAATGCTGCTATACAATTGAACACAACGGTATCTGTGCCAGGCCTGTCTCTTTTAATTAAAGTGACTTCTAGTAAGTTTAAACATGCACATTTTCCAGAAGCATGAAGAGATGGAAATATTTTATTGAGGCTTACCTGTGTGGGTGTGTTTCTTCGGCTTTTAAGGACTTTCCTCCAGTGGCTCTTCTTTCCTGGAGATAATTGTGTGGATTCTTCCTTGAGAAACTGCTTTCTCTTTCTCAAAAAATCTGTAGATTAGAAGTGAAATATGGTTCTTTTATGTCATTCAGACATCAGTAGAACATAGTTTTCTGAGTTACTGACTCTAAGAGTCTAAGCTCACTGCAGAAATACCCTTAGTATTATTTGGGTTGATAGAGTTTTTTACTCCTCAGAGAAGGAAGGATGGAGAAATTAGGAACCAAAAAGATGTTTTCTCATGGAAGATGAGAATACAGTTCTCATAACTATCAGATAGTAATAAATATTTAAATGTTTTTACCATTAGAAGATATTGCTTTCATTCAAAAAGAAATCATAAAGACTGTAAACTCTTCCTCCTTGTTACTTATTTATTTTTTTGACAAATAATCTTATGGAATAATTCTAACAAGTTGACCGTATAAGATCCTAAAGAATAAGGCATACATACTATACAGGACCTATTTCAAGTCCTACCACTCTATATTTTGCAGAAACATCTGGATAGTGTGGCCCATTTAAGCTCCATTTAAATTGACATTATATTGAAAATATAAGTAAGTAGATAATTAAGTATCCTATAATGTCAAGAGATGAGATCATGGTTAATTGACTTATGTTTTTTCTCCTTTACAGTTTTAATGAGCTCTTAACAAATACTTAAAATGTATACTTAAGAGAATTTTTGTACTTATACTTTTTTTTTTTTTTTTTTTTTTTTTTTAATGTGAATTTGTGAATGGTGTTTATAGGTAGCCTAATATAGAACTGCTATGATGGACAAACTGAAAATTCATTAATGTTTGTATAGTGAAAGCTTTTTCCACACTGGGAATGAAAAAGCATAATCACCTTGCTTCTGAAGGAGTGAGACTTGGTGGTGAATAAAGCCAAAAGCTAAAGTAAATTGTTAACTTTTAGTCCCATTGTGACTAGGTAGATAACTACCTTCTGCTGATGAAACAATCTGCTAAGGGAATGAGATGCTGCTCAGAAACAAGTGCATTTCTCTTATGTGTCATTCAGCAGCATCCCTTCCCTCTTGGTCCATTATCTCTCAGTTTGCATTGTACATAAATTGCAATGGAAAAACAGAGATTATGTTGAATATCCTTCAGTTTCAGAGAGCAGAACTCAGGTTTTAGCATAGGCTGTAGCTGGCAAGGCAACTAAGGTCATATGAGAAGTAAACATTTGGGACTTTCAAGATAACTGGCTTGCTGCAAGACAATAAAATTTACTAACATGCTGATTTGAGTAGGATTGCTCACTAAGCTCAGATAAAGAAAGGAAGGCCCTAGCAATGTGAGAAATTTTTATTATTTTTGTATTTCAAATTTGTTTTTCAAAAGGCCATCTTGGTATTCAAAGTTCTAATCAATCTTTTTTTCAAGTAAAATTTTCCATCAAGCAAATGAAGGAAGGTCATTTTGTGCTATCTGAGAGTCTGTCTAGCTTGTTATTACTTACATTCTGGAAGTGATTTTTATTTTTTCAATAAACTTTTGCATAGTCGTCTGGCAGCACTCTCTTCTTACTAAGCAATTTTGACAGAGTACAGATGGAAGCAATCAGAAATGTATTCCAGACGCAGTTCTTCTCCCACTCAATACTCACCTGCACATTACTGAATACGTCATGAACTATAATGAGTGTAAACAAGAGAGGAAATGTAAAATCTCAAAGCAAGGTGCAATTCAATAATGGGATTCACACAGGCTTTAAGAAGTTTTGAATCATAGACTGGTCTGCAGATGGTGGTTCTAACGATTTAACTAAAACAGAATGTGTCCACAGCGTTGTTTTGTTATTCACCAGATTCTATTTTCCATCTCTATGAACTACTTGGTACAAAAGTTTAAACTCATACATGAAAAACACTTGTGCATAAATGTCTTTCTTTTTTATTTTATATGGCTCATAAAAATTTTTTGAGTCTCACAGCTCAGATGACAATTTTTACCACAGTTGTGTATTCCCCAAAGAAATAGATTTAAATTTCACCTCTTTTTTCCTACTTGCATTTTAGCTCTTGTAAAATTTTTCACTCACAAGACTTTAAGAGCATTGGTGATTTTTCTTAAACATTGTGAGAAGCTGAAAAATGCAGGTGAAAAAATCAATAAGATAGCTTATACAATATTGCTATATCTAAGCTAAAATTTTCTTTAAGTACACTCTATTAGAAATAATAATATTCATATTTTTCTTTTTTTTTTAATATTTGTATTCTTGTCAGAAAAAACTAATAAACTTTACAGGGAAGCTTTCTCAAATCTAAGATGAAATTTTTAATAATAACCCAGTCAGTGCTGTTAGCCACCAGATTCATGTTTTCAGTTCTGCTTTGTCTAACAAATAGCGAAATCTTAAAGCTGAGCTCCCAGATCTCATTCCGGATCTTGAGGAAATGCTGTCTCTACACTGATTATTCTGTTTTGGGTCACTCTATATGATGTTTTAAGAATACAAAGAGAACAATGAGAATACAACTCTTTCTTGTAAAGCACCATATTTATTTGATGAAAGTCTTTTTTTTTCTCAGACCCAGGGGACGTGACAGGAAAGAACAGAAAATAGATGCCTGACTGTTGGATTGGTTCCAGTGAGGGGAGACATAGCCTCTAGTCATTGCAATAAAGGCAAAAGTATATCTTAGTGTTTCTCTGCCATAACTCTTCTTTTGTTGGTTCTCATGATAAGTCACCATGCCCAAAACACTGTTCTCTGAGAATGGTAAGGAAAAATAATATGCTGATATTTTGTTCTTTAAGAAGTGCCAGAGTATAAAATGCTGCCACCTCCTTTTTGCAGAATTTAAGAGGGTGAAATAAGAATTTATAACATTTATAATCTGGTACACTGGAAACACATGACAATCATGACTGCAGTTTGAGAAGCTATTACAGGTTAAGTTTGAAGGGGGCATGTGCATATCCAGAACTGAGGGGTTTAAGTAATTTGAACAGAAATCTCATTTATATATAGTCTAGCATTTGTATAAGGAATACTTTCTGTGTCATGTGTGTCAGCTGAAGTTAACAAAGAACAGTTAGACAAGAATTGATCTATCATAGTTTAAGTGTGCAGTATATATATATATATATAAAACAAACAAACAAACAAGCAAAAAAACATTAACTGTTCCCCTAACGTGTATGCACATCTGTTCACATCCCCCCCATCTCTCTCTCTGCAAAGTAACATTACTAGTATTTTGCTTATATGGTAATATTCAAATGCCCTTTTATAAAAGATCCTACCAGGTACCAAACCTTCTCCATCACAGTTGAAACTGTGGAAAAAAAAAAAAGTGTTTATGGCTTATCACAAAGTCTCCCCCAGGTAGTACTTATAGGCACTTAACAAAAAATCTGTGACCTGTAAAAGCTCAAAGTGGAAGTTATGTTACATTCAGAAACCAAAATTGTCACGTGTAATAGTATTCCAAAACAAGTTGAACCTTAAGTTTCTGTTTGTATTTGTTAGTTTTCAGTTAACAGTGTCTTTCTGGCTTTCTTTCCCTGGAAATGTTATTGAAGCTAATGTTTATCATGATTTAGTTTCATTTTGAGAAATATTTTGTGTAATCAGTACGTTTTCTTTGAGTCTCTGGAGGCATTTTTTTCATATGCTTTTGTACAACATGTATGACGTTATTTATCAATACATGTATATAATTGAAATTCTTTCATTCTACCTAAACTTGAAATCCAACTGAGAGAAATACAACCAGACTTCAAATGGGCTGCTGAAAAGAAATTTCTGACCTGCCTTGTTCAGAATCACTCTGTTCCTAATTTCACAATGTAAGCAAATCATCATGAAGGTAAAAAAGGCACACTTGAAGTACCAGCACTAAAAATAAATAAATAAATAAATAAATAAATAAAATCAAGTGCATGATTGTTTACTATGGCACACTTGAAAATATAAATGTGAAACAAATATGACACAGAGCTCCTGTTGAACTTAATGAGATTATAAAGGAGATTAGGTGAGTACCAATTCACCTCTCTCTATTTGGCTTTCTTTTTGCTGTACTCAGTACATACAACTTTTAACAAGGTGTCAATAATAAAAGACAAAAAGTCAAAGCTTCATCTAAGGACACATCTGAAGCAGTAACCAGAATTAATTGAATAAATGAAACTTATTAATTTATTATTTCATGTGCAGACAATGCACGCGGGGTTCCATCAAGGTTAATCAATTTATCTTTCTAAAGAGGCCACCAGGGAATGGGGAATACGAGATGCTGATGTTGAAGTCTGTTTATAATTGGTGAGTGATTGGAAGCCAAGGGATTTGTAAACAATTTAGATCTTTGTGATAAAATGACAACATTATTGACATGTGTAGGCACACCTTATTTTTACAGTTTTAGTAGCCCAAGAAAATTGTTTAGAAATATAATCATCAACAATAATTGATTTATGATAGATAATCTAATTTGCAGAACTCTAACGTTGCTCATTATTAAATTTGCCTGACCCTGTGTATTGTAAGTAATTGTTTTCACTTGCTAGTACTTTGGGCAAGGTAAAAATTTTGTTCTGAAGTTTAACATGCTGAATGTTTACTTTAGACTGCTTCAATGGCATTTGTTCAGGTTGTAGCTCTCTTGGAAAAGTTACACAGAAATGGTTTCTTCACTATTGCGAAAGAAGATGGAAGATATGGTTACCTTTAGAATGTTACAGGTAAAGCTGATGAACTACAAGAAAGACATTAAGATGCTGAAGCTTGTCTAGAAAAGGGCAACAAAGCTGGTGAAGGGTCTAGAGAGCAAGTCTTATGAGGAACAGCTGAAGGAACTGGGGTTATTTAGCTTAAAGTAAAGGAGACATGGGGGGGGGGGGGGGGGGGGG
>NC_048896.1:71172124-71180152 GCF_011077185.1 Oxyura jamaicensis | reverse complement strand
CCCCCCCCCCCCCCCCCCCCCCCCCCCCCCCCCCCCCCCCCCCCCAACGACACCTTATCTCTCCCTATAACTTCTCTATAACTACCTCAAAGGAAGTTGTAATGAGGTAGGAGTAGGTCTCTTCTCCCAAGCAACAAGCAATATCACAAGTGAAAATGACCTCAAATTGCACAAGGGGAGATTTAGTTTGGATTTAGTAAAACTTTCTTCACTTTTGAAAGGGTTGTGAAACATTGGAAGAGGCTGCCCAAGGAAGCAGTTGAGTCACCATCCCTGGAGGTCTTCAGAAAATGTCTAGATATAGAGCTTAGTGACATGGTTTAATGGTGGACTTAGCAGTGTTAGGCTATAGGTCAGACTAGATGATATTAGAGGTCATTTCCAACATGAATGATTCTATGATTCTATGAGTTTTTATCTGAAGAATTTGGGTTTCCCATTTTTGGGTAAAGTTTTTATAAACTTGAATGAGGCTTGATATAGGAGGAGAGGTGGTGCTATATTTGTCTTCTGCAGTCCTAAAAACACTGGATACCAGGGCTACATCTATACCATTAAATTAAACTGTTCTGGGGCCATTCTGAAGTAGTGGAAGTCAATAATTTAAACTCTTAGAAAGGTGTCTGTCATGATTTTGGCTTGGGTCAGTTAGCACAATACAGTGACCTTTTCCAAGGGCTATTTGTGCTGCTATTTTGAAGGCCAGTATACTTTAATGGCTTTGACACAGCCACTTCCATTCCAGTTTGGCTTCTGTATCACAAGTTCATCAAGTTTTAAATATTTTCAGCTATTATCAGTTGCATCTTACAAACTTTTGTACAGTTTAACAGCTAAAATAGATAAAAAAAATAGGTCTCAAGAAAACTCAGGCTATGCAAACCTCTTATATTTGACAAAGTTTCTGTATGTGACTGGATTGCACATCTGTCATCTCACAGAGCAATTAGGCATGCCCAAGGCTACAGGTGTAAATCTGGATTTTCATGTGACACTTATTAACACGGAGTTTATCTCTGCTGTGATCCCAATAATCCCTACGGATGACAGACACGTTGCTTAAAATGGGAGGCAATCTTACTGAAATGACAAGGTGACACAGGCTAGACTTCAAACACTGTTGGGGGTAGATTAGATAAATATTGTAAGTCAAGAATCTGAAAAATAGAGTGCACAAGCAAAGACTTTAGCTGAAGTGACTTGCTCAACAACTCTGATTCCCCATAGGCAGCAGTCTGCTCTCCTGGCCATGAAGCTATACTATTTTCTTCTGTCTTTTTTCCTGATTTCCCACTGAAAGTGTGCAGGAAAGGAGGAAAACATCAGTCTCCCTCACTACACACTGACTGTTTTCCTGAGAGCAGCTTGTCGCCCTGTGAGACAGGGTGAATAATAGCATGACACTTGTTGGAATACAAAAGAAAAATTCCCCAAAGCTGTACACTTATTGCCTATAAAATAACATCTTAAAATGCAAACTATATTAAAAATATTTTAAAATTGTGTGTACTAAGAAAAGATTGTACCTTAAATTAAAACTTCCCCTCTTGGCAACCTGTAATCCACAGCCTTTGGTGCTATGCTCCACCCAAATTAGTTTTTCATCTTTAGATTCCTTAGCTTTACCAAGTTAAACATAACAAAGCAGTCTGAATATCAGCATTAGTTTGAAAAATGCAGTGCAATGATTTCTGTGACTATGGTGGTAAATAGGGTATGTCCTTCGGTCTAGTTCTAGTCACTGATAAGAAAGGAGCCAGCAGTGTAATACAGAGATTTTGGAACTGTACCTAAATCTTTATGTTGTCTCCATTATTTTCTTCTGCACACAAAAACCTTTGTGTTGCTTTTCATTAGTTTAGCACTTTGATGTTAAATAGATAAGCAAACTGTCCTAATATTTCCTCCTCTATGGCCATCAGCTGAAGCTGAAAGGGAGAGCAAAACTTAGGTTCCAATTCAGGTGCTTAGTGATTATTTACTTAAGTTGTTCTTTGCATAAGTAATCTATTTATCATTGGGTCTTTACACACAGTGAAAGTGTCATTGTGAGAATATGTGCTTTCTGGATGGTACCAGGCTGATCAGCATTGTACATGTTTATGTACTGAACAAAAAAAGAGAGAAAGGAAACAGGTGGATCCAGATGATCTAAACTGTCATATGTGTCCTTAGAACAACATTCCTCCTAACAGTAACATAAAAGCCTTACTGTGTTTGGCATGGTTGAAACTGATAGCATAAATTAGTTTCCTTCAGGTATCCCAAGTCCTGAGTCTTTGAATTAAATATATTATTTTCTTCAGAACAGAAGAGTGAATTAGTATTTTCTTACTGAAGACTTTCTCTGCCTCAAGGATTAGTCTCATGTTTAAGAATTGTTGCATAGTGTTTTATTTAGTTCTCAAACATAGCTGTATTTTTACGTAGAGGTTTTGAAATTTCTAAAATGCAAAGCTCTCCATCTACTGGAAATAAAATTAATAGGGAGTTAATGTACCTTAGCTATTAAAAAAAAAAAAAAAAAAAAAAAAACAGCTATTATGAAAATAAAGGTCTTTACTTAAACTGAAAACAAAACAAAACAGAACAAAACAAAACACCACCCTGCAGTTAAGTTAAAGGCCATTTAGGAGAGAGATAAAAAATAACCTAAACTGGAAAAGCCAAATCAAGGCTTACTGTGAAATAGATACCCTCTGGGTAAGAACCTAGTGGCGGCTTGCAAATAGATATCAGGGAATGGTCATGTCTTTGGAAGAGAGCAAATAACCAGGATAAAAGGATGGTAAATGACAGTGTGTACTCTTTCTACAATCTAGGTTAAAATAGTCAGAATTAGCCTAGATATCTGTGGAACCTGCTAAGCCATATCAGCAGTCTTTAGCTATGAGGCAGTGCCCTTGTGTGTGAGGAAAGGATAAACTAAATCCATGACTGTTGCTGAGTCTGGAAAGTCCACTAATCCTCAGCAATCATGTCATACTGTTCTTTTCCTTGCTTATTTTGATTTTGCTAACAACAATTACAACATCTCAGCACCAGATCACCAGTCAGGCAGGCTTTCAGTGACTTGTTGGGGTCTCAGATATCTAATATGTTAAGCTAATAATAATAATAAAATCTCCAATTTTTGACTAAGTAGGAGAAATTCTTACAAAACTCTACCAACATATTAAGGTATTTGTGGCTGTTCATAGAACATTTCTTAGGTCTGAACAGAAAGGTAATTTGTGGTGTAAATTAGAAAATAATTTATGCTACATGTTACATTATAACAAAACTTGCTTTGTGAACACTTCTCTCTTAAGCTTTAACTGGGAAATTTTAGACTTCTATTGTACACCTTGCAAAAGTATTGCTGAGACTCACTGACAACATTGGGTTTATCCTAGAAAATTTGTTGTCACTGAGAGTAACCTAAGTAATTTGCTGCTGCATTAAATAACTTCAGTCTTTGTAGCACAGATTGCGCTTGCCAGTGGACTGCAGTGTCCCTTTGCAGAACTGCTTCCAATTATCTCACTGTGATACTCCAGCAGCCCTAGGTCTGCAGATACAGCACTTAACAAGTGCTTTGCCATCCTGACCATGCCACAGCCATATGCACAGTACTCCCGTGGAAGCCCCAGGATTGCATGTGTAGCACTTTTGTAGTGTTGCAGAAGCAATTTGGTTTGGGCTTCTTGGCAGTCTTTCTGCAGAAAGGGATTTTTTTCTGCGAGTAAAGACTTCTCTTTAATAAAAGACCAAGTAATCTCACATCTAAGAGAACAAGAACTACAGATTGCAGAACTAGTCAAAGATTTTTTTGGTGGACTAGATATGTCTCTAACCTAGCAGATTTCTTTCAAAATTTCAGACTCTTGGTACCTCATGACCGTAACACAATTCTGAGGGCTTGCAACACTTCAATGCAGGCATGATTTTTAAATGTTGCAGCACACTGGTCTGAGGCCTGTTAGCATGGATTCATGTTTCCATTTCAGGCTGACAGGAAGAACTAACCATATAATCAGCATTTGATAGAAATTAGCTGGTGTAGTTTTATCCCTTCTCTAGCTCATTTAAACAAATATATATATTTTTTCTGTTAGTCTAGAGGAACATCTGCTATGAATTTCATGACTGTTTGCCTGTCTTTAGGCATATAAACAATAGTTGCTTCCCATCCAGGTCCACCACTTTCTCACCTGACTTTGGGTTACCATCTCCCTTTTGTATTGTTCCTAGTTTAAAGATTTCCTCACCATGTTGGCCAGCTGGTTGGCAAGGATGTTTTCTTTCCACTTGGTTGGGTAAATCCTACTTCTGTCCTCAGAAAGGATAACATAGTTGTAAAAACCAAATCCCTGTTGTTGATACCAACTACACAGACAGATATTGAACCACTGGATCTCTATCTTTGTTAGGAGTTTTCTTGAATATTCTTTTTGCTAATATAAAGGAACAGAAAGTGCTCTGAAATCAAGAACCATGCCCCAAGAGATTTACTGAACAAAAAAAAAAATAAATAAAAAAGTAGTTAAAGTCTTTTTAAAATTTGTTTTCTGTTTTCTGAGACTCAAGAGTGTTTCTGGATAATATTTGGAATCTCTTTTAAGCCCTGAAGGCTTAAAAGGCACTTGCAAGACATTTTCAACAACACAAACTGTAGCACACAGCTTTTCTATCACTCATGTCTTGAGGTAGAAGACAGGAATCCTCAGTCAAAACCCTGTCAACCAGTTTTGATTTACATCATACTGCATTGCTAAGCTATCAGTGGTGAGTATAAGATTCGTCTTCTCCCCACATGTGTGGCTGTTAAGGAGAAGTTGTCTTCTTGATGTCTTTGTGATGTCATAGCTATACAGGCTTGGGTTACTTCCACTGGTGTCAGCAAATCTGGAAGTTTTAAAGTCTTTCTAGGAGTAATGGAGTAATGGAACAGTTCACTTCTTAGTTTGTCATTCATTGTTGGTTTTGTTTTGTGAATTCTTGCCTATCTGCAAAATCAAGAAAAAAAAATATCTTTCCTGTTGTTTCTGTTATTTGGTGCAGTTTATAAGCACAATTTCTTGACTTAGGCAAGGACCACCATAGGTATTTCTGGGTTGTACCCCACCTATATGATAGCTAGACACAAAGCTATTGAGATCAGACTGTGTGCATTCAGTCTAAGATATCCACAGGCCAACTAAATTTACATGTATGTTACAGCAATCTTTTTAATTGAGAATCTCATCAAAAGAACAAAAATTGAAGCAAAATACATATATCATGTCCTTTGATTCCTAGAGCATGTCTTCCTCACCAAAATGAAGTGTCCACATGTATGGAGGCTGAAGAGGAAACTTGTGCTGTTCTTCCCGATGCTGATAATAGAAGATACATGTATTTTCTCTCAAAATATATTGGATCTTGCAAAGATGTTTGGCTATTTGTAGCATATTACACTTATATGTGGTAACAATAGAATATGTCTGGTTATTTTAACTGAGAGAAGCAGGGTGAGAGGAGAGCTAAATCATAACTGGTTTTAAATTATAATAATCTGCTCAAAAATAGATGAAAATTGATGAAAAATAGATGAAAATCAGTTTCCAGTTTCCTTTTTTTTTTTTTTTTGACCATCTGATTTTGGATGACAAAGGCATAAAATTCATGGAGGCACAAAGGATGAGAATATATTACAAGGAAAAGGAATATTATCAATAGAGTACACCCAAGCAACATGGAAAAAGACAAGATCTCCTGCCTGTACCTCAGATTTGCTAAAAATTTAAGCTGCTTAAGATTCAAGAAACAATCAGTGTTTTTAATAGAGAAAATATTTTCAGATAGATTAGTTTTATTTTTGAAACTGTTTGAAAAGTTAACTTTTTTGCAAGAAAAAAATCTCTGTTTTGTTACTATGCTACCCAGAAATAGTGTAATAAAAAAGTTTGAGATAAATAAGGTGTTTATGATTTTATGTATTAAAAGGGCAGAATACATCTATATGATCCATTTAAAACTGCAATTTTAAATTTCATATTCATTTTTTATAACTATAAAAACAAGCCAATGTGTTTCATGTTAGATATCTTTTGCTAGCAATGGAAGACTTGGTATTCTTCAAAATATGTGTTTATTTCAGCTTCTCCAAATTGCTCTATAAGCTAAAATGTACATGATAGGCACAAAATTATTTCCTTTAAAATCCTAAGATTGTTCCATATTTATAAAAAGGATTGTGAAAGAAAAGTGGCTGTTGATAGAAAAATAGCACAAAATGTCATAAAAGATTTGAGGGAAGCCATATCCAGCATTACAGATACATGCTCTAATTGCTGAAGGCTGAGAAAATAGGAATTATTGTACATCAACAGATAAAGACAACTGTGATGAGTAAAACAAAATCTTTTCTTCTCATTTAATATATATATTTATTTAAGAACTTGTGGAAGTCTCATTTTCTTTTATATAAAAAATTGGCAGCCAGTGACATAGCCGTACTTATAGATGGTACATTGGTGCTGTGCATATTACATCTTATGTGTGAGAATCAGGAAGAATGGGTGAAGAAATGGCAAGATACAAAGATATTATCCAGAGTAGAAATGATATTGTAACAGGAAAGGGATTATTTTCACCTCTTTCCTTTTATTTCTATGGTTGCTTAGGGAAAGGACAGTCAATTAGAAGTTTGGGAGAGGGCAAGGCAACACTTAAGGTCACCGAAATAAACTTAAAAATTGTAGCTGAGGGAGTTTTCTACTGCCTTATCTCCCCTCTTATTTCATTTTTTAGGTATTAGCATTATCCCTTGAGCAAATGTGCAGTTAACTGAATGTGTATTTTAATTCTGGTGAAGAATTTTTTTAGCTGACATATGCCAACACAGACATCTCTCTCTCTCTCTCTCATTTTATTAATATTATTTTTTAAATTATTATTTCCAACATGCATTCCTGTAATAGTTTTGGTGTCACCCTAAAACTAGAAGATAGTGAATGAGAAAACTTCTACCCCAAAACGTGCAATATGCTTACAATGTAAAGTTTGCTCTTGTCTGTCCATACCTTTTCCACTACAGACATCTTTGTATTTTATACATATTTAATGTGAGGACCAATTCTACATCTACTTAAAAAAGAACACACTAGCTGGAGAGAGAATGCTGCTACCATTCTTGCTAGTCTGTGCCTCTCTTCTCTTCATGATCTAAGTGTTATAATTATTTTTACAATATAAGTGTCTATCTCTTTTGCATTATGGCTCACTTTCTCATTCCCACTTAGTATGGAAGCATCTGTTCCTGCCTCCGTAGATTGTAACCTCTCAGATGCTTAGCTGTAAAAAAGGGATTGTAACAGAGAGGCCTAGGTGAGCTGCTCAGAAAGAAGAGATGGAGGTATGAGCTATCTGTAATTCATCGAAGCAGCCTGGAATCAGGGAAAAGCAGGAAGTAGCTTTCAAGAAAATTTACACCCAGCTGAAGGAACATATTTGTGTTGGGAAAACCATCTGAGGTCATGCACCTGTGATTGCTAAATACCAGAGAAGAGAGATTTTCCCTGTCATTTTCCAGCTTAATCTGTTTTTATCATTTTTATTACAGAAGTCATCCATCTTACCTTCCAAATACTCTGTAAAAAACAAGAAAGACAGGTAATCAGGGAAGTTTTAGATACCTTGTAAATAGAAGGTATGTAGCTGTAATCTATTGCTGGTGCTGTGTGTTATAGCCTGATTTAAAGAAAGAAGCACATCTTGGAAATACAGAGCTGCATTTTTTTTTAGACCTGCTTAACTTTTAGAGCTTTCTGTTTCTCTCCCTCTATTCTTTTTCTCTGTCATGGTTCACTTAAAAATTCATCAACAACTGTTATTTACATTGTAGTTTTTTGCAAGTTTTTATTACAAAAAATATATATAGATGTATATGTATAGATGTATATGTATATGTATATGTATATGTATAGATGTATATGTATATGTATATGTATATGTATATGTATATGTATATGTATATGTATATGTATATGTATATGTATATGTATA
>NC_048896.1:71159619-71172114 GCF_011077185.1 Oxyura jamaicensis | reverse complement strand
GTATATGTATATGTATATGTATATGTATATGTATATGTATATGTATAGATGAGAGTCTCCACAGAGGAAAGTCCCTATCTTGTCTCACTGGATTTCTCGTAGAAGAAAGAAACTATTTGTTAAATAGAGGCCTTTAAAAGCTAAATCTTAGTCTAGATGATGATGAGGAGACAGTGCAGTGAACATAAATGACAGAGGGAGCTGAAGTGGTCATGGGCAGGAGTGGCCATGCATTGGTGAAGCTCAGTGGGGAAGTAAAGCATGTGTTAACTCAATGAGATGGAAGTTTCAGTGCACTAGGAGGGAGAAGATAATGGCCTAGGGAAGGAATTTTAGCAGATTAAACAACAAAACAACTTTAACTTTGGAAATGTTATGAAGAGGATAGTTCAATGTTATGAAGGATATATTAGGGTTTTGTCAGAGCTGGGGTTGTTGATTCAGAGACTAGATGGGCTTTCTCTCAGAGTGTGAGGTGGTTAAATTAGCTGGTGGCTGCACTGTAGGATGAAACTGTGGTCAGTGAGAATGCAAAATCTGGAGCAGAGTGAATGCCCATCCCTGGAATACAGTGTCCTGAACACCTATAGCAGGAAACATGGTGAACTGTTAAATTTAGCTTTACAAAATTAACGTAATTAGAATCCCTATCTCTCTGGCCAGTAAGTCAGGTAGTGTGAGGAAACCTGTGTTCCTATATTCCTAGGAGCAAAGTGTATAAAATACCAAAATTAAATAGAAAACAGGAAACTGCCTTGTAACTCAGCATAGTTTTACTTTTCATTTCTGCTTATCTGGAGTCCAGACTCTCCATGGTTCAGAAAGAAAATTCTCTTATGAATTCTTCATCTAACATGAAGAGCTTAGAGATATGGTTTATAGAGCTTAGAGATATGGTAGAGCTTAGGGATATGGTTTAGTGGAGGACTTGTTAGTGTTAGGTCAGAGGTTGGACTCGGTGATCTTGGAGGTCTCTTCCAACCTAGACTATTCTGTGATTCTGTGAACATATATATATTATCTAACATAAATATATACACACATAGATGTGTGTATATATATATATAAACATTCAGCCCTTGCAGACTCTGAAATCACCTCTAATCATAATCAGATGCAGTGGTTCTTGATTTATAATATGACAGCAAAAGATAGTAATGGTGGCAAAGCTGTCATGAGAAACATATAAATAAATGGCTTTTCCAGCTGAAGAATGATTCTCTACCTGTGATTCTCCCAGGAATATATATGTCATCTGTGAATATTGGTTGAATACCCACAGCTAGGAAAGGATCAAGCTGTGACTTAGATGCCAGTGTTTAGTGCTGCACTTTGTATCCTCTTAATTATTGTCATAATATACTGATGTTTGTTGCACTGGGCCTCTGAACCATCTTTGTCAAGGATTTTTAATAGATGGGAAATGGGAACAGTGGACGATACTCAAGCAGGGCCAAATACACAGAGAATCTTCATCATTTTTGGCCTGCTAAAAAGGAAGATGAAGCACAATAGTCCAAGTGTGATAGTGTGACTGCAAAGCTTTTTGAATTAGAGGCTTACCTTTTGGCCTGTCTTGGCCCATACCAGATCTATCCAGACTGCATGAAGGTGTATTTGGGATTATGTTAAAGTGCTGTGTTAGAATGTGATGTTTTCCTCTTGGAGGTGCTCTGGAGTCTACCCTGTGTCTACATTCAGATATGAATTGATGGATAAGGAATGGGGATGAGCACACCATGGGCTTGAACACAGGGTCAGATCCCACTTGGCTAATACAGACTGCACATGTAGCATTATTTAACTGGCATTACTTAGCTCTAATTCCCCAGGAAGACAGTTGTCTGGGGGTTGTCTGCTTTTGAGGATGGTCTAGTTTTTCCTTTAAAAACACTGAAAGAGGTAAAGAATTGTCTCCTGTAGCCTTGCTTTCCCAACTTCTTCATGAGAATTTAATTTAAATAGATCTAGCAGCTGCAAGGCAAGAAATATTCCATGTGCCAACTGAAGCTGGAAAAAATTAATATGAGGGACTATAGATAGGTACTCCCAAAAAAACGGATGTTACTTAGCAGAATGACTGTGGATTATCATGGCACAAACGTTTTTCACATATTTGATATTTCTCTGACTGTGGATAACAAAATAAAAGTACTTGTTACTGTGATATACAGTTGCTGATATACTGAGATATACAGCTGCTGGATCCTAAATAAAGCATGAAAGGTCTTGACAACACACTTTTGCTGCCAAGCCAGTTCATTCATTTAATAGACTCATATTTTGCTCAGAGGCTCAT
Organism: Oxyura jamaicensis; assembly: GCF_011077185.1. NCBI lineage: Eukaryota > Metazoa > Chordata > Aves > Anseriformes > Anatidae > Oxyura > Oxyura jamaicensis. The sequence goes on along the minus strand of NC_048896.1, from coordinate 71,169,815 downwards.
AGGAAGCTAGAAATAAGCAGTCCCTTTGCAAAGATACCTTTTCAACATAAAATGCAGATGAGGATAACTTCCTATTAAATTTTAATGCTATGCATTATATAGATTTTTTTTCCACTCACATCTTAATTGCACTCGTTGTGCTTTGAAACTGCCTTATATTGGTATAATAGAATTAATGTGAATGTGGCTTCTAATGTCATCTCACAACATCATTAGGTGGTTATACATGCTTTTGTAGACAGGTACTAGTTTCTGTGCTGCTCATTCAGGGATGCATTAGGAAGATTGTGCAGCTGTGCTGTATCAAGCCATTGACAGGGTATGCCAAGTCAGGCAATATTAGGGGAAAGTCATAGTCTCCTTAATGACTTATTTCTCTGTCCCTTCATTCCTATTAAATCTATGACCATTGTTGCAACAATTTTTTAGTAACTCATGACAAGTGAATTCACAGTACTTTTTGGAGTACTTGTGAAAGTTACTCCTACTTTATAGAGAAGAACTTAAATGATCTCACGAAGGTCACAATGTGTATCAGCTGAAAAAAAAAAACAAACAAACAAACAAAAAAAACTTTTATTTCTATCTCACTTTCCCCCCTTATTTAAAGGAAAAGCTCACATGAAACTTTTCCTTTTGTAGCATTATGTTTATGGTATGTATTATTCTGCTGTGTTGGCCTGAAAGCTTGATAAAAAGCTTGCTGCAAAATTTGAGGGTATAAACCAGACCTGAAAGAGCATTTCAGAAGACAGAAGTCAGGTAAACACTTATAACTCTTTCTCTTATAATTGACATTTCAATAGATCCAGTCTGCAGAATTTCTGCCCAATGACAGAGCTCTGTTTTTCCAGTGCACACAGTTGTCTGTCACTAGCCAGCTGCAGAAAGATGCATAGCTTTTCTGCCCCCATATCACCTCTGGCCAAAAGTAACTTGATCTTCCTTCATTGTGCCTCTCTGTATCTGAGTAATCTGGAAAGAGAGAATATGACTGTTGTCTAGTTTGCTGTCAAACAAGAATGATGATATCTGCAATTTACAAACTTCTGATGTTTTGATGCAAAATTGACTTTTATTTTTTTTGTTGGTATGTATCAAGATACATAAGATACATGTCCTGGAATTTGTGAACATTTACATCAATGTTAAACAAGCTATTAACTAAATAAAACAAGATAAATGCTTGTAGTAGAAAATATGAATTTTAAAAGGACAGAATAAAAGCTGTTAGCTCTTTGCTGTGATTAAAGAAATTGTAAAAATTTATGCATAAAAATTGAATGTAGCTGAAACAATTATATTTTTTTAAAGTATATATAATATGCTGCAAGATTATCTGCAACCATTTCAACAATTATAATAATTTTTGTATTTGCTTTAAAAAATATTACTCTTGATCCATTTGTTTAAGAACTTTCTGGCAAAAAAAAAAATAAATAAATATCAGAAGACAAAATAATCAATTTTATAATTAAAACTCATTTTTTTTCCTGTAAGAGTTACTTGTTTGCAGAATGACTAGAATGTCTAGAAGAAAATATATGAATTAAAGATTATAATTTATGAATTAAAGATGTTGATATTAATTTTACTGAAGACTATTTACTTAATTGATTTCAGTCATGTTACCTTAGAAAACTGGCAACAAAACAGCTAAGGAATGTTTTTATTGATCAATATACCTCAAGCAGGGATAAGATATAGGAGCTTTATTTATACACATTAAATTATAGAATTTGGCTTTAGCAACTGAAACAATATAATAAAAGACATGAAAAAAATAAAAAAGGATTTGGTGTGAACCAATCAGAAATGTCATTGTACCTTACAGGAGTTGACCTGAAATGTTCAGTTGCACTAGAAACAAATGTTTCCTTACAGTTTGACTGATTAATCCCATTTTTACTCTTAAACGTCTGTTAGGAAGGAAAAGTGGGAAAGTCTGATTAGAAAATGAAAAGTAAAAATACCCTATACAGGTATCAGGTATGCTTTGACTTTATTTATTTTTTCTTTTTCTTTTTCTTTTTTTTTTTTCTTTTTTCCCTATAGTTCTCATTTTCTTGAGTGGAACCTGAATTTCTAAACAATTTTAGAAATTATATTTTGGGTAAAACTACAAATTTGCCTAAACTGATATTACTTACAGAAATCTGTTCCTCTCTCTCTTTGCTTTTCACATATGTTGTTGCAGTGCTATCTGTTTTCATGTGTTTAGAAGCCAATGAGACCAAAATGCACAAGTAGAAAATGAAAGGGGTAAAGTGATGACAGTCAGAAACCTGCAATGGGGTTCTTACCGTGTGTCTCATTGCAAAAAGAACTGTTTCAAGCAAAGATATCTCTGAAGGGAGAACAATTAGAAGTACACGGGAACTGATTTCCTTTAAGTTGAAGAGATTTTTATTTATTTATTTTTAAACAAGCATCTAATATTACACAAAAATGAATCAAAATGTCTCAGTAGTGAAGCTGTGTTGCTTGGGCTATAATATCAGAATACAGTAATTGCAAATACCACTGCAGCTTGGAGAAATGCTCAGCTGTGGTCTGATGAGCAAAAAATGAATTTAGTTGTCTCCAGTTGCATGTATAAGTTACTGGGAAAAATACATATAGACTCTGTGGTTATGTTTGGTGACAACCTGTTTTGCTGAACTTAAACAGAGTGTTTGAACTGTTTTCAGTGAAGAATTTGTCTAGCTCTCAGGGTCCTGAATTAAATGATTTTCCAGGAATGCAAACAAGCTATTGTCACTGAAAATTTCAGCAGAACAATGTTCAAACTTCCTCACTCACCTATGCATACAGTCATATCCATCCAACCACCTTCCCAGGCTAATATTTTATTTCTCTAACACTGAATGCTCTACTACCTTAATTCTGCTCTATGCCAGCATCAGAGGAAAACTTTCTGCACTGCCACTTTTACAATATCTAAAAATGAAAGAGTTATGTCCTGAATTCCATGAGGGAGGCAGGGATTGCTTCAGGCTTAAGCTGTCTCCTGGAGACACTTTACCAGTTCCTAGCATGATACTAGATGAAAGAGTGAGCTACTGGGAGGTCAGTACCACATGATGAGAGAAGGTTGAACAGCTCAGAATTTATAGCACTTGCAAGTTCCTGCAATTTTTCTTCAGGAGGTACAGTCAGAAACAGAAATGAGAATATAAAACGTGGAACTTTCAAAAAGAAAGCAACCCTGAAAATGTGCCACTTCTGTTCCTAAGAAGCTATTATATCATTATCAGAGCAATTTAAGTTAGAATATCAGCATATGTTACTTCTTCTGCCATGTGGCTAATCATAGCATAGTTTGGATTTTAATATATTCTCTCCCACTTCCTCCTGCCCCACCCAAAGTTAGCACCACAATATGAATAAACTTGTATTTCTTTTCTCTTTTAGCTATTCATTCTTTCTTTGTTTTTCTTCCATGATTGTCTGTCTGTGCACCTCCAATACGATGTCTTTTGAAGGAGATCTCTCCCTTCTCAGAAATATCTGGTCATGAAGGGGAATGCTGTGCTATGCTATTCAACCCAGAAAAACTGACTAAGCCTCCTTCTTCTCTTTCAGTATTTCATCTGTAGTGTTATCTGCTCTGTGGGTTTATTCTCTACAGATAAACTGTCTGAGTGATGTGTCCATAAAGCAATATTACCAGAAAGCAGAATAGTGCACTGCTGTATATAGGTCCCACCCCAGGGAGATCTCTGGAAATCTTCAGTGTGGGTTTAATAACTGTGGGAGACCTCTATTTGCTGTTTGAGAAATAAATATGGTATTTCTTTGAGAGAATCTAGCTGAATTTTATGCAAAATTAATCTTAATATCCTTCTTCTGTGAGTTTCATCTGTACATAGGTCAAAAACTTGAATCTACATCCTATGCTAATCCCCTAATGATCTTTGCCTAAATTGTGACATGGGACATGTGACACTACACCTGATCTTTCAGTCCCTCTTACTATTAAGGATTTTCTGTAACGTTATCCAACAATATCTAGCTGACAGATTCTTGTATGCTAATAGGTAAAAATTCCATTCAAGTCACACATACTCGGCTCATGGAAGATTAGCAGAAATCAGAACTAAAAAGAACAGAATCTGGCAAATCTCTGATTTGTTTGAGATACCCTTGGAAAAAAAATGGTTCAGAAAGATGTACTTCCCATAATACTCATATGATATGAGTATGACCTTTCATTGAACAGTGGCTGTAGCTTACACATCTGTCATGCTATACTGCTATGTCCATTAACATTTGTTGGTAAAGTCAATGACTGGTGATGCATGGCTGCCTGTACTCTTCTTTCTCTTTTTAGTTATCCTAAATATTTTGAAGTTTCGGTGATTTCATCTGTTTGTCCTAAACCACATCATTTTGTCATCTGTGCTGTGCAACTCACAGAAAACTTCTTTGATGTGGTATTGTGTTAGATACATCCATGTTGTGTCCCCCAGTTACAGCCAACACATATGGTTCCATTCTTACCATGTATCTCATCTATTTTAATATCATACCTCCAGAATAATAAACAATTGCATTCTCTGTAGATACAGAAGACTTGATATATACTAAGTTGCAGATTGCACTCTGACTTTATTGATTTTTTTTATTATACTGTGACACCTAACAAAATGTTAAGTATTAGGCTTTTTTAGCATTTTTTATTATGTTCAATTTTTTTATTTCCTTTTTTTAAAAAAAATTTGCATAGTGAATATTAATTTTATAAGGTAACTGGTTTTATTGATTTTAATGTGACATTTAAAATATTTATATGAGCAAATAGCAGGTATTTAAAATGATTTGCCTGTGAACAGAAATGAACAGAACATAATGAGAAACAGTGCTTAATAAAAGAAAAAACTCAAGTCCAACAGAATTATGTTTGTGAAAAAAATAAAATCTGAGCAAAGGTTAAACATTTCAGCAAGCAGAAATATGAGAAGGCAGCTTGTCTGAGAAAAGATTGAGTCGCTTGCTTAAAGACAAACAGTATAGGGCTCTCTGTTTTCTCCGGTCTAACACTTTTTTGAATGTACTCAATTCCTATCATCACAAATCCTAATGATTTTATTTATTTTATTTTATTTTGTTTTGTTTTATTTATTTTATTTATTTTTCATTGTGAGGCTGATGTCCACCCAGATGTATTCCCTTTATCACCCAGTTCAGAGACCTATGGGAATGCGCCTCAGGTCTCTTCATCCCTGTGAGCCCAGAAGGACTCTCAGGGTTAACCAGGAACAGGACAAGGGATGGTGCTCAGCTGGATCATATCCCAGAATGAATCTTCCAGACTAGCAGGAAGGGAGCATTCCTGCTTAGACATACCTGGTGAAAATTTATTTGAAAACTGAAGGTGCATGAAGATTTTGTGTAATTTTTTAAATGGATGATTTAACATCATTTTAATTCAGAGAAGACTATTTAATTTTTTTTTTTATAGTCTTTTTTATTTCCCTCTAACCTATTTCTTAACACTCTAAAACGTTCTTCTGTTAGTAAAATTATATACTACATTAATCTGCTCTAAAAATACTGACATTCGTTTTATTAGAATTATATAGTCAGGGTAATTAAACATTTTTAATTACATAAGTGCATTCATGGAAGACAGTTCAGGAAAACAAGAAATGGTACGGTGACTTCAGATAACTTCTTTCATTAAGAAACATGCAAAGCCATCTTGGAAAGGTGCATTTGCAAGATACATTGCTGGAAGGTTAGCTTGATGGACAGAGGCGAGAGGGCAACAGACACAATCCTCACAGGAGAAGCAGAACTCCTTCCTACAGACGATGGTGAAAGCCCTATGCCTACAGCCTCTAAAGGAAGCTAGGAAAACTCTGCCAAATGTACACGGTAGAGAGCTAGCCAATAACAGCCTTTTCACAAGTAGTGATACAACACTACAGGCACAAATTCACAGCAAGAGAGCCTTCACTGCCCCAAACTGGCAGTTCTCATCTGAAGTTAGAAGCATTAAAAACTGCAGAAGTGGGTTTGAAAATCAAATCATTTGCATCTGAGTAGCAGAGAAACTTTCAAATCTAAAAATTTTATTATTATTCTTTCTAAGGACAAAGAATTGTGTTGTCAATCAAGAGCAGTCAGGTTTATTATGGTTAATTTTCTCATATTCCTCTTAAGACACACTTTAATGGAAAGTATTAAGAAGAACCTAAGAAATCTTTTCAATAATTTTAACTTTTGTTATAAAATTTACAGCAGGATTTTTTACTCAAAATATTTCTGCAACGAAGTCCATCTCAGAAGCAGATGTTGCAAAAGGTAATGTTTGTGTTTACTTCGGAGTGGTATTGATTGCTATGTGCTACTTTCCTCATCCTTGATACTGCTCACTTAGCAATTGTCCCTATAGCTCTGACACTAATGACTACTCCTGCTAATCTGTCAGCAGGGAGCCTATGGCACTTAAGTGAGTTACACTATGGGGAAGTTCTGGCTATGTGTCCAGCAGTCGAAGTTCTTGGGAAAGCTTTTAGGAAGCTTTTGCAAAGTTTGAAAAAAAACTCTGTTGGAACAAAAGGCACAAATAAACAGCTTTCATGAATAAACTTCAAATCAGATCCAGATTAATTAAAACATTTTTCTCTCCTTTTTTAAACTATAGAACACCTCATTTTTGGTATACTCTTTTCATTTTTATTATAAGGCACTTACCTGAATTAAATTCATTGAGATTAAAAGTAAACCACCTGAGTTTTTCTTTTAAACAAAGGTAAAGTGATGCTTTTTCATGATTTTAGTAAGGTTTTCCCCATATTATTTTAACTTGAACCAACTCCTTAATAACTTAGATGGGGTTTAGAACTGGAACACATGGGTCATATAATCACATTAGTGAGTTTTCATCAAAATCCATCTGAAAACCACATAGATTTCTTGAACATCTTACTTTGCAAAGTGATATGGAACCTCTGGCAAAGATTGTTCGGATACTTTTTCTTCTGTCTTCAAAACTATTCTGTCCAACAGTATTTCTAAAACAAAACAACAACAGCAACAACAACAACAAAACAAACAAAAAAACCCACCGTATGTATGTAGGAATCTAAACTCAGATTCCTATTGAAAACAAGCAAGCAAACAAAAACCACAACACAGTGCTGCTCAGAAGCTGAATCCATTCTCTTAGAATATAAGTTTTTTTTTTTTTTTTTTTTTTTTTTCCAGTGATTTATACTGCAAATGCATAAAGATATAAGATTATCACTAATTTTACAAAACAGATTTAATAGAACAAAAAATGCTCCATGTTAATTACAAAGCTCATTCCTTTCTGCCAGCTAGCCATGACAGCAGGTGGTCCGGTTGAGCAGAAGGTGATCAGAGGACTTCCAGAGGCCACTTCCAACTTCAGCCATTCTGTGATTTTCTAGGTAGATGGCTTCATAAAACTGCTGCTAGTAAACTCATGTCCAAACCTCAGAACTAGTGAACAACTGATCAAAAATTAATTCAGCTGAAACATTCTTTTTAAGTCTGATTCTGATCTGACAGAGATGATTCTGTGTCTTCAAAACCTATGTCGATTGAGTCTGGTCTGAAAGCTGAGAAAAGGAGTTTCTTCACCAGAGCATTTTTAATTTGTGTACTTTTACTTTATTTTCTCACTTTATTTGTATTGACTGATGCATTTGTATTTGTATTGACTGATTCTAAATTCCCATTAATTCCACCCAAAGAGGGTTAGAGTGCCTGTCCTTGGAGATATTCAGAACTGGACTGGACATGACCCTGATGTATCTGAAACAACTTTGAAGTTGGAAAAAACTACAAGGATGCTTTGAGTAGAGAGTTGGATTAAATAACCCATAGAGATCTCTTCCAACTTAAATTTATCTATCTTTTTTCTTCTTTTCATTTCTAGCTGAGAGCTAAGCTGACATCAGGTATAAAAATGTGACAGGTTTAGGTACTTTCCTCTCAACTACAATAATCATCAACAAAAACAAAACAAAACAAAACAAAAAACACTTTTAAGTATTTGTCTTAGCAATGTTTCCAAATTAAAAGAGACATCCATATATCTTTCTTAATGAAGGTTCTCACGCTATTACAAGGAACTTACTGTTGATCTAATGTTTATTTCATAATAGAAATAACTAATATGAAGTGTAACTATTGATTGTAACTGATTATTAGCTGTTTAGAGCTGCGATATGGACATGACAATTTGTATTTTATAGTATGGTATATCAAAGCTACCTTTGTAACTACAGGTCCCGGTTCTTTTCAGGAACTCCTTGGTTCTGAAGAACAACTGATAGAATAATGAGAAACTGGTTACAGCTTTCTTAACAGGAAAGTGCACATCAACCTGGCGTGAAAAAGTATGAAACAGTGGTGGGATTTCTCTACTTTTGTTTAATTGCATAAATCCAAGTTTAGCTGAGACTTCTTGGAATGTGTCCATTTTCAGCTTTGTTCTTGTTTTTCCTTTATGTCAGAACAGGAACAAGGAAGATGGACAGACCTCAACTGAACACACCAGCTGAGAACTTCTCTTATACATAAGAAATTGTAGTAGGAAAAATAAACTGGTTGGAAAGGCAGAAAAACAAACAAACAAACAAAAACCACGTTCCTTTGTGGCTCTTTATTTGCAAGCACGTATTTTAAAGTAATTGAATAAGGTAGAGCTTAATTAAATGCATAAATTTTTGGCATTAGGTCATTGAGGTGTGAATATATTTGCAGTCAGTCAGTTTATGTCCAAAAATCTGAGTGTTGCAGCAAAATATGCAACATCCACAGTGAATCACTTTTACATTCAATTCTTAATCACAAAATCGTGAGGAAGGTTTCTGACAGAAGCATAAATTAAAATTCTTTTTAGCCACTCTAAAGACACCCCTGAATAAATTAGAGGATACAGTGATTTAAAAAAGACAGCAAAACTCCATTTGTGTGCTTGTGTATGCCTGGGAGGGGAAAGGGTCAAACCAATTTGAAATGTGTAGAACATGAAGTTCTAAATTATACAAGTTTCACAATGCATAAAAGCTGTTGTCTGGGTACATACACTTCCTGAAAGCAGGTGGGAAAGAGATAAAAATGATGCTCCACTTTTTTCCTTGCAGAGTTGTCAATGCTTTTAAAATCCTCCTAGTCTTTTGAGCTAGTCCAGAGTTAACAAATGTAGTCTAGAGAAATGAAGTATACTAATACCCTGGAGAAGCAAAAAATGATTCTTTTCATATAAATCAGATCTTATTATGTCAGCAGTTCCTTTTTTTTTTTTTTTTTTTTTTTTTTAATTTTTTATGGTTTTTTTTTTTTTTTTTTTTTTTTTTTTTTCAAGTTTTAATGGCTTTCTCATTTTTTCTAGTAGAAGAAGGGTTAGTAGATTGGAGAAGCTGGTCAGCTGCCTAGCAAATCTTATTTTCCTTTTGCTTCCAATTCAGGTACACTCAGAATTTATGAGCTCTAGTGTGATGAAATCTCTTTTCATGTGAACTATGTTGGAATTTTCCCTGTTCCCACTCCCCACACCAAGCTATGGTGGTGCATTTGTTGTTATTTTGAAAGACTCATATTGCCCCATGAGGTTTGGATGAAAAAAGAGGGGTATAACATATTCTTTTGTTTCTTGGTGTCAGTATTCATGGCCAAAATAAAACTGCCTCTGTATCTGTTTACAATTGAAACACATGTCCAATTTCTAAATGCCTTTTAAAATGCAAATATGATGTTTTAATAAGTTCATAATCAGGAGAAAATAAGATTGTGGCCTTTCATTCTTCCCACGGTCTAGTGCAGTGTGGGAAGAAACCATGGGGCCTCCTCTTTTTGCTGCAGCTACGTTCCCCTTCTGCAGCCTATCTCTATCTGGCATATCTTTGGGCTCAAATTGCCCTCCGTTCTGGGATACAATCTACAATAATTTCACCATTACAAAAGGGGACCACCCTGGCTGTTGTTCAGGCCAGCTGGCTACCAAGCAGGGACATCTGAAAGTGTGCTATGAAGCAGCCACCTGTTCACATGGTCAGCCACAGATATGGTGACTTTAAATGGAGTCCACAGCAGGGTCAAGGGATGACATCCTAAATGTTTACATGGGCTAATGTGTCTACATGGGCTTGCGAACAGGACAGAAACAACTTCTTCTTCTTCTTCTTCTTCTTCTTCTTCTTCTTCTTCTTCTTCTT